>NC_092214.1:52359984-52480957 GCF_043381705.1 Parasteatoda tepidariorum
AATTTTAATCATTGTACCAAACATTAAGAATCTCAAATTAATATTTTAACTTTAGAGAAATAAAATCGAAACGAAATCTGTCCAATCTGAACAATCTGAAGTAAGTTCAAAAATTATCTGATAAACTTCTAAAAATCTCATTTTAAATTTTCTTCATTTACTCAAGTTATCACAAAGATTTTCATGTTTTGAAACCACACTTCTCTCATAGCGATTCCTTAGTTTTTGATAAAAAAAAATTTCGTTTTTCCTCGTTTAAATATTAATTTGAGACCTTCAATATATAAATTGTCTTTCATTTTTTATAAGGATTCTAAAAAAGTATAACTTAGATGATAGTTAAGGAACAACCTGTATAGGCAAATGATCATGTCTGGTTCTAAATCAAATAAAATTGTGTTGATAAATGTTTGAAATAAGTTTGTACAATACAAAATACTAGCATTTTTTATCTATATTTAATCAGTATTTTATTTCCTATCACTTTTTGCAACCGTCTCTTACTGTTTTACACAAGAATTATTTCTAGAAAAGAAGGTTGTTTCTTGAAAGGAAAGTTATTTAATGAAGGGAAATTTGTACACTAACTTGCCCAAATGCAAAAAATTAGGTCGGTAATTTAATTTAGCATTTTATAACTTTGTATTAGCTTATAGTTTAGAACTTAGTTACAGTTACATTAGTATGCAGACAATTTTATGTAAATATCTATTTATAAAATATTATACTATAACCATTTTAAATTTTTTGTTTTCTGCATTCTATGGATTAGTGGGACAATGACTTGCAATTATTTTTTTTAACAAAGTGAATAGGAGTCATTAGTATTTATTATTTTGATGTTCTTGGACACCAACGCATATTTCACCATTGAGTTACTTTATTTTTTAGTTTCAGTATCACCTTGTCACATATGCTTTCATTTATATCCATATCATAATATTGCAAGTGAATAAATTCACATTCCTTGAGCAAGCAATGTAACTATCGCCGAAATTGAGATTATATCAGAAACCTCTTTCTCTATCATATACCGCTGATTGTATCATAAGTTTTCAAACAGAAGAACACTTAGAATAACAGTTCTTCTCTTACATAGTAAGTACAATGGACATTTTATGAACCGCATTTACAACAAAAAAAACAGAGTGAGATATTAAAAAGTAAAAATAATAATCATTTTACAACTAATAAATCCAAAACTATCTATCTTAACAAGGATACTAAATACCACCTGTAATTACATTTAAATAATAACAGTCTCAAGAATTTTTAGTAATAAAATATATTGTTGGTATTAAAGAGATTGAAATTTTATCAAAAGATTTCGTTTTTAATGCAGTCATTAAAATAAGTTTACCTTTAAAATTTCATTTATGCTTGAAAACTTTAGTGCATGAAAACCATTGCGATTTCCCAGAAGATTCTCCTATTATTATTCAGTCGTAAAAATATTTGTAAATTAAAATTAAAAGTTCAAATTAAATATTTTAATAAAAATTACTTCATCATATTAATTAAATTTCGGTGATCCAAATTACGAGGAAGAAATGAAATTCGAGAATATGGAATATTTTCTCACAATTTTGAAATTTGATTCCTTCTTCGCAAATCTTTTTCTTTTATAAATTATACGTACAAATATTTTTTTTAAAAAAAATTATGCTGAAAAATACTTTTGTTCATAAAAATAAAATTTATTATTCATACTGTGATGAAGTTATAGCAAATACTGGAAAAATGTATGTACTAAACATTCAAAAAAATATGAACAACTCTTCTAAGCATTTGCTCACGCAATATGCAAATTTGATCTTATTTGATGTGCAAACATACGTGAGAAAAATTCATTTACAACAAAGTCGACTGTTGAAATTACCATATGAATAATCTCATCTTTAGATTCGAGCCAAAAAAGAGGCTTTTGTGCCTTTAAATGAATTTGCCTTCGCTTTAAGAATTATTTAAGTAAAATACTACAGATGACTTTCACTTTAGCTTTAAATAAAATCTATAACATTTAGTTCTTAAACTACCATCGTTTCGTGGAAACTGCTTTATGGCAATGAATATTTTTTGAGAAAAATAATTTTTGCAAATACTTGCAATAAGAATTTTTGTCATTACAAATTAACAAAAATCTAAAACTAATCTTTTTTTTCTTCAATTTTTTTATACTACAAGGGGAAGTTATACGACTTACTTTAAAATAAAAAAGTTTATTTGACCCAATTCATATTCCAGAAAAAATAACATGAATAAAATTCTTGTAAAATTCCGTTCATCAAAGCGATAACTTCTTCTTCTTCGGTGCAACAGCTTAGAACGAGCCAAGGCCGTGCCAATCAGCTTCCGCTATCGCTATATATCCAAAGGCACTGTGCTCCATTTTCTGACACCTACCACGCCAAGATCTACATTGTTATGCCACCCGATGGCTGGGCGACTTCTTTTCTTGGTTCTAGATAGTTCGCCAAGAATCAGTTCCCTTTTAGGATCAGGGTCTTGTAATTTTTGCAAGTATCCAAGCTATTTTACACGCTATGCTTTAATGATTTGGCTGATGTTGGGTTCTTTAAATTTGTTATAGATCTCGCTGTTCATCAGTTCAAAGTTCAGCAGTTTATCTTCTGCTGCCTTAAATTGTCAAACACCAGAAGCAATTCAGGATAAGCGGTCGAGTTAGGGTTTTATAAATAGTGATCTTTGAGAAGTGTCGATGTTAGTATTCTTTTATATTCTTCTATAAGCCAGAAACAGTATAGATCAATGAAAAATATCTCCTCTGGTGGTAATTAATTCCTGCATCTCGCATTACCTTCTTAAAATTAATGTTAAGTAGCAAGCATGACGAGGGATCATCCTGTCGTGAGCCTTTATATGAATAGAATGCATCTGAAAATGCATTTTGAAAGCTCTAACCCCGGATAAAATGCAAAAGAATAATCAATAATATGCATTAAAAATGTTAATAATAACAAACAGTGCAAAAATGTTAATTGGCATTGAAAAACAGATTCGATTACTGAGAAACTAAAAAAATTAGATATTCATATGAAAACGTATACATGTATAGAAATAATTGTATGGAATGCATAAAATGTATAGAAATTTCTTGGAAAAATATTTAAATAACAATTTATTTACGTGGTTGAATAACAATTTATTTATATGGTTAAATAACAATTTATTTAATCATATTTAACCAAAAAGGTCAAATGACCATAAAAAGGTGGTATTCAAAATAGTCTTTTTTTTTGAAAAAAAATTCGTTTATTGACTGTTTTTGCCTAGTAAGATTTTACAGCAAAACTTTTATCCTCACCAACTAGACCCATCTGATGGAGCTACTTAGTTTACAGCCTCTGAGTACAAACTGTAGCCGAGAGAGTTAATCAGTAAATTTTATGACCGGCTGAACAGGGGTTCAAGTCACAGTGTTGAAACCCCAATATTTATTGCATTCCTTCAACACAAGAAGAGTTTTCAGTGCCCAGAACTCCCCAATCGATGATTTCTGACAATTAAAATACGAAATACTCATTCACTCATAGATCAGCATTACATGGCTGTTTAATGCAGAAAAAAGTCCAGTGCACTGTTTTCAAAATTAAGGAAAAATCACAAATAAGGTCAATAATCATCGTCTTGTTGTTCTTTAAATTACTTACGTTTTCCCTTGTTTCTTCTATTGGTATTTATCAGGATCACCATCGCTATTATTTTCGTAGTTGACAGATTCTGAAATAGTTGGAAAGTGCTGTTCTGTTAGGTATTGAATTAAATCTGAGTATGCTACTGTGCAGTCTCTGTTTCGTTTCTTAATTTTCAGTATTCTTTCCTTCCTCATCTCATTTGCTCTCTCTCTCGCTGTATCATATGGCTCAGCAAATAATTCTTCGCTCTCTCTCGCTGTATCATATGGCTTAGCAAATAATTCTTCGCTCTCTCTCGCTGTATCATCTGGCTTAGCAAATAATTCGTTGGTTGTAATGTTTTCCAGGTATGTGAAGTGAATTTATTTATTTGGTCTAAGAATCATTCATTTTTTTTTGGTTTTTTAATTTGGTGTTTTGGATTAATCTGTGTACTAGGACTTATACTGATTGAGATGATCTTCTTAAAACCTGCATCTCAATTATTTCATGCTGTAGGTTGAGGAACCGCCAAGCTAGTTGATTTCTATTCGTATGCTTCTTGCTTAATTTATATTTCCCCTCCAGAAACTGAGCGTCTGATCTCGATGAGCATGACTGATTGAACCTAAAGAAAAGCCTGACATAACCTAACTCAAATGCTTAGTTAAATTTTATTTTTGTGGTTTTGAAACCATGCTAGTAGTAAATGGTTACAAAATCGTATACTTTCGTGTTTACGGTTTTTTAACCTTACCGGTTGTAAACAATTTCAAAACTGTAAAGGTAAATAAATCTTACAAACCATAAATGTTATGGTAAATTTGATGGACAGACTGATGAATGTTATTTTACCATAATTTAGAATGAATAATCTAACTGTGTTGGTTAATAATAAAGTAATACATTTCATTACAATTTCGAACATTAATCAAGAAAAAAGTAAATATACCAAAAACCTATATTTCGTTAAAAGTTAAAATTTTAACATTTGATTTCCTTACCTGTTAACCGTTTCGTAGTGTGTAACCATAAAATTTACTGCAACTTTTATAAGGTGCCACGTTGACTCTGATTAACATACTTCTTAAACTTTATTGCACGATTCTTTGTTTCAATTTCAACTGAAACATAGTTCAATTAAACACCTTATTAAGGTTGCAAAAAAGCTACATCGCATTATGGTTTAAAATAAAAATATTATGGTCCAACGTTAAACTCATTTGTCTGAGAGTTTGCTTAACATTGTTTGTTTTGCTTGTACAATAGTCTTTTCCATACGAAAGAAGCTCTACTTAGAAAAAATAAATATTTAGTCATTTAAGGAGGTCATTTAGTCATTTATCTTTTTTTTTCAAACAAATACTATATCCTCATTTGTATATTCATTTAAAAGAAATATATATTTAGTTTAAATTGATTTTTTTGTTCACTATAAATAACTTATAAGGAAAAACTTACAGAGCTTTCTGCTGCACATTAACATACTTGATGGTTTAGAGGATAGTTAATCCATTAGGCAAGAAAAATGCAAGGATATTCTAAGGACAAATCGAGTACTCTGAAGATCAATTAAAATTATAAAATTTGCTCCCGTTAGAATTTTGAAAATATAGAAATAACTGTTAAAAGTTTATAAATTATTACAGTCAAACTTGATGCAATGGATTGATACTATTGATACAATGGAACTCGAATTGAAACTTGATGCACAATTTAACACTTTATTAAAGTTACAACAAACTTACCCCTTATTATGGTTGAGGGTGCCAATTTTATGTTTCGGCATTAGATTTTTCTGTGAGTCAGAATTATTAAATTAAAACCATGAGAAACTGACTTGAAAGTAGACAAAAAAAATTTGATTAAACAAGTGAAAGATAAAGAAATATTCCGTCTACATCGTAGACGGAAAATGGACTAAAATATAACATATAGAGGTGTTTTATGTGAAAATATCCATATTTTTTATTGAAAATAAGACATATAACCAGGTTTTATGTAATTGCATGGAACTTCCCTTACTAGTTTAATCGATAAAAATCGCATTTAAAAACGATTACTAAATACTATCACTTACAAATTCCAGCAGATTTTGAAAGTAGATCTGAAACAAAATATGACCCCTCCTCAAGGCGAGATTCATTGTAATTTTTTTCATGTGCTAAAAAATGCTACAAAGGAGAAAAATTTTTATTATAATTCCATACTAATTTTCCTCAAAAGGTTTTGATAATTATGAAACCATTAATATTTCGTTACTGCAACGTCTTAAATTTTACTTCTTGTTTAGGATCAACTGAAGTGTTAAACATTCGATAAAGTTATACCTCATCCAAGACATCGAAAACGTTTTAAAATAATAGAAAGCGTTAAACACCAAAACAATAAAAAATAAAAAATCATGATTAAATTTATTTTCCTTTTCTAAAATCATGCTAGTAACAAAAATCTATCCCACACAGATGAAGCATTTTTCTAAAGTTTAAGACTATGAGAGCTAAACAGCGCTTAGGGCAAATTTCCAAATTTCGATTATTAGAGAGTGGAAAGACTTTTTTTTTCACTTTGCCCAACTCCAATTTACTGGAATTCATATTTTGAGCTTAACAACTGTAACAAGTGTTTTAAACTGCTGAAGTTTTGAACAGGGAATAGATGTTCTTTCACCTAGTTAACATAGCTGTCCATAGCTAGGAAATGACAAAAAGGTTTTCAACATTTTATATTAAAGTAATGAAGTTTTACCCCTTTGAAAGTTATTTTGCTTTGGTTCAGTTTTATGAGAATTTGTCATGATCTTTGAAATTGGTTTTAAAAGCAAAATTTGAGAGATCATATCAAATTTATTCAGGTGCAACTTTCAAAGTCTTGCAAAACATATGCTGGATAACATTTGCAAAGTAATTAATAATAAAAAATCCGGATAATGAAATATCATTTTTGCGCATAATAAATTAGTTTCTTTAAATAAAATTTCATATCAATAATAAAATATACAAGCTCTTTTTTTTGTTTAACGTGAAATTTAGAAAAAAATTGTAAATTACTTAAAATTTTATTGTTTAGAATTTTATTTGAATCGCTTGATGTCTTTATTTTTGCACCCTGGAGTATTTATTTTCAGCAGGAAATGAAAAAAAGCATTATTCACTAAATGGTATCTTGCATATTCTTTTTTTTCTGCTCTGATCCTGTACTGAAGTGGAGAAAAAATATTTCCTAGATAACTGTCACCTCGTGTGCCATACATAATCGATAGAAGAATCTTGAATCGATTCCATATTTCATAAGTTAATAACTATCATTTTCATGCTTTATTGAACATACACATTTCACCTTTGTCTGATTACACAACGTTTATATATCACCACAGTCAATATGTCACTAAACATTAAAAAATATTTTAGATCTAAGAAGATATTGTGTTTGAAATTGGAAATATTGATATTAAATATTAGTATAAAATAAAATAAGAATGCTGCTCATTCAAATTAAAAACCAATATCAACAAATAAATCAGCGAAAAAAGTTTAGCAATTGAAATAAATACACTAAAATAAAAGTATGGTCAAAAATACTAGAATATGGTGAAATTTACCTTGTTTCTGGCTGTATGGAAACATTACCAAAGCTCTTTTATTAATATTTTTGTAAAATTAAAAAGTAAATAATGTTTTATAACATTCAATAAAATTTGGTATATGTGTTAAAATTTGGTTATTTTATAATAATACCTTAAAACACGACTAAATTTCTTTATTCCGTTAAATTTACTTTTCTGTTCCGTATTTTTTACTAAATATGTGGTAATAAGAACTACAATTTTGAAAATCGGAATTTCTGGTAAAACCGTCACCATATGAACGGGAAAATTGCTGAACGAAAGGCTTAAATACCGTATATTTTGGTTTTAGTACCAGAATTATGGCCTTTTTTACCGAAAATGGCAGAATCACTCAGTACGGTAATACTACCAGAATTCTTTTTCACTATGTAGAAATATGCTATTAGGTGTTAGAATATATATTGTGTTTTGAGCTTGTAAGTAAATATTCTACATAGAATGCAGTCTCAAACAAAAAATCAAACTTTAAGTAAAGACGTATCTTTATTAGTCTTCTTAAGTATAAATAATTTACAACCATTCCAAAAAATATTGCATGTAAAAAAAAAACAGTTACATAATGTTACTTTGCTTGGTCTCCTTTTTTTCTTTATATTAATAGAATATGATAAATAATATAAATTTAATAATAATATAAATACGCTTTTATAAAGTAATCGAGTTTTTATTTTTATCTGAGATTTCACATCGATTTTTATTGGATAGCAAAATCAAAACAAGAATTAAATAAATAATATTTGTCTAGATCCCTTTTTTATTTCTGCACTAGTTGAAGCATACTATAATGTGTCTTAAACTTGATTACACGATGACAAGAATAACTTCGAACGAAAACATTGTTCAATTTTACAACTTAGTAAGGTTTCAGCAACTTATGCACTAAATTATGATTCGAAGTACAGATATTGTGGTTCAAAGTTGAAAACTTGTTTTTCTAATATTTTAATCTTTTGAAGATACTTTATAGTTTCGATAATAAATAATTTTTTTAAACAACAACAGGAGCACCAATTAAATTTATCGCATTCTTTATAAGCAGGAACATTTCCGAAGAAATTTAATTAGTACACAAAAAATGTTTAAAGCAAAAAAAAATATTTTAAAATATGATTTTAGTTTACAATTTAATGACATAAAACATTTAGGGAAAAACACAAACAAAAGCTATTAATCCAGAAAAATAAATGAGGAAATTAAATGCAACAAAAAACGTCTGGTTTTCAATTTAGTTCGTAATTACTTCATTAAAATTTCAAGTTCCTTAATTATTCATGCCTTACTGGTTTTCTTCCCGTGAGTGATCTTGATGCTTTTATGTCAAAGCAGCGTTTTTTGTCCCGAAAACAGGAGTAATTTTTCCTTCCTCCTAATTCCTCACTTCATAAGGGTATAAGGGTGTGTCTAAAGAATGATGGTATTATTAGCTGAATTAACTAAAATGTTCTTTAAATCTTATAAGAGAACCGTTATTAAAATTCTAATGAAGACATGTATCACTCTTTAATGCTCGACACATTGCAAAGTTTTTTTTTTAAAGTTTTTAAGAGTCTGAACCACAATGTTAGTGCATTTGTTTTTAATAAAAACCTAACTGTATTGCACGTCATTTAAAATCCAGTTTTGTTTCAAAATGAAGTATTAAAACACTTTTCAAAACCATAGTTTTCTACTTATCTATCGTTATAAATGAAAAATTTAGTTGAAAAAAAAATTTTATGTTAATTAAATTCGTCATTTTTTGTACATGTGTATTAATATTGCAGATACATTAAATTAAGATTCTAAAAAAAAAAAAAAAATTCTGGCTTAAGAAAAGCATGTGAATTACACTCGTGTCCATAAATTAAGGATAATTCAGAATCACACAAAAATTGAACTCGAAAGTAAACATTTCAGTTGCATTACTAAATTATATACTTCTAAACCGTAATTATGTCTCAGCAGAATCGTAATAATTTCCGTTGCTTTCAATTGTATAAACGGTATTGAACCGTGATATGAGTGGAAGAAAACTATAAACTAAAGCAGAATTGTAATGTTAAAATTTTCACAGTTACTCACAAATTAGCACTGTTAGAAATATCACAGAAAAATGGTTAAATAACAATTTATTTAATTGTTATTATACCATATTCAAACAAAACAGACAAATAAATGAAATAATAATCAAATTTAACTGTGAAAAAAATCGTTTATTAAATGCTTTCACCTAATACGGTTAAACAACCAGAAACGGTATTACCAAGCCAAGCAAGCCCACCTCATGAAGCCTCATATCTCCTTGAAGCTGTGTACATATTAAAGCCAAGAGGGCAAATCTGTCAGTCTCGTGATTGACAGAGAACGGGAGTCGGAAACGAATTCCAGCGTTGACTCCATAATATTTCTCCATTCTTTAGAACATGAAGGGTTTTCTGTGTCCTGCACTCCCCAGTTTGTATCCTGCATTCTCCAATGTCCATTATCTAACGAAACACTTAACTTCAATGTCCAGTTAAATTTCGTTTCAATGCTTTATAAGCCATGTTGGTTGTAAATGGTTAAAAACCGTTTAGTTTCGTATTCGTGGTTTTATAATCATACAAGTTGTAAACGATTTCAAAACCGTGACGGTAAAACATGATGTTTACCGTAAACTTTACAGTGATTAAATGCACAGATTGCTGCCGGTTATGTTGCGTGAAATTTTAGAATGAAAATTCTGAAAATGTAACATACCGTAATTTAAGAAGTTCGAAACCGCAGACAATGTACTTCTAAACCGTAACGTAGTCTGAGCAGTACCGTAATTCATTCGTATATTTTCATTCATATAAACAGCATTGAGCAATAACTGGAACGGCAGAAAACTAGTGTTGAATGATGCCACCCTTTAAAATAAACACCTCAAAAGCTTATAGTTGGCAACTGGAAACTGTGATTTGAACTGAGGATTTAGGATACTTTTTTTATATGAACAAAATTAAATCGTAGCTGTTGAGAACCGGGAAAATCAGGTCCAATTCAGCTTCTTAAGCTATTTAAACTGTAAAATTATAAAAAGAAAAACTTGGAAATTTGCTTTTTTTTATTTATAAATATCCAAATGCATTAATTTCGAAAAATTATTAATCCTCAAGCTTTGGAGAACACTGTAAAGAATAAAGTATGTTAATACATGTATTACATTTACTAATTTCAGTGTTTACTATTTGTTCTCATTTACTGTATATCTGAGTTCTGAACTCATTAGGGTATATTAAATTCATTATGGAAAGAAGTATATTTAACACAATATCACATTGTCAAAAAAAAATTAATACAGTTTTTGACAAAGAAAATCTTTTTCGAGCAGAAATTTGAGCAAAATTTTACGCTGTATCACCGGAAAGCTTCTTTTTTTTATTTAATCATCAGTATTGGGTTTATTTCAAGTCAATTAGTTCCAACATATTGAAAATTTAGAAGAATGAAGTTGAGCTTTTTGTAAAACATTTCTTTTATCTTTAAAATGTAATCTACGAACAATATCATGTCATAAGCTGCAACTCCTTCAAAAAAGTCATGACCAAGGCAAAGTGGTCAGTCTGACTCCCAAACGTTGAAGTATTCATTAAAGATAGCATTGAATTTTATACCTTTGAAGCATAAGCCATTTTCTGTGTTAGTAATATTTTCTTCATAGTTCCCTTTTGTTTTGACCTTATGAGTAAAATGTAGTCCTACTTTAATGCTGCTTCGCTAAATTGGAAGACATACTCGACACTAAAATATTCTGCGAAGCCACCAATCACATGTTACCCAAATTATCGCCAACTATAGGGCACAAAGCACTCCGAACATGTCCAGTAACTTTAAATCTTGACTTAATATAAAAAATACTTTTGTCACCCAAAATATTAAAAATCATCTAATTTTCAGAGCAACAGCTAAATGTTGTTACTATTGCAACGTTAGTAGGAAGGCAAATCGGTCAAAAAAAGTAAGCTGAAAAGTCCTTGTGCACTTTTTTTTAGAGCCAAGAGAAATAACTATTCCAAAAGCTTCTTAATATAAAATTAAGGGTATTGAATTTAAGTTTTCACAGAACAGTTCATTTCTTTTAAATACTTCACCTTCCTGAATGTCTCGATAGATGTTATATGAACAGACTTCAACAACTAGAGCCTATCTCGATAATTGCATCATTTTCAAATGTACTTTTAGGGTTTAGGCTATTGGGAAATATTGACTGCAGGATGGTTGTTTTATTTTTTTTAGTTTCTTCCTAAATAAAGGTAGACAGGCTCTACATAGTTAAGAAAATGCTGGATACAGAAATTTTTTCCTTTATAATGTCTTCAGTGTTGTAGTATTCAGTGTTGTAGAGGGTTAAGTAATTGTTGCCTTTAATTTCTTTTAAAATATTTTCAGTATCATTGTTATCAAAAATAAGAGCCGCTTTCTTCTGGTTTACTCTTTCTCATTTAATGTCAACATTTAAGGTAATTTTCACTGATATTTTGAACTGTTGATGAGGACAATGAAATTTTTAAATAGAATAAACCAAGATTTCTGAGAAAATTACTGGTTAAGTTAGGATCTAAAATACTGTTGAACAAATAGTTCTGGGATATTAAATTTAATTTATAATTGGAAGTTATGTGATCAATTGAATTAGAGTCGTTTGAATTGTCCTGATTTGGCAGAGGGTGGTGATACATAGAGTTTAAAATTAACAGCTTTCAAAACATCCAATGCACCTGAAGGGCAGTGGATTAAAAAACATGAATTTTTGCTGTATATGCATGTTGTATTGCATATTACATTGTATAAAAGAACAAACCATAACCATACCTTCATCTAAGTTAATTTTCCCGTGAGATATCATTTTGTGAATACAACAAAATACTTCATCATGACTAGAACAGAGATTAGTCTTCAAATCGTCTTGATTTCACGAAACATGAGCATGCGTTTATGCAAAGGCATGATCACGAAATATGTGAGATTTAACTGAATTATACGATTTAAAGCGTAGAGAACAATTTTTTATTATGCAAGAAAATGAGACATAATTTTACATTCGGATGCAAATTCCAGTGATCAACATAGGAATTTATAGGATTTGTAGAAAAATCACAAATTTCTCAACTGTAACGAGATTCACACGTTTTTTTCAAAAGCTCAGAACAGGGGAACAAATTCCAAATTGTACTAATAAAATTGTGTAAAAAACTCTGCATCATAACACACAATAAAAAAATGAGATAAGTTATTGAGCCTTTACAATGCACAGGATAACTAAGCAAGTTTCTTTTGACACTTAAGACTTATCCACGAGTGAATCAAGATTTTTTGCAACTTTTTCAGTTTTTGCCAAGTTGATTGCTGCCCAATTGTTGACGTCAAATGACAGCATGTGGCAGAGAAATTACCAGAACATACTGAAACTTATAGTACATTGGTAAAAACAATAATTTTTTGTAATTCACATTAATTTTTAATTAAAAATATCATTTAATTTTCACTTACTTTTAATTATGACCATCGTATGTGGAAGCCATATATCAAGAGTTGCGGTTCGAAATAGAATTTTCAAGAATGGATTTAAATTGTTCTAAGTATGGAAATAAACTAAAGAAATAACCGGTATTTTTACTGTCTAAAAACTGGCTAGAACTTCGGTGGTCCAACTTAAAAATGGTCCATCTGGATCCAGATATTAATGGCATCATCTTCTAAAACAAAACTGTGTAAAATGGGAATGATGAAGGGGAGGATGGTCAGTAATGATTTGGGCTTCTTTTTTATCGTATGATAAATCAGCTCATTTGTAAAAGATAAACAAAACTTTACTTTAAAATTTTGCAGGTACGCTATAAATCTATCTATTAACATCAACTGAAAATTACTCAGGCCACAAAATATTTCCCCACAGCAAGTTTGAGCTTTCATACACACAGCCAGAGAGAATGATAACTGAGTGTCAACTTAGCAAAGAAATCCTAACTTTGAATTACCCTGTACGGCCAACCGACCTAAACCAAATAGATAATTCTTGGGTAATCATTTGACAGAAAGTTTATGAAGACAGCAAGCAATATGAAAATGTTGAGTATATTAAACAATAATTCTGCTTAATGTTCACAAATATCCTCAGCAACAACAAAAAATCATATTTCTAACATGGAAAATCGTATTTATGGACTAATATTAAAAAATAAAAAACTTCCTCATCATTAGTCAAAATATTTTGAACATTTAATAATCCGTTAGAATTTACATCTTTTATAAAGTGTCTAAAAGTTTTGGGACAGCATAAAATTTTCTCCTTTCTTAAACTAAAATATTTATGGGTTACATTATTAAAAAGTTTATTATATAAGAAATTTTCAGAATGACATTTAGTGAAAATACTTTAAAACTCATTTTGAAAATATATATGGCATGTATGAAAATATTTATAGGAACAAAAAGTTAACCAAATATAATGCCTTAACAGGTTTGGGTAACAGTGAATATTAACAGCCAACTGCACACTACTGTACTTACTAATCGTGTTGAAATTTTGTGCACAAATATTTCTTAAAGCCAATAAATGAAATATAAAAAATTTTTTGTTTACATTTCAAAAGTTATAAGTGGTTTTACAGTGAAATTTTCAATATTGACTGACTATTTATAGTCATTTAAATGTCTTAAAATTTATTCGGAGAAATGAATGTTTATCATTTTTTCCCAATATTTCTTCTAAAAAAAACTAGATTTATAAGATTTTTCTTACCTCCCCACCCCCCAAAAAAAAGAAATGAGAAATTTTTGCATACATTCATTTCAATCCTAAAAAGCACATTGTGATAAAAAAAAAATTTAAATTTTACCAAGTGGCTAATAATACCCGGAATACTTGGTACATTTCTGGTTAGTTTATTTTTTTCTTTGTAAATCACAGAAAGTTGTAGTGAGATCATTTTCTGGGATATACTCTATTTCTTTTTACTTTAAATTTCTCTTTTACGATACATATTTTGCAATTATTAGCACAAATAGTTGTCTGTGATCTTAACGGAGTTTACCTTTGCGTATTCTAACAATATTCAATTTTGTCTTTATTATATTAACCTGTCTCAAATATTTGCACATCACCCTCATATAATTTCTTCCTATGTGAAATGCTTAGATGTCAATTCCATCATTGGATATTCCCTCAAATATGAAATTTAGATCTCAACGTTTTCAAAAACAACTTTGAAGTAGGCTTCAGTACCGATATATTTTGGTCGCCTTTAAGCCTTGGCACAGGATAAGCATCGCCAAATTGGCGAGTTCTCAAACGAATTCTTTTCACAAAGAGATCGGAAACTGACTGAATAAGAACTCATAAGAGAGTTCGGAAAAAGATTGGTCCAAATTCCTTCATTGGTGCTTTAGTCATGTGATCATTGTCATCACATTTTGATTTTATTGCAATGCTACCTGATTTATTCTGTCGATATTATTTTTCTGTTTTCATTTTGATTTGCAGCTGTTTCTGCATTTTGAAAAGCGCTTCACTTGATGTTAATTCCACTACAGGTAAGTTTTTATATGGATTTTTTCCAACAAACATGCCTGAAGTTTCTCTAATTCCCACGAAATATTATAAATGTAGTTAAAAGCAAAACATTTTATGCTTACATGCTAATGAAAATATGGATATTTATCTTATTCTCACTACATATCTGTCTTCAAGTTGTGGCGTTTCTGAACAATATGAATTTCAATTAAAATTTTAAAACCATAAAACTCAACAAAGAAAAATATTTCTGAAAATTATTTATTTCTTTTTTGGGAAACTAACATAAATTATGACAAAGTTCTGAATACTCAATTAACTCATAGATGATTATTTCACACATAAAAGAAAAATATAGTGGCAAATATTTTTTAATAACTTAATAAAACATTTTAGAAGATCTATTTTTCAAAACAAACAGAAATGAAGCAAATAAGAACTTTTTTCGCTTTTTCTTTATGGAAATAGAATTTAGTATTGAAATTATGATTAAAAGAACTTATAGGGAATCTTTTAAACATGAAAAGGGAAGCAGAATTAAGATAAAATGGAAGCAGTATTATGATAATGATCAAATTCAATTCTGAAAACTTTAATGTCTGAATAATACTATTGAATTCTGAATAATAGCAATGAATTCTGAAAAATCCTTAATAATAGTAATGAATTCTGAATAATTCGTAGTAATAGCACCGAATATTAAAAATTCTAAAATGTCTTTAAAAAAGAACAGTTTTTTATTTCAAAATAAAACGAATAAAATTCTTGAGTTGCATTTTATTTTATACTTTATAATTTACATCATACACTTTCTTGTATTGAAATGACGTTCTTTATTTAAAAGATTATTAACTCGCTTTCCAGTTTATCATAACTATATTTAAAAATTTCTGAGAATAATAGCTTGTTTTTGAGAGTAGTTTTATTACCCATGAAAAATTGAAATATAGTTTAATACCACGTTGTTTCACGCAAGTCACGTAATACATTTTAAAAGAAAACGCAGATATAATGGATTGACCGAAAGCCCAATGTTTCGTTTATTAATTTAAAAAACGAGAGAACGCAGACTTGTTTAAATTCACAATTTTACAGAAATAGTTTTGTAAATTTTAACGAATTCATATTCGAGAAATTGGAAAACAAAGTCTAGAAACTTTAGGCCAATTTTAAAACCATTTCAATTTTGCGTGTACAGAATACAAAATACGGGCTATTTTTATAAGCTCTAAAACTGGAAACAAATTAGGTGAAAAAAATTTAATCATGCGGAAAAGACTTTTAACATCTAGGTGCAAAACAGTTAACTTTATTTTAATAAATAAAACGTTACCATGACTCTCAAGAAAAGTAATTTCAAGAAGATAGTACTTGTATCTGAGAGCTTAGGTCCCAAACCCTTTAGTATTTGCACTGAAAGATTTCGAAAACGGTTCGAATCCTCAGTTTTATGCATAAAAATGAAAGCTGAAAACAATATCCATAAATTCCAAAACCCCAAAAGAAACTGAAAAAATTCTATATTGTCCCGAAAATATTTATAAATGCTTGAGTTTAACTCAATATTTTTTTTAAATAGATAAGAATCTTTCATAACTTCTAAGAAAAGAATTTCAAATGAGTAAAATCTTATTTTTTGTTAAATTTATCAATTTATACTTATTATACAGTAAAGAAGTTATCAAACTGATAGTGAACAAATATTTTCAATTCAAATTTGCCAGTTAAAATTAGTCCCTATGATCAGATTAGTTAAAAAATAAATGTTTCTAGGCCATTAAAGACATATAAGTAAATACAGGGAAAAGCACATGAAGAAAAAAATTATGGTAAAATTACCGTACTGTATGGTAATAAAAACATAATTTTGGTTAATAAAACCAAATTATGCGGCATTCACACCATTCATTTGATAATTTTTCCGTTCATACAGCAATGGTCGCCGGAAATTCTGATCTTCAAAATTGTAGTTTTTATTATAATTTTGAAAAGTATAATCTATAATATATATATATATATATATATATGCATNCATAACAATATATTATATATTAATTATATATAATATTATATATTTAACGGTTAATAAGATGAAAAATTAATACGCTTAAGCATTAAGTACGATTTTCCACAAATCTTCATAAATTGAAAAATGAATGTACTCAAAAAAATTAAATCAAGAAAATTAAAAAATAAGTGCCTATTTGTGTCCTTGTGGAATGCAGAATTAAATCCGAAAATATTTACTCAAAAACTACAATTGTATTACTGGAATTAGCTCCAAAAAATATTAGCGTCAATAATTAACTCAAAAATCGTCATAAAAAATGGTACAAAATATTTTTACAATGGCGTGTCTGGTCAATATACATTATTTATACCATCTTTCAGGTTTAGGCTATTTATCCTTATAACTTTAATGTGCATAACAACAAATAATTTTTCTGTTTTTGTAATCAAAATGAAATCTAACCGAAATCTTTGCTTTATTTAAATCATCTCCCCAATGGGGACAATATGTAAAACATACTTATAAATCACTAAGAAACACTTTGAAATAAAGCTGCAATTTTATCCAAATGTGCATAGAAAAAAATTTTTTAACTCAAAATTGAAAATATTTGCTTCTAGTCATTTATTTTCAGAAATTATTCAATAAATATTAAAATTTTAAAGCAAATTTACAAACTTATGTTTTTTAAAACGTATATGCACGGAATTCTAAGTTACATAAACTGAAAACAAATTGTTCTCCATAAACTCTAACTTATCTTTACTTTAAAGGAAAATGTTTCTTCTCTTAAGGCAACTTGATGTTTTTTATTATTATTTCCAGTTACATATTAAAGAAAAATCATTTAATTACAAAGTTATACGTTCTTTAAAAACTTTTTTTCAAAAACTTATTTTCAAAACAATACACTGTAAAAAAATGGTGCATAGTTGCTATCATTTTTGGTGTTGATGTAAACAAATTTTTTTACAGTGCATGTAGTCACAGTTTGTATTTAATTTTTCACTGCTATAGTTTTATTTATTTACGTATTCACTTTTTGTTTGTTTACTGACTATAGATGTTTTCATGAGAATTACAAGCAATTTATGGCTTCATTGCAAAAATATTTCGCTTAAAAAACAAGTACATTTTTAGAAATATATTCTCACTAGTTCTTTCGAACAATTGTTATTTTGTTGATTTTGAATACTTTTTTTTGCACGATAACTACAGTTCTATCTTAAATATGCATTCAGTTTACCTCAACGCCAAAAATGATGACAACTATTAAAAAGAAATGTCGCAGTGTATATTTCATTTCAATTTGCATTACCTATTCTTTAAAGAAAAAATGTTTTGTTCTCTTGCATCTCTTTTAACATTGTCTTGATTTTCGGTATGTTTTGTATAATGTTAATTGGTAATAAATCTATTACTTATTAATCTCATAATTCTATAATATTGGTCAATGTTCTATTAATTATCAATTCTGCAATCATTAAGTTATTTCGTATATCAGTAATGGTAAGTTACCAGTTATTATGTAATTTCTTTTCATTATTTTGATATTGTTGATTATTAAATCATTTAATTAAACTCTCTTTTAATAATGTAATATAGTGTATACTAAAATTTTGGTTATGAGATCATAACCTACATTACCCACACTAAACTATAATTTTTCTCTTAATATGCTAGTATTTGCGAAAAAGTATATGTAAGCATGCGAATATGTAAATATGTGAATACTTGCGAAAAATAGAAATTCAAATTGTGTTATTTTTTAATTTCGGAGAAATATAAAAAATATTTCGGAGATTGTAAATGATTTATTCAATTGACAACGCATATGTGTAGAAAAGACAATATATATATATATATATTTATGTATATATATATAAATANGCAAAATTCTACGTTGTGAATGCACACTTACTGTTCTGGTACCTACCATAGGTATGTATATTCTATGGCCAAGCTACCAAAGAGTATGAAAAAATAAGGTTGGCAGTACTATATATATATATATGTGTGTGTGTGTGTGCGTGTGTGTGTATATATATAACCCAATAAAACACTCTTTGCACATATATTTTGCTAAGAATAATAGATGACCAGGCTTACTGAAACTAAAGTAAGAAATATATGGCGCCTTCTGTCATTATAGGTAATAAGTCACTGATTCAGAGAGGATTTCGTTTTTTCTCATTAGTCAACTTCTATTTTTTAAGGAAAATATTACAGACAGTAATAAAAGGAGCGCTCATAAAAAGTGACATTAGTTTCGCTTATACTTAGAAATTTTGGTTATATGCCAACTTATATGTGCTTTAAGAATTTCGCCATAATATTATACATGTGGTTTGCAGTAAAACTAGGAATTTGGATTGATCGCATTATAATATATGAATAATACAGATTTCTATTCTCAACTTTCTATAAAAAAAAAACTCTTTTTGACTGATTATATATATTTTCTATTGATTTTGTACAAAACTGATACTGAAATTTCGCAAATACTGAATGATTTTAAAATCTTCATATAAAAGGAAACTTTAAACTCCACAAATTCGGAAGCCCTGTAGTAAATAATTACAATTAGGTAATAACTTAATACGTCGCACTTGTTAAAAATCTAATCTTATGTTGAATAATGTTAATTATGTTAAATACCTAAATTTCTGCCTAAATTATTATGCCATTTAGTGTTTAATAAAAAAAAGTGTAAACTTATCTCTAAAAGGATTATCCCAGTCTTAATATGAAATATTTATTAAATTTTTTTTACAAATTTTTTTTTATTTATTCTAGAAAAATGTCTTACATTAAAATGAAAAGGTAAACTTTTGAAACCTAGAAGTATATAAAAATGAAAAAAGTCTTTATCTATAAATTTTTATTTATTCCAGAAAAATTTCTTACATTAAAATGAAAAGGTAAACTTTTGAAACCTAGAAGTATATAAAAATGAAAAAAGTCTTTATCTATAAATTTTGCTTCCTCTCTCAATTAACATTATAGTAAGCATTATCTTAAATTGAAAACAGATGTATCAAAAACTTAATTACAAGATTAAAGTACCAAAATATCTTATTATTATTATTAGCAGTAATAGTAGTAGTAAAAGTATTACAAGCAAACATCTTAACTAGAAACGTAAATTTAAATAATTATTATTAAACAAAATATGAAGTATATTTTATTTTAAATAATAAACTAGACGAATGAATGCATGTAATATTGCATGCATGTAATGCATGAATGTAATGTTTCTTCAAAATATTGACACTTGTCTGTTTTTATATTAATTATGGTATTATTACATTATTGTTAAAAACTATTTCGATAATTGAAGCAATATGCAAAACAAATAAAAAATAAAGCTTCATTCCAAATTCTTGATAACTTCAAACAAATATATCATTAGAATACTTAATCTCATTTGTTTTATTTACTTTTAATTTTAAAACTAATATTAACTTATTATTAAATTATAATATGATTAATTTTTGTAACAACTTTTATAATTACCTAATATTGAATCTCAAATGTTTTTTAATCCCTTTTTAATCTGCTTTCTTTAAGTAAATATGCTTTGCTCATTTTTCTGATTCGATTTAATTTTACAAGCAAGAATCAGTAAATAGTTTTTGATTCAAAATAATTTTTTAAATATTAAAATTCTTTCTCATAATGTGATGAGAAAATCTACTCTTCTTTGATTATAGCATTAAAGGCTTAATAGAATCTTTAGAAATCACTAAATTTCAAATTACATTTATGTTTTTTTATGGAATTATTTCAGCAGCAAAAATTATATTTTCACTAATAAATCGATAATACATAAAACTAATTCATATTCATGATAGATTATACTCTATACACAATTATAGAAATGTTTAAAAAACAGGAATTAAAATTTCTTAGAAAATGACGAACATCGAGTATATTTCTGACAAAATATAAACAATAAATTAATTTAAAAGTACAACAGAATTACAAAATGTAACAGAAAAAATAAGGATGTTTAATCAAGACCTTTCCTGAATGTCTAATCAGAATTTAATTTAAACTTTTTCTGAACTTCATGAAAGTAATTTATATCTCCTTTTTTTATATTTTTCAATTACATTTACTGCGAGTATAACAAGTTAAATTTCAATCACAAACTCTTGGAGTGAAGGTTTTTGAGTGTCTTTTGAAAGTGATGATTTTTTTCTGCTTTTAATATTTCATTATTTCCTTATGGTATCTTTTATTTATTTATTTTTTGTAATGCAAGTAACCTAAAGCAAATTTTGGTTATTCAGCGTAGTGAATACATGAAATCTATTTAATGAACGTAATTTTCATCACCTTAATTTTTATCATTTTCTGATTTCTTGCCTTGATAACGTTATTACAACCTAATGAACAATAAATGATCTCTATATTGTATAATATTTCAAATCAAATTCAGGTGTTTAAGTAATTTATAATTTAGATATCAATTTTTTTCACATAAATTTTTACCCTCCAATCATTTTTCTGGTTACATAATCTTAACAAAACAAGTTTAAACGTTTAAAGAATCATTATTTTTCGCATAAAATATTATTATCATACTGTTTTATTAGTGAAAAAATTATCACAAAACAAAATAAGTTACTAAATAATTAAACAGAAGTAGTATTGAAATTATATTAATACATAATGAAGCTTAATTCTATATAAGAAAAAGTTTCCATAACCAAATAACAAAATTCTTATTTTAGAAAACAATTCGCACATTTAGACTAAGTAATAAAGTTCTATGTGTTATTAGCAGTTATTTAGAATTTCACGAAAACCACTTTGTGTTCTTCACTGCGTGATAAGAACAATGAAGGAAAAACTAGTTTTACAACCTGTGAGAAAAGTTGATCTGGATACTATTTATACAAATGAGAAATCGGAAATAACTAATAATATTTATTTATTTATAATTGAATTTTAAAATAACAATTTAGAGTTCGATCAAATGATGTTTATTCTTATGAGATACATTTCAATATGCCGAGCGGAGTGTTTAGTGGTCAGGAAGCTCAACTCACATCAGAATGGTCCTGGGTCCGAACCTGCGCAAGGCATGAATGTTCTTCCACTGTCTGCAGTATCTGTCCTTAGTGTGGAAGCAACATTTGCCCGCCTTATATGGTGCCCGTGAAAGAGAGGCCAACAAATCTACTCTATTAATACCTGAATGACGAGTGGGAATCAGTTGGGCAATGGAAAGAAAATTTCAATATATAAACAAAATCCAAGTTGAGCACAATATTTCAATACTATTTGAATATGCTTCGTTTTTGCATTTTTTTATAAAAATTTAAGAATTATATACCAGAAAGAATCATTTTCATTCTTCAAAATAAATTTTTGTGTTACAACGATTATTTTTCGTGATCATGGAATGCTCATTTTACACCCTTTCTTCATTAAAAATAATATTTATTTTATCTATATTTAAAAACCGAATATATATCTAAGTATTGAAGAATAAAAAAAAATATAATTCTCTTTTAAGAAAACTATTTGCACATTAAGACTAAACAATAAAGTTCTCATTATTAGCTGATATTTGTAAAAAACATTTTGTGTTCTTCACTGCGTGATAGGAACAAATACGGAAAAAGCAGTTTTACAAGGTATGAGGAAAGTTGATCTCGGTGTTATTTATTCAAATGAGAAATTGGAAATAACTAATAATATTTATTTATTTTGAATTAAATTCGAAACTTTTGATTAAAAATATAATCAAGACACATTTGTTTGCATAAAATGCATTTTAATATATAAATAAAACTCGGGTTGGGGTACAATATTTTAATAATCCTGCTTTCGCGCTTTAAATAAAGATTTCAAAATCATGTACTGAAAGGATTCATTTTACTCTTCAAAATATAATTTCGGGTCATACATATTTTTTCTTGATTATGGAACGTTAATTGTAGACTCTATTTTCATTTAAAAAATATCAACTTTATTTATAATAAAAAGCCGAATCTTAACTATAGTAAAATGAATACGAAATTAGTTCAAATGGTCAAACCAGCAAGACATTGTTCTACCTAGTTGGTTTATATAAGCAAATTATATTTTATCTTTTCTAATCATTTTATGAAGTTTAATTACAGCAAATCAGCTACTTTTGCTTTTTCTTTCTCTTAAAGATCATTGACTTCTTTAAATAAGTAATTATAAAAATTTATATTTGAAAACGTCAGTTAAAATTAATAATTTCTGTTTTTAAAAAACAAATTAGTATAAATCCCACACTAAGTGAAATAAAAGTTTTCTTAAATATTTCAACTAAATTCCAGTTATTTTAACCAAATTATATTTTATAATCTAATATTTAAATTTTAAGCATTATTATTCAAATAAATCTCAAATAAAATATGTGCTGAATTTTTTAATCTATTTAAGCATAATAATACTAGTTAACTGGTTCATTTTAACGTTTATAAATGAAATCTAACGATTTATTTTAATTAAGCTGTTTTACAAATTAATCATTCTCAGTTACTATATCAAGCGACTGTACAAAATCTTCTCTATTAATGAGTATCAGTAAGAAAATAGATTATGACGTAAAAACATTTTTGTAGTTTGAAGAAAAATCTAAGAATTTTTATTTTTCTTAGAATTTTAAAGAATTTGTCTTGTATTTTATTTTGTGATCTTCATTTAAATTCAACCTCTTAAATGAATATTTACTAGTTATTACTAACGTATAAAACTGGTTTTTAACATCAAAAATAGTTTGAAAATGCTCCCTCTAAACATATTATAAGTTAATAATAAATGCATATTGTTATAATCAAGAATTCCGTTACTCTAAATATTATAATTTAATTTCAAATTTCCCTAATGTCGCCTTCCTATTTTCTATTTACTAAAAACTGAAGTAATTTCATTTCTGTAACATTTTAAACAAAATTTAACAAAAAGAAGATCGTGTATAAAAACTTCAAAGGAAAAAAACATTTTCCAGCGTCTGCTTTGCTGATGAAAAAAATGAGATTTTCGGGTTCCATTTAATTCACCGGAATTCAGTTTTTCTGTCTACTTTTAGTGTTTCCATGGGGAAATCTTCTGCCTTTTCAAAAAATGAAATCTTCTCGACTATACTAAATTCTCAGTTTATATGAATCATTTTTAACCAGTCAGAGCCAATTTATCTATATATATATATATTGCCCTTTGCTGAAAACAACTCGATCGGAATTTTAAAAATACGTTCAAATAGTTTTTTTTTCTAAATATAAAATATCAAGATTTAAAAAAGCTATCATTATAGAAATATCATAAAAATAAAAATGATATTATTTGCTATTTTTTCGCAATTTCAATGTTGTCTTTATGCATTGAAAGTTAATTGATACCTTCTTTAAAGAATAATTTATAAAATTACCTTAATGGTGATTTCCATGATAATTTACATTGCTCGTATTTTTATTACTTTAAATTACTCTTACTGCGATTGATCTTGTTTTTGTTTCTCGAAATGGCTTTTTAGATTAATGAAAGAATTCATAAAAACAGCTAGTTTCTTGTTTTTAATATTACTATTACTTAATGATGAAATATTCCGTTATACAAGCTTTTTTATTCAACCTCCCATAAGCTGATGATAAAAATATTTGATCAACTTTTATATTTTTGTTTTAAAGAAAGTAAAATGACTTATTTCAGAAAACCTAGAATGGCAATTTCTCTTTTTTAGATAAAATTAATTAATAGTTTTGTTAAATATATTATTCATTCTTTGTGTTGTTTTGAAGAAGAAAATTATATTCCGAATTATTTATTTTTTCGCAAATATATGTCAAAACTTGTGCTCAAATAATTTTCATTGAAAACTAAATTTGTATTATTAAATGACACTGACATACACTCTTTATCTTGGGAGTCATATTTGGGTAAAAAAATAATGACCGTTTAAGAGTTTTAATAATTTTTATCATTGTAAGGATATACGATGATTGGAATATCGAAAAAACAACTAACTTTGAATAAAATTATTTAAAAAAACTTAAACATATGGAAGCAAAAATAACATTGATAAATATTATGACGGATTAAAAATCATTTTTGACTAGCTAAAATAACCATCTAGTATCATACATTAACACCTTTATCATGCTTAATTTTTGCATAAGTCAAAATCATAGTATTTTGATATGTGACACTATTTTTGAAAGAATAAAAAAGAAATTTTAAATAAATATTAGAATTCCACAATCATTGTTCAAAATTACGAATTACAAATCAAAATAATGAATCACATTGCCAAACTAATTTGTGGAATTTTACAGCTTTAAGGCTTTTCAATTATTTAGCTTTTCCAGAGTCACCAATTATTAAATTAATATCAAAGTTACAAAACTGAATATGTAAAACTCTATCTCGAGACCGACATTTTTTATGAATATATTATATGCCCCTGAAAAGAATAACATTCACAGTTAATGTAAGTTTTTAAAAAATTATTTTTTATACAAAGCTTTAATTAACTTTTTTCTGCTCTGTTAACTTTCAATTCCTCACAAATCTCATCAAAAATAACATTTTTGCTTGAGATGAATTT
Organism: Parasteatoda tepidariorum; assembly: GCF_043381705.1. NCBI lineage: Eukaryota > Metazoa > Arthropoda > Arachnida > Araneae > Theridiidae > Parasteatoda > Parasteatoda tepidariorum. Next base: position 52,385,368 of record NC_092214.1, read on the forward strand.
AAAAATTGCATTTTCATACAGTGTAACTTTTTATAACAGTAAATTCGTTCCTTTATTTAGCTGTTCATCAGCGTTTAAGAGCACATTTCCTATGTAACTTTCACTCACACTAATATTAAACTCTATAATTACTCTAATATTAATAGTAAGTTTTCATGTTAATGCTATATCTTTCCACCCCAATATACCAAAACGATTTCATGCTACATGGTGTTGAAAAAGAAAGCTATACACGAATGAACTCAGTATAAAAAATAATAAACTTTTTATATCTGAATCTTGACGTTTTTTGTGGGTCTTGTTTGAATTCTAAAATTAGTTAAAGATAAATCCTAATATTTAAATAAAACGTTAACCGAAATTAATGTAATAAGTTTAAACTAGGAATAAAATTAAATTTAAAACAGAAATATTATTGTAAATTTTTCATTTTTGAAAATCGTCATAGTTTTTAATCATTAATTTAGTGATGTATTTTCAGTCATTTATTGTCTTCCCTTTTCCTCTGAGCAAAATGAACTTTAAAAAAAACTGTTTTACTATATACTATTTAAAAAAACATTCTTTCAAAAAGGCCGGAAATTTATTATCCTTCAAAAACATTTGGCAGATTTTCATTCAAAATCATTTAAAAATATGGATCACAAAGAAAGGAAACTATGCTTTAAATGGGGTGGTTTCTGAATAAATAAGTATAAAATAAAGAAACAAATTTCTGACCAAAAATATTTCAAATAAAGAAAGTATTCATACAATGATATACACGTAATTAATTTTTTTTTCTAATTACTTTAATATTGTAGTAATTTGCTTATTCTAAATATTGTAGTAATTTGCTTGATACAATGTTATAAATGTGTTAAAATGCTTTGCTTTTAGTAAGAGATGTAAGTTTCCCTTTTTCTCAGAATTAACGCAAAAAACCATTTGGAAGTATTAAATAATACCAGATAAAATCAAGAACAAATTTTAAAAACAAAAAACAATTAAGATTAAGACGAAAGCCAAAATCGATTATACAACGCTAAACGTGAAATGCTTTACATAATCTTGGTAATCTTTCAACTTGCAACTAGTCTCTCTCTCTTCCTATGCCTGTGAAGGCAGAGCGGTGCGATTGTTCTTGTTTTCCACTGGCGCCATCCATAACCAAAAATTTGACTTCTGCCACACCCATACGTCACACCCGTTTATAGGGCATACTCATTCATGCATCCATTCATTCATTCATAGATCGTAATTTTGACCTGAATTAGAAAATTATCAATCTCCAAACCAGTACCCCCAGAGGTATTGATTTGTTATGGGAACATGGAGGACTTTGCGACACGAAAGATATAACGTGCATCAGTCACCGTTTACTACGCTGGGAGTCTTCGGCTATCTCGGCTTTTTCATTTAGTGACCATCAACAACAACAACTAGTGACCACTAATATCAAGCAATGCTATAAGTATTCCTGAAGCAAGAATCGTAATAATGAAAAGGAATGAGGTGTGACTTTAATTTAGCCAATGGGTCTTCTTCGTATCACATGATCTGAAATTTATCTGAGGAAAATCAACTCTTTGGAAGGTGATTATCGTTTCGACTTCTTGAATTCCTTCATTCTTTGTAATAACACTTTTATTTACTGATACATCTAAAAGGGGGGTTTTCTATGAAATTTAAAAGAATGTTTAATTTCAGATAAACAAATTAGTTCTCGAATCTTCATTAGATGGAATATTGTGACAATACTAAATTCACATATAAATATCGTAATATTAGTCTTATAAATATCGTAAGATTAGTCTTAAAAAATTAGTCTTATGTATAAAGGAGAATATCATTATGTAACTAAATCTAACTAGGTATCACAAATATATTAGAAATACTTTTCGTAATATTTTGCACGTTACATATAATATGTGGCTATGTTAACTTCACTGCAAACAATTATGCATTATATCTGTTTTAAGTAAGGTTATTCTAATACATAATGAAGAATATCATTAAGTGACTCAATCTAACTAGGTATTTAAAATAAATTGTCGACACTATTCTTAAGCTCTTGTATACGTTACAAGAAACGTTGTGGTAATACTAACTTCACTTCAAAAAATTGTACGCAAAATCAGCTCTAAATTACGGTTATTATAAAACATAATTAAGAATATCATCATTCGAATCCATCTAAATAAGTATCTAATATAAATAAGTATCTAATATAAATTATCAACATCTTTCCAAGTTCTTACTTCGAGTTTACGCGACTACTTTCGAGTTCACGATCGCCATTATCATTACACCAAAACTTATAAAACTTTTTGAGAAAAACTATAAAATTGAACTTGACAATTTTACCTCTGTGTCTCACAATTCAGAAAATAAACATATGAAGCATTTTCTCAGAAAATCGGATTTTCAAATTACATTTCTGTTTTCAATTTTTTTTTTCTCGCCAGCTCAAAATCATTTTTCTTTATCCTTTCTCCTGCTTTTAACCATTTATTTGGAGTTTTTACTTGAAAAAGAGAGTGCTTAATGTATGCAATTTAATACTAGCTGCATTATTCAGAAAGACGTGTCTCTTAAATAACAAAACATTTTTCTTGATATCTGAAGCATGTGTTAACTTTTTCTCTCGATAGCCGTGATTTTTTATTTTATGCATATCATTTATTAAGAATATCTAAGACTTTAAAAAGTTTCAGTTGCATTTTTTATGTGCATGTCTGCAAGAAAGTAGTTTTGAATGATAATAATTTCTCCTCTTCTACTTTTTAATTCAGTACGCAAAATCATTAGGTACATTTAGAGTGAATATAAATTAGGAAGAGGTCAATCCTTTGTGAATGATTTCTTAAAAATAAAAAAAAAAATACTTGAAATTACTATTTGGGCTAGTGTGATAATAAGCCATTGTACAGATATATGTACTAAAGTACCATTTACTATGGACTAAGCTATAATTGGTACAGGCATCGTCATATTTTGTGAGAATCAAAAGTTTGTTCACTCCAGCTTAGGAAACTTATTATTTTCTAAATAATGCAATTATACAATATCTTTGTTGTTTTCTCTAAAGCTATGGTGGACTTCATGGTTATTCTTTATAACTTTTTTAACTATTATTTAAATTATATTATTCCAAATAGCTTTGTTTTAGATTATTATTTCCATAATGAACTAGTTTTAATTAGTTCAAAATACGTTATTTCAAAATATTTCATTTCTATTGGGCTATTTTAAGGCAAGTGTAATATAGGTGAATATATATATATATATATATATATATATATATNACAATCTCAAAAATCTTAAGCGGTAAGGTATTACCTGATTAAAAAGTTCATTCGCTTCAAAATTATATAAATAGCAAATAACAGTCGACATGTTTTAAGCGTTTCAAAAATAAGCTCTTTTTTGTCTCATTCACATCTGACAAGTCTTGAAAATGGGTGCCTATTTTTGAAGCGCTTGAAACATGTCAACTGTTATTTGCTATTTATATAACTTTGAAGTGAATGAACTTTTTAATCAGGTAATATTTATGTATATATTATTTTGATAACATTTTTTGAAAATACACCTACAACAAATTATTATAATGAAACAAACACAGCAAATTATATATATATATACATTATAAATATATACAAAAGAGATAAAGAAGAATTAAAGAAAAGAGAGATTAATAAGGAAAATTAAGAAATAATTTTAATAAGTTTCCTTAATATACTGCGGACGAGCTGAAAGTACGGAACTCATAAAATAAGTTAATACAAAGAAAACAAGGAAAAAATTATATTTTTTAAAACAAGAAGAAAACTATAATTAAATGACATTTAAACAAAATTTACAGATTTCAAAAATTTACAAAATTTAAAAAATTTAAAAAAATTAAATTAAGTATCCGGAAAGCAAAGTAAGTAAAATATATAATCAAGTCGTCAGCTCACACGATTATATTCGCAAAATAGAGTGCTTTCTAGTAGTGTATTATAGTATAGCCATTGTAGAAGATAATTTAAAACATTGTTTTATTTAATATTTATTTGCTTCATTTGTTTTATTTTCGTTTCGATTTTTTTTTTCGTGCTACTTACACTATAGTACTGATGTATTTTGCTTTGGCTCTATTAATACAATATTAGAAAGTACTTTATTTTGCGGATATAATCGTGTAATCTGAAGACGAGATTATATCGTTTCCTTATTTTGTTTTCTAGCTTTTGAATTTTTGTTTGAATTTTTTTTTTTTTAATTTAAATATTTTTATAAGCATTCTATTAGTTTTATTAATTTTCTTCCTCTCTTTAAAAATATTAATTTTCCTTGTTGCCTTTGTATTTTTAACTTAATTTATGGGTTCCATATACTTTTACTTTTGCGCATAGCTTGTTTTTAATAAAGAAACTTGGTTTTAGTGATCCTCCAATATTTTTGTGATTTATAAAATTTCTTCTTATTTTCGCCTCCCCAGTTGAGTTGATCCCTTTTTGGAAAAATTAGTTCAACATTTCTAAGATAACATGAAAGTTATTGAGTACTAAGTTATAAATCCGGTGAACACGCGAAATTTCTTTAAAGCAGGAATGAAAATGACGATATTTTTTTAGCTATGAATCCTATCCAAAGAACAATAATACAACAAAGAAAGTACGAAGCAAATTATCCTAATTATTTATTATTGTTCTGAAATTAAAAAAATAAAGTACTATATTTATAATTTAGTAAGTTTTGAAGTTTTCTCAAACCCGTTTTTGCGAGTACTCAGTTTTATCATGAAAATATTACGGTCCCATCTAACTCGTCATAAGCAAGTTCAAATCTGTTTCATATATATATACACCGAAGAGCCATTACATTATGACCACCCTACTAATAGCATGTAGGACCACCTTTAGTCCTCAAAACTGCTAGCGCCCGCCGTGGCATTGATTCCAAAAGGTGCTGATAGGTAGTCTGAGGTACTAGTACCAAGCGCTCACCAACTGGTCCTGCAATTCCCTCACATTGCGAGGGGGTAGCGTGGCAGCACGAATTTGGTTTTCCAAGTAGGACCACAAATACTCTATTGGATTAAGGTCAGGTGAATTTGGGGGTCACAACATGACTTGAAAGTCACTGTAATGTTCCTCGAACCAATCCATGACAATTCGACCCTTATGACATGGTGCATTATCCTGTTGGTAAACACCATCCCCCGCAGGAAAAACTGTTGCCATGAATGGGTGAAAATGGTCTGCAACTATGTTCAAATAGCTTACACACGTCAGGGTTTGTTCTATGAGGATTATGGGTCCTAATGTGCCCCATGAAAGCATTGTTCCTGGGCGAGTCCATTGGTATAGATGGAGGGTGGTCATAATGTAATGGCTCTTCGGTGTATATATACCATATATTTTATAGTAATAAATATTTAACTGCAGTAATTTTACAATAAGTATTACTGTAAAAATTACGGTACATCATATTTTTTTCCACAAAATTTCACGATAAAAATTAATTTTACGGTGAAAAGTATCTGCACCCTGGATTCACTGTAATTTGAGTACGAATTTTTCACAGCGCAGACTCATTTTCTAATAAATACAAGAATAAATTTCAGTCGTCATTTATGGTACAAACCGTATAATTACCCATTTAGCATTCACCTTATTTTCAGTTAGTCTGAATTTGTGCAAAATTGTGAAAGTCAGGCTCATTTTAAATGTAAATGTTCCGATAAATTGGAACTATCTAACTGAAAAATTATTAATTAAATATATCTTTAAAAAAAAGTCAGAAAAAAAAGAAAATCAATACAAATACATGCACATACCCACAAAAAGCACACTTATGTAAAATCATTAAAAAAAGGAGGAAGGCCTTGCCAGCATTGATGCATTAATCACGTGATAATGTCTGAAGACTCCGTTAATTAATTACTAACCTGGAATGCATTCCAATAGTAACAGCATCCCAAAATTTCCATAATTTCACAACCCTCTAACGTTTCGTGATAGCATGTGACTTAATACTTTCCTACGGGACTTGTGCAAACTTGAATCTGAATTTGTGCAAAATTGTGTAAGTCAGGCTCATTTTAAATGTAAATGTTCCCATAAATTGGAACTATCCAACTAAAAAATTACTAATTTAATATATCCTTAAAAAAAGTCAGCAAGAAAGGAAAATCAATACAAATGCATGCACAGACCCACAAAAGACACACTTATGTAAAATCATAAAATAAGAAGAGGGCCTTGCCAGCATTGATACATTAATCACGTGATAATGTCTGAAGACTCCGTTAATTAATTACTAACCTGCAATGCATTCCAATAGTAACAGCCTCCCAACATTTCCCTAAATTCACATCCCTGTAGCGTTCCGTGATAGCATGTGACTTAATACTTCCCTACGGTACTTTGATTATTTTTGTGTACTTGCTGTTTTTTTACATTTTAGTCACGTTATTTTTAAGCATCCTGTTAATAAGTATTTAATTAATGAATAGAGTTTCAAGAGAAAATAATAAATTTCTAGAAAAACAAATGAATCATCAATATGAATTTAATAATAAAAAACCAAAAACGGATTGAATTATAATAATTAAAAAAAAATTTCAAGATTTTGCTAACGTGAAAAAAAAGCTTCACAAATATCTACTTTTGCATGAAAAGCTGTTTTATAAAACACTTCGATTCAAGCAAAATTAATATGAAGTGTACGTTTTACAATCCGATAATTGCTGTATGACAACACTGTAAAATCTTTCTTTTTACAATTTTTTTTTAAATAATCAACATATGAAAACAATTATAAAAACTCTATTGTTGGTAATGTCTTTATCAAGAACGTGTACTTTGATAGTGTTAAAAATAGCCTGTCGATATTATAAATAATAACACATAATAACTACATTTTACTTATTGCAAAAGATTAATAATCAAAATTAAAGTTTTAAAATTCACAAAAATTATTGGAATTTAAAGTTGCAAACTAGTAAAATTACTATTTTCTTCAAAAGTAACCTTTCTATTTTTAACAAAATAAAATGAATTCAAAATTATTTGAAAGAGTGATATATTTAAACTATTACATTGACGTTAATGTCAAAACCATTTTATTTATTTTAAAGATAAATGTATTCCTTTCCAAATGTTCTGAAATAGAGCTAAGATTGAAACCAAAATAATCCTGGTTTTCATTTTAAATTCTGAATGAAATTTTTAACATAAAACCAGAGAAAATCGAAGTTAACGCCCATCTCATAGATTAAGAAATGTGCTTTTACGTCTGTTTTCGACGTGTGCTGGTTCACGTTGAAATCTTTTCTGCTTCATTCCATTCCCTATCATTCTGAAGCAATTGTTCCTCCTATTTCAATCGACGTTTATTTGCCAAGAGCTGCAAGTAGTCGATAATCGTTACTTCAAAGATTTGATCTTCCTCCTTTCCTTTAAGAAAAAAGATTAAAAAAGGAAAAGATAAGGCCTATTTTTCCTTCTTTTCTTTTTAAAGATGTGGTCATAAGAATTTCTTCCATTTACAAGAACGAAATTGTAGCTTTGGCAATGTTGGGAGTGACCATACGGAATGATAGAAAGAAAAGATTTGATTCATATATTCTTTGAAAGAAAAAAGCGAAGGAATACATTTAAAGACGAAGGAAAGGAAAGAATATATTTAAACAAAAAACCTTTGGTTAGAATGCGTAATTTTCTAGAACAATAATATATTCGTAATTTGAGAAATGAATTAACTCTTTGACGCAGAATTATTATCAAACATAATTTTCATATTTGTTTCATTTTTTAGGTCAAAATAAGAGAAAAATACTATATTTAGCATTTCAATAGCAATGGTTATGAAATACAACGAAAAACACTGGTGTCTTTTTCTGCTATAAAAGTAAAATCTTCCAAACACAGCTCACTTATTGCAGTTATTTAGATCTAAGAAAAACAATTATTCCTCATTGCAATTGCTTTAATTTACAAAATCAATTATTGATTCATTTTTGAATATGATTGAGAAAAAATCTCAAACTACTTTTGTTTCGGATTGTTAATTTTTAATACAAATTTAATTCCGATAATCTAACAGATTGTTCCAGTAACTCTTAGACTGTTTTTCTATGATTAAAATACAACTGAAAATATTTTAGCTTGCAATTAGAGAGTCAGAAAAAAAAATTTTAAAAAGGAGACACGAGTATCCCATCTGCGTCAAAGGGTTAACTTACTGAAAGAATTAAATAAAAATAAATAAGGATTAAAAAAGAATTAAGTAGTGAAACATTATTTTTAGCAGTACATTTTTAAATTTGGCCTAAAAATACTATCAGTTTTTAAATTATTTGCATGAATTATAGGTGCATGTTATCCCGAAATAACTAATCATTTATCGAACAGACCTGTGAAATCTGACAGCTTTTTATGTATAAATTATATCTTATTTCACTAGTATAATTCCAGTGTAAATTTAACAATTAAAACAAACCAGACTTTTAGCCTGAAATTTTTCACTTTTCTATCGCTTAATGGACTTAATAGGTATTTCATGTAAATAACATTAATTTACATGAAATATATTAAGGTAATATAAGAGCTATGAACATTGAGAAAAAAATAAACGGACCACGCTAAATAACTTTTGATTTAATGATCGGATCTTCAGAAAATACGACATTTTTAAAGTTCGATTTCTCAGGAACAATTCAACGGATTTCGCTCAAATTTTATGTTTTGACGTTCAAAACTACATTCGTCAAAATGATGAAAAAAATTGTAAACCTTATAATTCAATTTTTTTAACTATAGGTGAATGAAATAATAAAAGATAAAAAATATTTATTAAAAGTTATATTTTGCATAGAATATTAGATTAACGAATTTTATGATTGTCTTCAAAAATTTTAACAGTTAAAAAGTTCTCGAGGTATGGTGAAATACACAGAAAGTAAAATTAACAAGGTTCAAAGGGTCCAAGATTTAGACCGCTCTCCCGACCAAACTATTGGGTCCATACTTAGGTGATTCTTAGGAAACATGACAATTCGGACCAAAAAATTTCTTCAAATTTAAAGTTTTCAAAACAATCTAAATTTGTTTTTGTATATTTATTTAGTTACATTTATTAATATCTTACAGATAGCAGTGTAGTTTATTGACGTTTGCTCAAGAAAAAAATTAAATAGAAATTCACCACATTTTGAATGCCAGGAAATGACAGATCAGCTTAGAAGTTTGTAAAAACAGTCATTTTAAGCCATTAGTAAGTAACAAAACCTAAGCCTTTATGTTAGATGGACCATGAATAACTTAAATTCATTCTCTTATCTGATGTAGAAAGAATCAAAAAAATTTTTTTGCTGATATGTACAGAACAAAATTGTGTAAAATAATCGATCATTAAATAAATAAATAACTTTGATCACATTCAATCTTATTGCAATCATACAAAAACTTGGTATTAGGTTAATATTTGCTTTCCCTCTTTACAGTATTAGCAGTTAAAAAAAATTTCTGGTAACACTTCAATGCCCTGGCTTAGACAATAAAATGACAGCCAGGAAAATGACAAATTCGCCATTTTATAGCATATAACTTTACTTTAATTTAACATTTTGGCCTAAGACGTTTATATTCCGCAGAAAAAAAAACAGGATTTCTTAAAATAGCTCAGATAAATCTATGTAGTTTATGTTATTAAGAATTTCAAGAAGCCAGGAAAATGACAACACGAAACCCTTCTCACCTTGAAAAAATTTTTGAAATAGAATTTGAACCAGAAAGTTGGTTCTTTATTCATGCAACAAGACATGTTCAGATAGGAAGGTATCTAATCAATCTATTAACATAAGATATTGATTGCTGGCTCTATCTATTTTGGTTATAAACCACTAAATAAAAGTGGCGAGGAAAATGACAGATTTTCTTGGGACAAGCAAATTATTGACAGAAAAAATTATTTCAAACGAAGTTTTTGTATATAATACCCTTTGTGTATATTTTAGAAATGCTTACACCGGTTGAGAAAAAAAGAAGAAGGTATTGAAAAGTTTATGGGAAGTTTTGAAGCTAGTTATTATTGGAAACATTGTTTGTGACATGCCAGAAATATGACATTTTGAAGTTCAATTTAATTTTTTAAAAATACAAAATAGTCGATGCTAGTACTAGGTTATTTTAAAATGCTAACAGCAATGATATTTACTATTTTCTTTTCAAATAGTTCCTTTAGTATTATAGTATTAGATCTTGGAGCAAGGGACTGTGAATTGTCATATTTCGTGAGAATCACCCATTTCTCAGATTATAGACACTCTCAACATTTTCAAGATCAGAAATCTGAATCCATCGGAAAAAAAAGTATGTTTATTCAGAGAAAGTAAATTTTTGTGCTGATTTCGTAACTTACAAGACCGTTTGCACTAAGTAATTAGCATATTTGCGATCAACCCCTCGAACTATTGAGATCGAGTCCTAAAACGTGAAGATCCGATCATTAGATCAAAAGTTATTCAGGTTGTTCCATTTTTTTATTTTAAGTATATAATAAATTACTTTTAGCTACAAGGATTTCAAATTTCTATTTAAATTGTTGTTTTATCATACTTAATCCGAATAGTTAAGTAACCATAAATAAGATGATATTCAAGTTATTAACTGTGAAATAAACCGTTTATTGACTGCTTTCACCTAATACTGTCAAATAACCAGAATTTTATTGCACCAATTTGGCCCACCAAATGAAGTCACTTAATTCCTTTCAGCTGGGTACATATTATAGCCGAGAGGGCGAATTTGTCAATCTCATAGCCGACAGAACGGGGGTTCGAGACACAGCATTGCACCACTATATTTCCAACATTCTTTACAATATACGAAAAGTTTCCAGTGTACTGCGCTCCCCAATTTGTGAACCTGAACTATTAGAATACGATACTCTCATTCACTTATAGATGACAGCACGGTAAAGCTGCGTAACGCTAAAAGTCTAGTATTTTCATGCTAGTTGTAAATGGTTAAAAAATCGCATAGATTTGAATTCATGCTTTTTTAATCATACTAGTTGTAAACGGTTTCAAAACCGTAGAGGAAAAAAGAATTTTACCGTATGTTATACGGTTAATTGGATAGACGTACTGGTTCTGGTTATTTTACCGTAGTTTTAGAAGAAGGAGAATCTTATTAGCGTACAGAAGCCATTTAAATAAATAAATTTCTGAATCTCAAAAATACAAAAATCAGAAATGCATAGCAGAAAAAATTAGTACTCTTATACAATTTTCGAAGTAATCAGCATTTTATTTTTATTAATAAATATATCATATCACTCTTTGAATTACGAAAGCTTTGAATTGTATTTCTCTTCCTTTCTTTCCCTTCCTTAAATCGCAATCTATTTTGGAAAATAAATAGCAAAGGAAAAAAAAGGTGCAAATTCTTTCATCTCCTATTTAAATTCCAAGAAAAAGAAAATTGGGTAAAATCGAACGTATACATTTGCTAATGCATGCTTCAGAAGCGGATCACGTGTTATAGTCCATTTCATGTTCTTACAGTTTACCCTTGAAACAATCAACGCAGCCGATATCGAAAAAAGGGAAGAAACTCATTGCAAGCTTCGAAACAAAGGGGTGAAAGAAATCCATTACCCCCTTCAACCCACCATTTTACGAGAACATTTAAAGACATTCCGTATCCAGAATCTCAAGCAAAAGAATCCACGGTTTTAGTTGAACGAAAAGGAAACACGCAGTTTGTATGCATATCAGCTGTAACTAATGTTCCAACCCAATGAGGTAAATCTTCAAAGCACGACGCGCACACAACAACAATCGAATCTTTTATCGCATGCTGGCAATAAAGTCGCTAGACGGTTGTCATGGGAATCCTGATCTGTTCAGGTACTTGAGTTGGAGGCGTGGTTCTTAGGCCGGAACTAGATCAAAACATTAAAGTTGCCAGTAATGTGGACTTAATGCACACCTATAATGAACTGATTCCTATTCAGGTGGTACTTTATAATTTTATGTTTTTCAGCAAAATTCATTTAAGGCATACTTTTACCATCATTGCGCACGATTTTAATAGCATAACCACTAAATTACAATACCTATTTTTCAGTTAATTTATTTCTGACTCATATATTTTTCGAAACAGGAAATTTCTATTTCTTTTTATCTCACGCTTTTAGAGTAAAAATGATAATCAGAATAATTTTCCATGGATTATAAAAGTTTTTAAACATTACCTAATATTATTCTTGTTATTTTTTTTTCAGTTTTCAGCTAAATAGTTTTCTGAACATTAATAAAAGAGCTGTAAATTTTAAGTTTACATTGCAAATTTATATTTTCAGTTAACAGTTACAGCTAAGTTATAACTATTGATTCAAAAATTTATGTCACTTGAAATTTATTCTCAGCAACTAAAGATGTATGTAAAAGTGCTTTAAAATTTCATATTAGATCTGTCCGATAATGTACTTTAAGTTTACTTTGATAATGTAAGACAATGTACTTGTGTACTTTGTCTTACATTATCTTTACTACAAGTTAACAAGTTCATTACTTTATTTATTATTTGTATTACAAGTTATTACAAGTACATTATTTTATTTCTAACTTGTATTGCAAGTTTTTGAATGCCTGCGCTGTATCGACACACAGGGTGCCGGTACTTTACCATAAAATTCATTTTCACCCTAAAATTTTGCAAATTTTAAATTTTACAAATCATGAATAAGAAATCTGATATACTATACAGTCAATTTTTATTGTAAAAATCACAGAATCACTGAAACTGAATCATTATTATCGTGAAATATACAGTATAAAATTTTACGATAAAAATTAATTATACGATAAAATTAATTTCACAGATAATACACCCAGGGTACCACTACTTTTTACCGGAATTTGATCCGGAATTTTTTACAGTAAGAATCTATTTCTTTGAAATACTTTATGTCTGTCTTTACCTCTATACTACCATACATGCTTGAGATACAATCGTTATTATTTCTAATATAAACAATAACATATTTTAAATATTTTTATTTCTACAACCATTTGATAAGTTGATTATCGACACTTAAAAGTCATTTTCACTTTAATATATGCATTTTCAAATTGTAAAAGTATTTGTTATTCCTGTAAATAGATATTTTTCTCTGTAACTTACAACTGTTAAATTGTGAAACTAATAATTCTCACACAGCAGCAACTAATTTTGAATAGATAAAATAATAACTAATAATAACTATTTTTAAATGAAATTTCTCCTGTTCTTTATAGTTGAGTATATTGAATAAGTACCACACTCTTCATATAATTTTATTGCCATTATTTAAATGCAATTATGAAAAAAAAAACTTTTATTAAATTTCTGACTACATCACAGCTTTGAAGCAAGATTACGACTTTTTTATTTTCACTGAGTGGCCAAATTATTGTGATCACCTGACAGTTTCATTCAGAATGAGCTATAGCGTCACAGTGTTGCCGCTAAAGGGTGAGATAGCTACAAAAACTGAATGCATGGCAAGTGAGCCATGAATTGTACTGTGTTACGCTCGGAGATATGGGTAAAAAACGTGACTTAACTGAGTTTGAACGCGGGATAATTGTAGGCTCTCGAAGCGTCGGAACCAGTATCAGCAAAACGGTTGCTCTTGTGAAGTGTTCGAGACCAGTAGTTATTAATGTGTACAGAAAGTGGACTGCCTACCAAAACCGGGTCTCAACATCAGGCTTGTGGTCATCACAGGCTCGAGTTGAAAAAAGAATTACCATTCCAACAGAAGAGCAACAATACGTCAAATAGAAGGGAATCTTAATGAAGGTGCAACGGCCAACGTCTCTGAACGAACTGTGTGCTGCACATTGCAGCATATAGGCTATGGTAGCCGCAAACCTGTTCGAAATCCCCCGCTGTCATCCTTGAACAAGAGCAAAATTTTCCAGTTTGCAAAAGAGCATAAGGATTTGGCAGTAGACTACAAGAAAAGAGTCATGTGGTATGAGGAATCACTGTCCCATGCAGATGGCTAGTTTCAGATATGGCGAAAGCAGGGAACCCAGCTGCATTGCCACAACACTTCAAGCTGATGTAGACAATATTATCACTTGGGGATGTTTTCTTGGCATTGCATGGATCATTTGATTCCTGTGGAGCAATGTCTAAATGTTCAAGGGTATTAAGTACATCCTGTTTTGTAAATGGTGTACCCTGCCGGGATGGATACTTTCAGCAATACAATGCTCCTTGTCATACAGCTTATATTGTCATCAGATGGTTCGAAGAACATGACAGAGTCTTTGCTTTGCTTCATTGGCCCACACAATCACCAGATCTCAATCCAACTGAGAATTTGTGGGATGCGATCAAACGGGGCATCAGACATCTGGATCCAGTGCCATCAATTCTGACCGAACTGAAAAGTGCACTTCATCGAATATGGGGTCAAATTCCTCTTAACACCAAGCAACAGCTCATAGAATCTAAACCAAGAGGAATTCGAACAGTATTAGGAGCTAAACGGGGTTTAACAGAGCATTGAGGGGGTGGTTATAATAATTTTTCCACTCAGTGTATACTATTTTTTATATATTTTTAATACATTCGAATTTTAAAGCAAGTAAGAATAGTTAAATAATATTTTACTCTCATTTATTTGTTCAGTATTAAAATTTTTAGTAGTAATTTTGTGGTAATTTGGTGTAATATTATGCAAATATTTTAAAATTTTATACAGAACAAATAAAAACAGAAGCTTTATATGAAAAAAACTGACGAAAATATAAGTACGTTACAAAATCAAAATCATATTTTTTTAAATGAATTAAAACAAAAACAAAAATTAACAAATTTGAAATTTAATATAACTTACACTTTTTCTTTTCAAAATATAATATTCATTTTACTTTATATTTGAGCGAAAACTACTTTTTACAATTTTATATCTAAAATATAAATGCATAAAATTTTAGAAACGTAAGTTTTAGAGCTTTAAAGTTGAATAAAATTCAGACTTATATTTTTTATCTTACATAAGTATGCATTTTATTTTAGTATAACGCATTCGTTTTATATATGTCAGCAAAATATAAAATAAAAAACAGCTTCTCTGCATGACATTTTCCCAAATATATATATTTATCTTTTTAACCACAGAAATTCTTTTCCTGAACTAGACATTCTAGCTATTCATAAATGTCATTTTTCCATATCTAATTATATCCATTAAAAAATCATTGTCAAACTTCAAACTCCTTCACTTAATAATTTACTTAAAAAATTACATTTCAGTTCACAATTAAATAGTTTTTATAAAATGCTAAATCGCAGTGAAATATCTAAATTAATTTTCAAAGAGCACGTAATTTCAACGCTTAATTGCCAATGATCCTTTTTATGGGAAGGGTTCTTATCATCCAATTAACTAAATGAAATACTTGTGACTTCATTTTATAATTTTATCAATATCAAAAAACTTGAAGCTCACCGTTCACAACGTATTTTCACTTTGAACTTTTATCTTATTTTACTATTTCAAATCAACATAATAAATTAAATTTAAAGAAAAAAAAACTTTTTGGTGAACTCATTATTTCAAGAAACTATTTATCTTTAACAACTATCTTACAAATGAGAGAAAATATTTCATGTAAAATTTCAATGTTTAATTAAATTTTTATGTTTTGGAACTAATTAAAACTGTTTTTTTTTAATTGAAGAATGTTTTGGAGCTGTAAATGCATTTTAAATTGAGAAAGGTCTAACTATGCAATAACTTGTAAACTATTATTATATTTGAATTATTCAATGCCTCTTAACATAATTTGATTTGACTTCAGCTGTATCTATTTACTCCATTTCATAAAAACAATCACTCTATTTTTGCAAACAATTTATCAAAGACTACTAAAGTTTTTAAAATATTGTACCTTGACACACCCTTTGAGAAGTACCTTAAACATTCTTTTTCCATAAATGCATGATAAATTGAAAAACACCATTTCTATTCCATTAGGTGTGTCTGCCACATTCAACAGCATTTCGTGTGGTTTTTTGAGACGATTTAAGTTCTAAAATTAATATCGTTTTATTAAATATACACATAGCAACTTTTACTCTATTTTAGCTAAAGCACTTGATTTTATTTTACAATTTTAAAGTAATATAATACTATTTTAAAAATACTACTAGATCTAATAGGGAAAAAGCTAATATGATGTTAATTTAAAGCAAAAGTCATTTTTTAAGCAAAACAATTGTTAACCATGCCTATATTTATCACACATTTTTAGTGGAAAAGGAAATGTTGGCTCACTTTGGCCGGAATGCTCCATTTAATCTGGTAGCCACTTTCTTTGTATTGTATAAATTTTCAAAAAAAAAATGCATTGATGTCAAAAGCAACCATTAATTTTTTTTGCATTATGTTAACATCAGGAACGTATACAAAGAAAAGAATTCTGGTAAAATTAACATACTGTATGGTAATGACATTATTTTAGATAAAATGAATATGCATTAAATATTTAAATTTATCTAAATGAATAAAAAAACATAATTCTGGGTTGAATAGAACCAAACTATACGGTGTTCAAACAATTCATTTTGAAATTTTTCCCATCATATAGCAATGGTTTACTAAAAATTCTAGTTTCAAAAATTATAGTTCATATTAGCACACATTTAGTAAAAAAAGAAATTCCGCCGAATAAAAGGTTTTTATCCCATCCTAAAATTCTCAGTTTTTACCATATTCTCCATAATTTATCCATACTTTATTGTTAATTTTTCCAAAATCATCACCAAAGCTCTTTGGTAGAATTACCAAACTTTCTGGTGTTCTCATGCAGCTAGAAACACAATACATTCTGGTAATTTCTGGTAATTTCGATCAATTTTTTTTTCAATGTAAGAAATTTAAAAGTCGTAAATATTCTATTTTTATTGGTATAGTTTGATATAGTTTAATATCTAACACGTTTCCGAAAACTTCTTGTTACCCTAAATCATATTATCATATTAATTTTATGAAATTTTTGGGGGGTTTTTTTCCGTACTGTTTTCTAAAAAAAGGAAGGGAAAAAAATATTAATATATTAAATATTTACACTTCAGTACTTTAATTTAATAAATACGTGAAAGACTTCTAGACAAATTTATATTAATCTTTTAATAAACTTAAAAATTTTAAGTCGTTAACGTATCTTTAAGAACAATACACATAAATTAAATTAAAACCTCGTTAAACTTTAGCCCAATGCTTTTTTTGATCATTTTTCATCATACTAATAATGCCTAAATTTCTTTAAAATTTAATTAACATGGATAGAGATCGCATTGTTGTATCGAGGTGATCGCATTAATTCAATAAGGTTGTTTCATGACTTCTTATAATCTTGACTTTAATAAGGTAAGGTTTAATTAGGGATTTATGAGAATGTAAGAAACTTTTTCACTAGCCTATTATTTTACAAACTATTATCAAACCAATTTATCAAAGTTTCAAAAACAACGAATTAAATATAACAAAAATATATTTAATCAAATTATGCTTGTTAATTTAGTAAGAAATAAATTAGCTTCTTAAAATATTATTAAGAAAGTCATTTAAAAATCAAGATAAATTAATCTAATAATTTTAACTATGCTTTAAAACCCAACAGTTCACTATTTTTTTATGATAGGAGTATTTATTTTCTATAATAAAAGCTGTTTTAATTGCGTATTTACATTTTTATTGTGTAAAATTCTGTGCATCTCCTAAACGGACTATATATTTTCAATATTTATATTCATTTCTCAAATACGCCTATTCATATATATATATATTATAAAGAAAGTACTNCATGAATGTCCGCTTAACGGAGGTTTCACTGTATATATATATTATAAAGAAAGTACTCCACGCAGGTGGTTCTCTTATCATCTGGGTTGGATCCAAAATTACACGTTATCGAATTTAACCTTGAAAACCATAAATCCTGTTTGGATTGACTATACAATAACAGTGATAAAACTAAATAAAATATATAATGAAAAAATTAAACTCATCCCAAACAATGATCACTTGGATTTATAAAACTCGTCTAAAACTTAGGTTTTATTAAAAACATTCCAAACATGGATCATAATTCATTGGATTTTACCTTGGATTATTTTACTGCTGTTGGATTATTTTACTTTTTCCGCTATTCTGTAAGATTAATTTAGTAAATATTTCTAGTAAGTTAATTTGAAAAACAAAAATGATGTTCCACCCGTAAAGATTAATATCTTCCTACTCAAAGTCAACAGCAAATTATAATAACTATCATTAAAAAATTTGAAACTCATCCCAAACAATGATCTCTGGGTTTATAAAACTCAGTTCAAATAATGAACATAATTCACTTGGTTTTATCTTAGACTATCTGACTGGTAACAATTTTTCAGTTATTTTTCAAGATTTATTCAGTAAATATTTTTAATATTTTTACTTCAGTAAATAGTTTTACTTAAATATTTTTAGTAAGTTATTTTGAAAAACTGAAATGATGTCCCGCCTATAAAAATTACAATCTTCAAAGTCACAGTCATCAACAAATAAAATAACTATCATTAAAAAAGTTATGAAACTCATCCCAAACAATGATTACTTGGTTTTATTTCAGAACATACTATTGCTCACTATTTTTCAGTGGTTCTTAGGATTGATTCTCTTATTATTTCATGTAAGCCTGTTTGAAATATTCAGATGGTGTTTCGCCTATAAAGATTACAGTCTTCCAAGTCACTGAGATTGTAAATCATTCGTAAAACTATCACCGAAAACTTCTCTTCCCATTAAGTTAATGAAATCTTAATGAACTGTGATGAAAGTTATTAATAACGCCACTTAAACTCATTACTTTTATAAGCTCCTAATTAATAGACTCTGAGTTTTGTGTCGTGGGCTTATAATCTGCAATACATGATAACAAGAATAATTTTTCTGCAATTTTCGTTGGAATTGATTGTGCTGAGCAAAATATCTTTTGCCTGATTTAAGCAGCTTTCAATTTGAATGATGCCTTTAATTTTTCAAATTCTAATTGAATAAATTTCTCTTAAGTAAATTATCCAGTAATCATCCCTTAAAACTGGACATGATTAAGATATTTGTTCATTCCTTCTTTCTCTGCTTTAAATGGTATTTTTCTTTGCTTTATTAATTATCTCGCATCAAGATGTAAAAAATTTGTGATTTCCTTTTTATATTGAATACGTGAATGTTTGTAATTGAAGAGTAATTTATATTTTTTGAATAAAAATATAATAGGATTTCTCCTATTTTCTGTAATCTTGTATAAGGGGTTGTTTCTATAAATTACAAACGCTAAAATTCATAAAATATTGTAGGATCCATGAATAATTAAGTATTTTCAGTAAAAATGGTAGTTTTATTTTGGAATCTTAAGAATTGTAATGATGCATAATATAATTCATTTCAGAAATTTCTAAAAAGTATTGAAGACAATTTTTGTATAGTATATCCGTTTGTATTACATTTTATTTCTTATTTTATTATATCTTGCATTATTTTCTAAATTTTAGTTTTAAAAATAAATTAGGTACCTGTTATGATTTTAATTTATTTTGTTAATATTCTTTTAATTATTTTACTCATTAGAATAACTTTATTTATACAGCTTTTGCGGAAACTTAAGGTTATCGTCCTAAATTTGCGCGAATAACTTTTATAACTGCTTCAACAAAAGAACTATTCCAAAATAATTCAAAAAATAAAAATAAATAAATAAATTATCAATAATACTACTATTAATGGATATCAATGTTTGTATTTAAAGTTTTTCCATAACTTCTTGATTTAAGATTCAATGACTAATTTAAAAGCTTCCCTTTCTCAGCTTTGTTTTGGAAAATATCACATTATTAAAGTTTCACTGTGCTTTAAAAATAACAGGCTTCATATCTTAGTTAACTACAGCATTGTTTTGTTTTGTTTTTTGACATTTCACGCACATTTATCGCTATTCGCTCGTTCCTGCTCTTTTATCTTTCCAACCTAGTCGTTTGTCTAGAACAGGGTTATTAAGGTAAAGCTAGACAAATGCTTCTTGGCTTTTAAAGGATACCTTGAAAGTTTTAGTTAATTTTTTTTTACTTAAGAAAACAGTACTTTTCTGTCAGTATGAATTTTGTGAAAGAAACTTTTCTTTTTCAAATGGAACAAATGTTTTGCTTATGGATTATTTAATGTTTGGCATAATTTAAAAGAAAAAATATTTCTACAAACGTCCTAAATATTAAATCAACTATCGACTTATCTATTAAATATTTTTTTTGTTGTGATATATTAAAGAAACTTACAAGACCTTTGCTACTTTGCGTAACCATGCAACCAATAACTTCGTTACTATTACATACCGTAACTTTGTTACCATTACATACCGTAACTTTGTTACCATTACATACCGTAACTTTATTACCATGTGTATTTCAAGGAAATAACAATGCATTTTCTTTATTTTTCAAGCAACAAAACACCCGTTTTCTACAGACACTGTTACAGTGTGCCAAAAAAACGGACCACCTAGAATAAATTTTGATCTAATGATCAGATCTTCACGTTCGAGGACTCTCGACGTACTTTCTAAACCTCTAAAACGTACTTTCGCTAAATAAACATACCTTTTTTTGACGGATTCAGATTCCTGACCCCCAAAATATAAAGGGTAGTTGCAATCTAAGAAATATGGTCACCATCGATTGCTCCAGAGTACAGTCCAAAGTTTGGATATCTTAATGTAAATTTTACTTTTTGCTTATTTCGATATATTTCGAGAACTTTTTAACCGAATTGAAACATTTTTGCACACAATAATAAAACATGTTTATTCAAAGATAATTCCATTCAAAAAAGGACTTTAGTAAATATTTATTAATTTTTAATAATTTTATTTAATAATAGCCAAAAAGATTTTAAATTGTAAGAAATAAAATTTTTTGCGTCATTGTAACGTATGTAATTTTATAAGGCAAAATACAAAATTTGAGCAAATTTGGTTGAATAACTCCTGAGAAATCGAATTTTAAGGAAGTCTTATATTTAAAATTCGATTTCTCAGGATTTTTTCGATCGTTTTCGCTCAAATTTTGTATTTTGCGATGTAAAGTTACATATTTTAAAATGTCGTAAAAAATTTTATATTGTACAATGCAAATTCTTTTAGACTATTATTAAATAAAATTATTAAAAAATAATAAATATCTACTAAAATTTACTTTTTGTATAGAATTATCTTTGTTTAAATGAATTTTATATTTTTGGGAGAAAGTTTTTCGAATTGCTTAAAAAGTTTTCGAGACATGACGAAAAGTAAAATTAACATAAAGGGGTCCAAACTTTAGATCACTCTCCTTCTATGGGGATCATATTATCCAGATTGCGGCTACCCCTTATATTTTGGGGGTCAGAAATCCAAATCCATCGGAAAAAAGATATGCTTGTTTAGAGAAAGTACTTTTTTGTGCCTAATTAGTTATCATATTGGAGATCATCCTGTTAAACCATTAAGAATGAGTCCTAGAGCGTGAAAATCTAATCATTAAATCAAAAGTTATTCTGGGTGCTCAGTTTTTTTTTTCTGTTATGTGTGTGTGCACTGTTAGTCTTACGCTATTTAGTTCTGAAGAAAGTATGAAAATGAAATTAATATATTAGTGGCATAGAAATTAAATTAGTTTTCAAAATAGCATTAAAATCACGAAAACAATTCAATTATTACTAAAATTTCTATCATACCTAAGGTGTAAAGCTGATATATTTCTTAAAGCATACATATTTTTATGTTAATCAATTTTTTATTTTGTGTTTTCTATGAAATATTTTTAGTTTCTTTTTATATATATACACATATAATTTGAATTAAAATTGGGTAGTTTGTAATATTAAAAAACAAATTACATTAAATGAATTGCCTTGAAAATTAAATTGAATAATATTATTTATTTTTTTCATTTATATAAAAAAAACTGCATTGTATTTTTTAGAACACTTTTTGAAAAATCTATTTATTAAATCGAAACATACCTTCCGAAAATAAAAAGGATGGTCTTTCTGCCTTCTTATTTTGCGCAGAACCAAAATGCTTTACCCTTCTGAAAATGATGTCACGCTTGAAAAATAAGATACACAAGCAAATCTTTTTCATTTTTTCCTGCAAAAAAATTCATTTTTTCAAGAAGAAATATAAGAATATAAACAAACTCTGCTGAGAAACTCTGAACTTTTTCTTTAGGTTAAAATACTTCAATCAGTAAATATCATAATATTATTAAATTAAAACAGGATAATATTATAACATATCTACAAAAATTAGCGAAATTTAATAATTGGAAACCTGAATTCTAAGAAATTCGTTTCATTTTCTTCATAAGTATTTCTTATTTCTGAGAGATCTTTAAGTCGTCAGAAATATTAAAAAAAAAGGATATTCTTTTTTTTCCTTTCAAATAAGCTGTCACTTTGGTCCCCCTCTAGATTCAGTTTACTCAGAAAATGTCATTATTAATTATTTTCGTTGTAAAGGACTCGAAAAAAGAAGCACTAAAAAAGCAAATACAAAAAATGGTGCCAAATTCAGACTCGAGAATGAGTCATCTTTAATTTCGTTTAGAATTTATGTTCAAAAATTGGAACTGCAAATCGTAAATGAGCATTTCCTTTTCAGTTCTGTTGAGAATCTTGCAGAAAGCGATATCAAGTACTTTTTACTGTTTTTTATTCGATTAGTAGCTGTGTGAAAATATTTGTTGAGAAAATATTGATTTTTTTTAACTGGTCTTTTAAAATGTGGAAGAAAGAAATATTGATCCGAAGTATTCAAAGATGAATATGATACATGAAAGAAACCTATTCTTTGAACTCTTAACATTCTGTCATAAGTATATTTTTCGGCAAAATTTAGATCAGATGAGTTGATTCGTATTAATCAGTATTCAAAAAGGATTGCTTGTATGCGATTGTTATATCACAATATATTAAGAATAGTTATTTGAATTCAATTAATTCATCTTTCGTGAATCAATCACTGAAATCATTGAAAAAAAATCTAACACTAATCTATATATATAAATATATAGATTAGTNTTATATATATATATATATATATATATTTAGCATAGTTATCCTACCTGAAACTAAAAATGCTATTTGCTGGTAGAGTACGAACTTGCGTGATGAATTTTTTCAGTTACTTTGAGGATCGAAATTGCAGCTACCACTGCAGCATTCCCACAGTTTAGTCTCTTGACTATCCTATCCACTTATATATTGGTTTATTTATCAATTTATTCGTCTCACAGTGGACTAATCGTAAGGCACAGTACCCAGTAGATCAACGAAGTCCAGCATGACGGGCCGCAATCAGTGAGCGGATGGGTGACGACTTCAGCTTGCAAAGGGACCAAGGGTGCTTGTTATCGGTCCTTTCCGTAAACATTTTATCCTTGCATATTAATTATTTTTTTTTAAATAATTAACTTAATTTTGACTTTATTTATGTAATTTTACTTTTTAAAAACATTCTCAAAATCTAACGTTTTCAAATTTTAAAGCTGTAGAAAATTTAAAGAATCATTTGCCACGAAGAAACAACAATCTTAAATTTTCTGTTGTAATTTTACTTAACTAAATGTGAGCTTTGAAATTTTCTTTATTTATGATTTTTACAAGCAATGATTTAAAAAAAAGCAATGACAGAAGCAATGATTTAAAAAAAATTCTGCAAAAATTTAAAGTGTAACTTGGAAGCATTTTAATCGTTGAATTCCCCAATTTATTGACACCAATATTATTACTTTTAATTATTCATAATACAGTTTGTTACATAATACTAACAATGTTTTCAAACATCTATCCAAACGCTTAAATTTTAAGTATATTTAGAATTTAAAAAAATTTGATTTTTAAAAAACTATCTTTATATAATAATCTTGTCCTTTGAAAAATAAGTAAAATAACTTGCATACAAAAGAAATGTATATTCCATTAAAATTTGTGTAATTTTAAGTGCATTAAATTTCGAAGTATTAAACTTTTTTTTAAAATGCATTAGTGTTAAAAAGATTATAAACATTTTAAATATTTGCACGCATGTTTATTTTACCTCGTTTGCAGCAGAAATTGGAGAAAAAGTATAAATATAAAAAATTTTGTATGAAAAATGCAATGCAATTTCATGAACAAAATGTTTTTTTCTATTAAATCTGTGTCGAATAGCATATACCAAGAAGCAATTCAAATATTTATAATAAATATTTTATTTTTATATGTTTAAAAGCTGAATGTCTAAACAAATTTTAAATTCTCTTTCCTCAAGAATTAACTTTTATTTTTCTGTTAGTTTCAATATTTTTTAGGATAACAGGAAGCAAATTCGGGGAAGCATTTCACGTTAAAACATGTCCTGCGATTCTATTCCGGTCTCGGCACGTTCGATAAATGCCTACTGAAAGCTTACGGTGACAAGATTGAGAAAAGGTCAAAGGTTATCTTGCTCCCGGGACTCCTTCGACCTACGGGAACAGCTGGAACACTTAGTTCGTAACGGGCACTATCTGTGGAAAAAAAAGAGTGCACAGAAAGATAAGAGCTCATACTCTGTTCATTGTGTCACTTCTGGAAATTTAGTGCAGACGATATTTTTCTTACACTCACCCTTTTCTCATTTAAACGATGTTTTCTTTCACAGTATATATAAGAAAGGAAAAGTTCTAAATGGATTTTTTTTCTGACATTCAAAAGATTCCTAGAATCGAAATAAAAATGCCAAATCTATTTGAATAAAGAGAAAAGTTCAAGAAACTTTATACATCGACCAGAAATATCTTTGCTTGAAAGATACATTTGTTTGAAAGAGTTAGACCCGCTAACGTTTCAGTAGATTTATAATATTTTAGAAGTGTTAGAACTTTTATTGAAACACATACTACAGCGTTAGACAACATTTGCGAACATTACGTTCGAATATTTTTGTTATTAGAAATAGTCCTCGCAATTATATTAGAAAACTTTGGTCACAAGAAAAATAGGTTTGTGCATATACTTTATTTATACATATACTTGTTTATTTTTTTTACACATACGTACACTTGCGATGCAAATGTTTATTTAAATACTATTACCAGTAAAAAAAAGGTATTTTTAATGTAGCATGTCAAAATCAGTTCACTTATTGGTTTTTGCAAACTGACTTGTAAGTTTTCGTAGTTCCTTTGAATATTATTTACATTCCAGAACCATTTTGATCAAAAATAGTCGCTTCCTATTTTTTTCTAATTTTTATTGAATTTTTTTAATTTTGAATAAACTTTCGTTCAATAACCTTAACTAATCTCTTATAATTATTTATTTACTTTTTATTATTTTTATTATTTTCATTTAATTTTTATAATTTTCAATTAATTTTTAATATTTTTATTTAATATTTTTTGATTTTCAGTTATTTTACATTATCTATATTTAAGGTTATATTATTTAATTTATATTAATGGTTATATTGAAGGTTCAGCTTTCTAAAAACACTTTTAAAAAACAAGGTATATACAAGTATAATTACAGAAAAACTGGAAAAAAATTAAATCTGAATAAAAATTTTTGTATTTCAGTTCTTGTTTTTTTTTCATTTATTTTGCTATTTTTGAAACAATAGAAAGGTTCCTTCTATATTTTCTCTAGAAATAACATTATTTATTAGCTAAGGATCCAAAATGTAATTTTGTTTCAAGAAATTATAGACAGTAATAAATAACCTAAGCATTCGTGAAAGTTTTGTTGCCGAATAATACTAAATTGTGGCGTTGAGAAATTATAAAATATAGTGTGCATTGTAAAGAGTTAAAGTACAAAAATCTCTTCATTCTTATCTTCACTAGTAAGCATAAAACAGTATTATTACATTTCTTATTTTTTTTAAATTCAATCAGTTTTAGTTTTTGAAAATCATTCCAAGAATGATTCCAGCCAAAAATCAGAGTAAAAATTTAAAATCCAATGCAATATTTGCATTTAAGCTTTCGATTTTTGTAATGAAAAGGATAGTAGAAATCATTTATAAAAATGCAATAATCACTCTCAAAATTTAATAAAACTGATATGCCTCGAGTTATATACATAATTACTTAGTTTTCAACTAAACGATATAGAGAGGATTAGTTAACTAGTTATTTTTCATTTCTAATCTCGTATGCATGTATAATCTGTGAACATAATAGCAAATGTGTAAACTGAATCACCAAGAAACTATCAGAACCAATAGAAAGTAATTGTGGGGGGAAATTGAATTGATAAATGCAACGTCAATATTACCGAGCCAATTTTAATAAATAACGCAATGAATTACTATCTATTAAATATATTTTCTGATTTAGATTGAAATAAATTGACAGTGTCTAAGGGACTATAGCTGCTCCTAATGCCCTGAAAACGGAATTTATTGGAGGCAGTTAATATAGTTAAATTATAGTGCAGAGAATATTGACTTTATAAAAGTGACATTGTTTGAAATATTCCATGCAACTAATAAGTTTAATTTCACTTCATAGTTTGAAAGTCTAGTGAATTCTAGAGATTGAAGAGTATTACAAAATTTGTACACGCAAAATTTGAGAAGAGTAATTCAAAAATTGCACTAAAATAACGTTTACTATATCATTTGATTTATCTATTAAAACATCTACATCAATTTCTTATTATAACTGAAATAGAAACTCATTTTAAGATGGAAAATTCAATTTATTTCATCAAATTTCACCTTAATAGACTATAGACACCATAATTGACGAAAAATAGTTTTTACTTTTTTAAGCATTTTAATTGATTATTTATGCACCAAACTTTCAATTTAAATAAGCATATTTTCTAAAAAAACTAATTATATTTTTAAAAAGACTTATTATATTTCTAAAAAACTTATTATATTTCTAAAAAAAATTATTATATATATGTGCTTATTATATTGAGATCAAAATTTTGAATATTTAATACATATTTGAGTAGTTATAATTTCAATATTCTTAGTTATAACCTCAAAAAGAATAGTTTCAAATGTAGTTGTGTAACTTATGTAAACAAATTTGTACTTTTTACTTCAAGTTCTTAAATTTATAAATATTTTGATGGCTAAAGCTTATTTTCTAGAACTTAACAAATAAAAAAGGAATTTTTTCGAATATTCGTGTTACCAAGCATCATTATTTTTTCTACGCTTTCTTTCTTTTTTAACACTTTTTCCTTATTTTGTCTTGTATAAAATTATCTCCTTGGGTTTACCCCATATATCTCTTGTATCTAGTTCCTCCCTAGCTTTTATAGATTTCGAAATTTATTTTAGATTGCGTTTTAATTATATTCAAAACTTTTAGCAAGGAAATATACATTTTAAATATTAGATAGCAGTTCGTACTTTCTTTTGAGATCTTATAATTTGAAATTCAACAAATCTTTTTTCTCATCTATTAGCTTATAAGCTTTATATTAAATCAATAATATTGTGCGTCCTTTTACTTAAAGTAAATAAACTGAATATCTGCATTCTGATGTTAAATGAATAAACAAACGCATTTTGTTTACAGACTTGATATAAACGAGAAAACATGTAACCTTATAAATTAGTGTTTCCAATCAACTACATTACCATTTATTTCCATCTAAAACATATGAATGTTTCTGTTTTCAATGGAGCATATGGTACTTTTGTGTAGTGAAATTATTTCATGAATACTTAACGTAAACAAGCTTTTTTCTATAAAGTATAGGTGTAAATAGCAAACAGAAACCTTTAAGCACATACTCCAAAGAGCTATATAGAATGGTGAATGCTTAGTAAATCCAGAAGTGTTTTTCTTTCTTCTTATTCACCCATCATTCTTCCTGCCTCTGAAGAATTCTTTTTTTTTCTTAAGCCTCAACATTATTTCTCTCTTCATATATTATTTAGAAAAGGGACTTGGGGGAATATCTAATTCACTGTTATCCTTCTTCTGTGAATAAAACTTTTGAAAACAAAGATTAACTGCATTTTTTATCAGAAAACATTCTGACAAGGTAGAATTTGAAACTGATGCTTTTAAGAACTTTGATAATGTCATTTTCTTGGAGAGTTTCGAAGTCTTTCTTATCTTTTGGAAGTGATATAGAAGTCTTAATACTTTAAATTCTTAATTAAAAACCGATATCCTTAATTGGTATAATATATATATGCCTTTGGATTTGTTATGAAATAAAAGTACTGTAATGCGAAGCGCTTTTCTCATTATGTATTATATATATATATATATATCTAATGATTTTTTAGTAAATCAGTATTGAGAGCAACATGATTGAAGAGTCCAGTGGTGCATANTATCTATTTACTTACAAATAACAGTTAATCTGATCTCCTAATAAGATGACCCAGATTCGAATTCAAGTGATGGCTGGTTGATACGAATCCTGCTTCCAGCTCTCACCAACCAACGGTGATAACGTAAAATATCCTCAGTGGTAAACAGATCATGAGTTAGAATGCCCTTATAGTTGAGCTAACCTAGGGAGGTTTTCGTGTTTTTTCTCTCAATGTAACACAAATACAGTTTATTTCCATAAAAAAAGTCCTCCGTGAAGGGTAGTCACAATACTTGAGCAACGAGTTCCCTTGTGTTTTGGATTGGGTTCATAAATACAAGGTTACAGAGTTGAACATTGATAGTAGCAAACGCAGGTTATAAAATAAAAAAAGATATAGATGATCTATTAAAAGAAATTATTACTGAATTGAATAAATCTTGTCATTAATCATTGTTAAAATCTGTTTACTTACAAAACTCTACGCGTAGCATTTTAAGATCAACATTCGATAAGTTTTTAATTGTGTGTAAATTAAGGACTAATAAGTTTTATTGCAATTAATAATTATGGAATTTCAACACTGTGATGTTTTGAAACTGAGTGCCTAGTATTGAATTTCTGTCATAGTGCTCCATTTCTAACGATAATTTCCAATGATTAGCAGCTATTAAAAAAATATTTTATAGTTTTTACTTACAAGTTTAATTAAGACTCTAGAAATTAACATTTACTAGACGATGAACATACATCATATGAAACATCTCAAAATTCTAAACGTCCTTCTTTAATAAGCCATCTCAAATTACCATAACTAACTGTGACCCTTGTTCGGGTTACTGTTAGTTATGGTAGCAATCTTAACTCAAAATATTAAAAAGGTTCGAAAATAACAAAAACAATTCAATATGTTCGCAATTTATATATCTTTTTCTTTCATGAAGTGTAATATAAAATTAATATTGGAGTGCATTTTGCAATAATTTTAAATGATTCTTAAAACCCGAATTTAAAGGAAATATGTCTCAAATATAGAAAATTTAGAATTGCTGTTTACCTTGCGTTAAGTTTTACAAATAAAAGTGAATCGTACGAATGACTAGCTTATATTTTGAATTAGTTAATTGTTTAAAGAAGCATTTAAAGTTATCAAAATATTGCTTACCAAAGTCAAACTTTTTAAATCCGGACTTGCATTTCAAAAATAGAAAAAGTCAGTTCGAAAATATCAGATGAATATGATCAGTGCTCCAATTATGTGGTAATTTTTTAATTTAGTGTTTTGATAAAATATATGTTAGTTCAACTATTGGAGAATCCATGAATGAACTTATGGTTCCTTATTCCATCTAGACTTGGAATTGAATACATAAATTAAATATTCAACAGTAATACGTAAAAAGTTTTTCTGGCATTTCATTCGTTCGTTTCTAGCGTAGTTTTGCCAAGCTTTACTCAAAACTTAAATCCTCAAAAAGGAAAAGCTAGATACCTACAACACTAGGCTGTCAATCTCACGAACTAAATTTCTTTATTAAGCCTAACTGGTAACAATAAACAACAAAACAAACCATTTTCTCATGATAAGTTGTCACAGAGATAAAACAAATACTAATATCACAAGTTAATTGCTACATCTGTTAGTCTTATTATAGAAATAATCGTTTCTCGAATTCCGAAACATTAAGAAAAAATCCCACGCAGTAACATTCTCTTAATAAATGAAACTCTTCTTCGTGAAATATCTTTCAAAATCTAATGCAAACGTAATTAAATTTTCGTACTTTAAAGCTTCTCATTGAACAAAAGAGTCTAGTTTTATGAATATGAATATATGGTGTTTGCTTACAAGCTCATGAGAACACTTTATACGTCATACCATTTCATTTTATAATCGAAAGTCAATAGAAAATCAAATAAATGGAAAATCTTTACTTTTACTATACGATAATTATTAAATTTGGTGCCCAGTTGCACAATTTAGCTGATTTACATTAGCAATTTTTCTAAATATTTCAGCACATTCTTTAGTTTTAATTAAGATTTTTAAGCTAGATGTATTTCGTGTAAATTATGAGTTTCACGAAATAGGTCCCTTATATAACGATAGTTAAGAATCTTATTACGAATTATTTTTTATTCAATTTTAATCATAATTTAATAATGAGTATTTTGTTGTACTTTATCAGCTCTGAAAATTTTAAGTCTTATTCTTTATGCCTGTGCATTTCTAAATCAGAATGCATAATATTTTTATTCAAATTTAGATGATAAAGAAATGTAAGAATAGAGCACATCCAAAATATTATAAAATAATTAATGAGATGAATAAATTATGTAATTATTCTGCTTCATGGAAACTTCAACAAACACATTTTTTGTCTTTTGTTACTACAATACATAATTGATCCTATAAGCATGAATTATTTATTTCGTAAGCACTTTAAGAGATTAAAATGTTAAATGTACAAAATTTATTATTTATTCCTAATTCCCAATCATTTTATACTTGAATCACAAATAAGTTAATTTTTTTTCGGATGAATTTTTCGCTGAAATTTAGTAGACAAGAAATTTAAAAACAATTTTAAATTGTTTTCAATCAGCATTATTTCATATTTATGGCTTTTATTGTTTTCACTTTAAAACTAAAGGCTTCAGGGAAAAATGGAAGTAATCGAAACGCAAACGTGTGACAATTTATTAAAAAAAACTATAATATAATGCATTAAACGTTAGACCATAAAAGCCATACTTCGAATTTATTGTGAGCCATCCAGCTTTAAAAATAAAGACTTAATGTAAGAAAAAAGTGAAATAATCCAAAAGGCTGCCTAAGACACGAACATTTTCTTTTTGTGTAAAATGTTAAATCTTGGCACGGTCACAGAGTAAACTCCCTCTATAGCTATAAAAACCATTAGCAAATTATTTTGACATTTACTATAACTTATTATAATGAATGGACGCCCTTATAATTAAAATTTTTTCTTTAAATTGCTGAAAAACATTTTCCTTCTAATAATTAAGTTTCTATTTTATTGTTACAATTTATTCAAATGCATATGATGAAAGACGAAAGCGTAAAAAGTTTACTAAATGTATACCATACACAAATAAAAAGTTTCAATCGACTTGCTTATTTTTAAAAAAAGAAATTAAGCACTTTAATAATTCATGCTAAGACTGTTTGATTCGATTTCATCTTAAGCAATAAATGTTTTTCTTTGTTTATTGTAAAAAAAATTTGAAATATACATGAAAAATTTCAAAATTTTCAAATTTAAAATTGGAAATTCTTAACTACTTACAAACAAATTTTTCTTCATCTGAAATACATCATTTGAAAAGAGATACATCATTTGATACATCATATGATAATACATCATTTGAAAAACATGGGCTAATGTAGGCAACTGAAATATTACTGTTATTTATTACCTAAAAGTTTTCTGTAAATTTTCACAGTTTGGAAAAATTTTGTTCGCCCTTTTCTATGCTGTAACATGAGAACACACTTCATTGTTCAGTAGCAAATTTAAAGGCAAGTTTTCCATGGGGGTAAAGTGGATTCCTAATTTGCATCTTAATTACAACCTCAGACTGTTTTAAGCCATCTTTTTTAATAATAGAAGCTATTATTGTACCCGGAGGAAAAAATATGGTAAAACTATCGTGCTGTATGGTTATTACTTTTCTACTAAAAAAACCGTAATTCTGATTAATAAAGCCAAAATAAATGTTATTTAAACCATTCTTTGGTAATTTTTCTGGTAACGGCTTACAGAAATTCTGTTCACAAAATTATAGTTTCTATTACTATATATTCAGTAAAATAAACAAAACTGAAAATTAAAGTTATTTGAAATTATTTTTATGCATTGCTCTAAGGTATCATGATAAAATTACCCAATTTTAACACATTCACCTAATTTTATAGCATTTACCATATTTAATTGCTAATTTTACCAAAATCATTTTTAAAATACTTAAAATACCAAGATACTTAAAATACTTAAAATTACCAAGATTTTTGGTGTACCCATGGAGCCAGAAGCATGGTACATTTTACCATATTCTGGTAATTTTGACCACATTTGCTTTCTCAGTATATGAATCAATATGCTTATTACACTTTTCTGATAGTCACTTTTGATTTGCTCTTTTTTGAGCTTACAAAAATAAGTATCTTCACTGGGTCAGTCAGAACACACAGTTGCTGCAGCTACCGTAAGTTTATACATATTATGCTTTTTCTGATAATGATGCAAGTTTGTTACTAACAGATCACCTATTGCGATATTTTTTTACCAAATTAAATACATTTTGTAAAATACTAAAGCCATTATATATATATATATATATATATAATTGTATAAAAAATAAANAGATAGATAGATAGATAGTGAGATAGATAGATAGATAGAGAGAGAGAGAGAGAGAGAGAGAGATAGATAGATAGATAGATAGATAGGCAGATAGATAGATAATTTGGATAAGACGTAATTTTGAATGCTATCTATTTTTTGTTCGCAGCAGCTCTGTTCATTAAAATTGGATTAAATATTTATCTTGAATGCATCAGTAGAATCTATACAATTCTGCATTCTTAAAAATCAAAATGTATATTAAGAGAAGAATTCTCAATGGATAATCAAACGGATTTTCTTCGTTTTGACGAAATAGTCTCTTGGTAGGTTCCTCAAGCTATAATTTCGTCAAATTGAGAAAATTATCAGCCTTACTTGTTACAAAATGCTAATTTCGTCTGAAGCATTACGCGATATATCAAATATTACAATTGATTAGAAAATTCAACCTAAAATTGAAAGAGTTGGAGTCAAGGAACGCTCTGTCAGATTCAATGTGCATTAGAAACCTACTTGCCAAGTGCCTTTAGCCCTGTACCGCCCTGACATACAGGATAAGTGGTTTTAAAATCAGATATCTTAAGAGCTCTCAGAGTGCACTGAAACACACGAGTTTAAGAAAGCAATTTCATCAAATATTTAAAAGTTCGCGTTCAGTGAAAAAAAATGGTATATCGTGGCGAAATGGTTCTCCAAAGCAACAAAATCTAGCTAAAGTATTGCTACTTCATCAACAGTGAGAACGTGTCTCTTAACAAACGATAATTTTTCAATATTCCTCAACGTTACGTTTTTATTTCACCATTTCTTAAAATTAAAATGAATTATTTAACTTAAATTTTAAAACTTGCCAAAAATCTTCATTTGAACAAAGAAATTATTCAAATAACAATTTTGGCTAAAATTTCTCTCCCAGCTATTTGTAATTATTTAATTCCAGTTTAAATTAATTCCAAATATTTTTTTTGTTAAACTGTACCCACACCTTCATGAATAAACAAAAATTAGATCAGAAACACAAGACCATTATAAAATTCAAAATACCAAATATCGATAGAGGAAAGAATTCTCTGAAAGAATTCTCTGTAAATCTTTCAACAAAGGCAGCATTTTCATAGAATGAAAAAAAAACTGATCGATTATTTCTCCCCAGGTGCGTTTAAGCGTCGAGAAAAGTGAGCTGCTAGTATCTCATCAAAAAATATTCCATCAGGAGATGTTTCTTCGTCTAAAGTGGTCATTAATAACGTTTGTCACAGTTCTGGACGTGCTCAGCAAGATACTTTAATGCAGGAAGCAAGATTTCCGATCCAATCGATGTTAGACAACCCATTTGGCATTAAGAATTCAGTAATAATAGCTCTAAATGGATTATTTTGTTTAAAAAAGAAAAGTCCACAATTGATTAATGAGACAATTTTCTGTGATTGCTAAGTTTTGAAATTGTTATTTAGATAAGCTCTGGATCAATTTAAATTCAGAGAAGTTTGACTGAAGTTTATTTGTTAATTTTTTTTTCTTATAAAAAAAATTAAATAGCAAAACCAAAACATTTTTGTCTGTTGCTGATTTATATGTAACTGATTTTTCTTTTAAAAAGAAGGGATATTTTTGTCTAATAAGAAAGATCAATCGTGGTTTCTTTCGCTTCATACAAATTAAACACCAAACTATGAAAAATAGATGCACGTTTAATTTATACGATTATATAGTTGTCCGTAATTTGGAGAAAAATTTTGGTAAAATTATCGTACTGTATGGTAGTGGTATTTCTGGCACAAAAACATCATAATTATGGGAATAAAAACCAAAATATACGGTATTTAAACTATTGCCTTAATATTTTTCAATTAATGTGGTTATATATAATAGCTGTTATTGCCATACAAAATTTAAAACTGAAAAGTAAATTTCACTGAATAAATGGTTTTTATGCCATGTTCTAAGGTTTTGGCAATACTTTTTTCTCAGTGTGTGAATAAATATGCTTATTACAGGAATAACTATTCTTAATACAAAAGTTTTCACCAAACTTTTTTTCTGATAATTAAAATAACTAAAAACTAAAAAAAAATATTCCGATGATAACCAGCAAATTTTTCGCATTTTAAATCATTAAATCTTAGTTTATTTACTTAAAAGTATTATTTATCTATACAATTTGAACATATAGTAACGTAATCAAAATTCCTGCTTTAATACATTTATTTTAGTTTGATGGATGTAATGAATTCGTGATGAGAAGATAAATAATTCAAATAACTAAGAACTAAAAAAAGTTATTCCGATGACGAACAGCAAAAATTTTTGCATTTTAAAGCATGACAGTTTGAACATATAACATAATCAAAATTCTTTTTATCTTCATTTCATTCAGTAGGTATTTTTCAATCAACTAAATGCCATTAAGAAGATTTGGGTTTAGTTTCTATTTCAGTCACACTCTTACACATTAATCTCAATAAAACCAATGTTTTTTTTTCCAGTTTTTGTTATAAATTAAAGTACTCCAGTATGAATGCCATCCTTTATTCAAGCAAAGAAGCATATTTTGTAACATTATTTAGCATATACAATGGAATTTAAGTCTTAAGCCTCCTCTTGATCAGTTTAACTAATCTTAAAAGCGGTCATGGTTCCACACTTTCAAGGTCTTTTATTGATTGGTGTCTCCAAAATTTACGGATCTAATGTTATTCTGATTGCATTGAAACAGAGGATTTTGGCAGGTATCATTTGACCTCTGATGCAATGCTCTTATATATTTGCCTAACATAATGAGAAAATGTGTATTTTGCTTAATAAGATGCAGTGATAAAAACTTTATTCTGAAATTTTCGTTTTTATACAGTATGCCAAAAAGTTCTTTTTGCACTTTTTTAAGGAACGTAAAGAAGCGTGCAACATCGCATATAAAAATGAAAGTAAGTAGTCAACCGTACAAACAACGGCTGTATGAATGTTATATTAAAGAACCTTATTTTGCGAGATTTTATTGAAAAATTATGAAAAAGATATTCTTGAAATAAATGAGGATTATACTGCAGTGCAATTGAAAAAAAACGAAGTGCCTCACGATAGATTTAGAATGGCTTAACAACTTTTTTCTATCTCTTGCTAATGCTATAAACTATTGTTATGAATTTCAAAAAACTGATAAAACAAAATTCATTTTTGAGAAATATTTCACATTATAAATAGCTTATCGTGCAAAAATACCAAATATATTAAAATCTGAATTTTGAATTTTTTGTCACTTACATTGATTTTTCTATTGCACCGCAGTATTGTGTATATCTGCTGGAATCAAACATATAAAATGAAAATAAATCTGTTAGCATAGAAAAGAATACCAAAATTCCTATAAGTTAAAAAATATAATAAAACCGTGGAAACTTATTGCTTCATACAGATCAATATATAAACTTTTAAAATCTGCAAGAAACGAAAATGTCCCTATTAAAACCTATTGAAACAATCAATCAGGAAAAACTAGTTCAGTTCTAGATAAAAAAAAAATATATATATATACTGACAGTGTACAATTATACTTATCACGTGGTTCAAAAATGCATTATAGCAGATGTTGTAGAGGAAGTCATTGGTACAATGCCAAATTCGTGGTGAAACAGTTACCTCTTTAAGAAGAATAAAGCAGCCACAGTATTTTTTCTGATTCACACTTATTGAAATGTTTTATTTGTAGCTTCATGTAAGGAGATAAATTCTTAGCATCATGTAAGGCAGTTAAACTTTAAATAATAATTTTATTTATTCTGAAAAAAACTTAAAAACAAATAATTTCTATTTTAAGAATTTTGATGTGAAAGCAAAAGGTTTAACACTTTAGCGTATTCAAAGAACAAAAATAGTTCAAAATTAATTGTAACTAAATCTCATATATAATCAAGATCATACTTTAAATAAGAAATAAACTATCATCTTAATTTTTATCATTTAATGTATCCTAACATTTTTTTATTTATCTTAATATACATAATATGATTGGCACTTAGATAATGTCTTCATTTTTAAATGTGATTAAACAAATTTACATATTTTTTGTTTCAAGTTTCTATAATATCTAGTTTTCAAGATAGATTAACATACACGACCATATAGAAAACCACTATTAGAAAATGTTGTCTGCAACTATGATAGTAGCAATTGTGTAGATTTTTTTTTATTTTTTGCTTTACTGAAAATAAGAGAAAGAAAATTAGAATACTGAGTTAGCGTATGCTTTTTGTTCAATATAAACATTGTAGATTCAATAGATAACTGTATAAATATCAGAAAGCAGCTAAGATGTATGTAATAATAATTAAAATCGTAAAAAAATGTATCAGAACTAGTTTTAGTGTGTTTCTACCGAATCAAATAATTTTTTTTTTATTCTTTTGAGTTTGTTTTGTGAAAAGTAATTTTTGTTTGCTCTAATGATGCATAATTTTAATAGACTTTTTTTTAAAAAAAAAAAGTGCTCGTAAGCCTTTATGTTCTTATCAACTGTTATTCATTTTAAAGAACTGCAATAATAATAGATTTTTAAACACAGTATTAAGTTGCTAAAAATGCATTTGTATTAAATTGCTAGAAATGCATTGCAAAATTAACGTTCTTAAATCACGTGAAAAAAATTTTATTACATTTTTTTAATGTTTGATTCACGTAAAAGTTTTATTAGAGATTATAACAATTTCTTTATAACTATACATCACATATTATCTGATGGTATCACTATAAAACATGAAGAAGTATATGTATTTAGAAAGTAAAAGAAATATACGTATTTTTATTAGTAATTATTAAAAAAGTGTTTCTATATTATAAAAATATATTGTAAGACAAATTTCAATATGTTATGAAGTAGTAGAAAACAAAGAAATTATTTAATGACACTTGACCACTCACAAGAAAAAAGTTTCTTGCTATCATCAAGTATTTCGAAGTATAAATTCCTTTGATAAATTAAGATATTCTTGCACATTAAGAATAAATAAGTTTCTTAATTTCCTCAAGCAATTAAAAACATAAATTCCTTTGAAAGAAATAATGATATGCTTATAAATTGGGATAAAATAAATTCTTATTGATATCCTAGAAACAAATTCCTCTGAAAAACTTCCTAATATGTTTGTAAATTACGAGAAATAAGTTTTACTTCGAAATCAAGCATTTAGAAACTTAAACTCCTTCAAAAAAATTAGAATAATTTTATAAATTGGATAAGAAAAATTGATACCATCAAGAATTTAGAAACAAAATTTCTTCCAGTAAATTAGGATATTTCCTGAAGATTGAAGATATGTATTTCTTGGAATAACTTAAAAAAAAGAATAGTAAAAAATAATAAATGAGCACGGAAATCACGATAAATGAAGAAAAAAAACTTTTAGATAATGAAAGAATGTGAAGCTAAACTTTGGCAACAATAACATTCTACTTAACTTGACATTTAACACGACATTTTTGTGACCCGAATCTTTAAATGACACTGAACACGAAAGAACTAACACCTTTTAGTCATTCCTTTAATATCGAAAGGACTCATTTTTCAAATATATTTTTTTCAAAGTGAAAATCGAATTCTACTTATAATTTATGACTTTGATATCAAGATTCTTAAATACGATTAATACGGAAGTCACCGTGAATAATTAATTGAGAAAGAAAATTCGGTCAAAAAACTTCTAAAGGCTGATATCGTGCTACCGTGGTACTTATTAGTTATTTCTAGTTAATCATCTTCCATTCACGCCAGTGGCTTCTTGCCAAAGGTGTTCATCGAATTTTTGCGGGATTATGGTATTACATCCCCAAGTCAAATCGCTATTATAAGCTTAAAGAGCATTTGTCATTGTCCAAATTACATTTCTTTCACATGATTCAAATTTATTTCGTTTTTGAAGCTTTCAGCAGATAATTATTCAGAATTTGGAAAGATATTTTTGAATTTCTAATTTAAATCATATAACTCCTATTGCATCGTTTGTAATGAAATGCTGAAGATGTTCTTTGTGTGTCCCTGCTTTTTTGCAAAAAAAATCAAAACTGATTCAGATCTTTTAAATCAAATGTTTTGAAGCTTGAAATATTGCAAGTTGCAAATTATTTTTCAAAAATAAAGCAGTATTAGTTAGTATAATATTAATGAATATGGTATTAATAAATATAATAAGAGTAATATACTGACAAAAAATATTGTTAAAATTACCAGAATGTGGCAAAGTTTACCATGTTGCTGACTCTATCAGAACACCAAAAATCATGATAATTTTTACCGAAGCACTTTGGTAATTACTTTCTTAAAATTAACAAAGAAATGTTGTTTTAGAATACGTTTAAAATTTGGTAAAAGTGGTGAAATTTGGTATTTTTATCATGATACCTTAAAGCAGGGCATAAAAGCATTTACTCGGTTAAATTTACTTTTTAGTTTTATACTTTTACTTAAAGTGTGAAAGTAAGAGCTATGATAACAAGATCTATGAAAGCTATGAAAACCAGATATTTTGGAAAACATTACCACATGAACGGAAAAATTACCAAATGAATGTTTTAAATACCATATATTTTGAATTTATTACCAGAATTATGTTTCTTTTTCACTAGATGTGTCTTTACCATGCAGTACAGTAATGATAGTATGGTTTCTCCCTGTAATGTAATAATGACGTCTGATT
Source organism: Parasteatoda tepidariorum (assembly GCF_043381705.1). Lineage (NCBI taxonomy): Eukaryota > Metazoa > Arthropoda > Arachnida > Araneae > Theridiidae > Parasteatoda > Parasteatoda tepidariorum. The sequence continues at coordinate 52,424,792 of NC_092214.1, forward strand.
AAGAATTTTATGAATTAATACATATTTGAATATGAACTTTGTATAGACTATAATTTGTGATCCAAAATATACGTTTGGTTTCTTTTTTGAATAAAATAAAATTTTAAAAAATTTCTTTTGCATTCTCTGGAAATAATCATTACAAAATTGAACCATAATATCGATGAAACTTGTCATACTTAAAACTAATTATAATACCTTAATAAGTTATAAATATTAATTTTGTCTCTATTAAAAATTAACCCTAATATTGAGAAAACAAGTTTAAGATCTATGAAGATATGGTTGAACTTAGCAAAAGATAAAGCTTGAAGAGCAAATTTAAATGGCATTATGGTTCAGCAAACTTCAAAGTGTATAAAAGACATCGTTCACAAGCTAGTCGACAGATATATCAGTTATACGCGTGAACTTTACTACTTGTATAAAAACAATCAAATTAAAATTACGTTTTTCTTACGAAAACACGTGTGCAAAAACTTTATTCAAATAGACACCTCACACCTTCTTCCACATATTACAGCCCGGTTTAATTTTTCCTTAAAATTATTTTATAGTTTTGAAAGTTTTATTCACAACATTTTAAAATATCTTAAAAAATTTTAAATAGTTAAATTTTCTTGCAAAATTTCCCTTCTCATATAGCAAAATATGATTAAGGCACATACAAACTTCGAGATCATTTTCATTATTCGTTGCCATTTTTTGTCCACCTAAAAATATTTTTCTTTTAGGTATTAAAAGTATTTCTTAATTTTTTATTATAACATAAACCTTAATAAGCAAGAAGGAAAAGTATGAAATTATAAATCATTATTAAAGAAAAAAAATAGTGGTTTGAAAAAAAAATCAGTATAACGGGAACTGAATAAACGGCTGTCTGAATTAGAAAGAAAAAAAATTCAGAATTGCTTCTTTGAAAATACTCTACTTTGCCAAATTTTAAAAACAGTGTTAAAAATACTGAAAATACTATGTCTTAGAAAACAAGAGTTTTTCATTGCTAAATGTGCTGATATGCTGTGCTGATATTTAAGCATGTCTGTTACCTAGCACTTATTTAAATTTTTTTTTAACTCCAGAATTGACCATAATTGGAGTATATGAGTGGTAACATTTGTTTACTTGTAAAGACTATTTAGAAAAGAAATATAAGAAGCTATTTCAAATGCTCTCTGCTCAATTGATAAAGCAGAAGATTTTTAGTGAAAGTACTTATCATGGCTTTTACCATAATTAGCTGAATAAAAAATATTTGTTTATCTCACTGGGCAATTGCTTAGCTTTATTAATTATTGTTCGTTAAAATTTAATGTCCATTACAATATCTGGTAATAGTAATTATAAAATTGAAAACACACATGACAGTTTTAAAATCTAATCTTATTATTTCAAATAACATATTGTTAGATATAATATACATTTCCCAATTACACTTAATTATGAAAATGACCCTTATACGGAAACGGAAGGAGTAGGTGACACTGATAAAATTTGAGATTCTTCAATTATTAAAATCCGTAACAAATTGTTGCGGAGACATGTATGGAATCAATTCGGGCCATCGATATTTAAAATTTGTAGCAACCAAAATGATTGACAGTTGATCATCAAACATTCTTGCCTGATTTGGGATATCATTTGTTTTTCCCAAAACATTTATTGTTATTTTTCAACTAATATATAATAAAATAGTACAGTGCTTTGCAAAAAGCTTCCTGCGGTTGTTAATTTTTTTTGGTGCTGATGTTTCTGAATTTTCTAAAGTGTCATTTAAAATCTTTCTTTATTAAGATTTTCTTATTTTTCAAAAATAAATTATGAATATTCAAATTAGCTTTAAGAATGTATTAAATAGCTGCAAGATCGCTTATATTTATGAATATTTTAATAAATTAGAATATGAATAATAATTATTATAGAAACACATTCTTTTTTTAATATTTTCAGTGACTCCAAAAAGTAATTTTCGAAAATTTTTTAATAATCTAGCACTATAAGTTTAATATTTTACTAGAAATTTGTTATTGCTGAAAAAGTAAAATTCCGTTTTTGCAGAAAATTACTAAATGTGTATAAAAAAAAGTGTAAGTTTTCAAGAATAACTTAACTATAAACATATATTTCAAATTTTCCTTTTTGCTGTTAGCTTAACACTTCGAGTCCTACAAAATTGTTTTTTAGAAAATTTGCAAGTTGCGAAAATAAAATAGTCGTTTAAATCCATAAGCTGAATACATTAATAAATTTATAAAAATTTATTTTTGTTAACTAATACAAATTCTCATATATCAAAAAAAATTGTGAAATAAAACGTTTTACAAAATTTATTAAATATTTATGTCCACAAAAAGAAGAAATACGAACATAACAACAAATGGAGTTATTCTTATTACACTCTGCTGGTGAAAGTCTCTTATAAAATATAATTTGCTCGTATTTTGAGGAAATTTGTGTGCGTTTTTAAATAAATAGTATTTCTGATACTTATAACGAATGTCTTGCTATAAAAGACATGATTACAAGTAGTAACTATTACAAATTTTATGTACTTATTTCTTTTTGGTATGAATATTTTAAAATATTTTAATAAATATGAAATATAAAAGGGTTTATTTTACGATTCTCATAAATTTTCTTATCTTCTTAACATTACTTTAAGAGCGTTGAAGGTATAGATATCAACTTTAATATTCTAAAAGATATCACATGATTATATCAATGGCAAGGAAATGTTTAAGAAAAATTACATTAATGTTAAGGCGTGCAGCAACTCTAAAGATATATAATTTGAACTCAGAAGTACTTCCTTTTTTAAAACTTCCGAGTCATATAATTTTCCAGCAAGCATTAAAGAAATATTTTTTGTAATATATTTTAAGTAAACCATTTTTAAGGAACCTTGAATAATTATTGAAACTTACTATATCGTAATTCTAGATTCTCATCTAAAAGGTGATAAATCTGTTCCATTTTTATACTTAGTGTAATTAAGTAGCTTCATAAAAAATTAATTAAATAAAAATAACTCTCATAGTGGATTGTATTTCCTAAAATAAACTAAATAAAGCAGATTAAAAAAATACTTATTTCGCCTTAAAGCAGTAAAATAAAAATCTTAGTAATTAGTGCTATGAGACTTTTAATTGAGTCAAAGTAGGAAGAGATGGAAAATATCGGAAGAAAGAGCATAGTACTCCCACTGCCATTCCAGGAACACTGTACGAAATTCTGGATCAAATTACGCTAAAAAGTACAGGCACTCAGAATATCGCTACTATTTACCGTAAAATCATTTTTACAAGAACATGGTACGGAACAAAATACTGATATACAGTAATTTTTACAGTAATAATTACCGTAAAATCACTGAACTATTCTAATTAAATAAATATCACTGTAAAAATTACGGTATAATATTTTACGGGGGGAAAAAGGATTTTGCGGATAATGCATCCAAAGTGCCGGTACTTCATACCGTAATTTGATCTGGATTTTTTTCCATCGTACTTGTACAACAGCAATACTGGAACGTGTACTTGAATAAGCAAGTTGATTGTTACGGGTGTCATATTAGCTATTCATTTGGTATTGCTTTCATTTATATGGTAGCAGTTTACCGGAAATCTCAGTTTTCAAAATTATAGTTCTTATTAACACACATTTAGTAAAAAGTACAAAACTTAAAAGTAAAATTAAATCGAATAAATGGTTTTTGTGTTACGTTCTAAGATATCACGATAAATTATCAAATTTTGCCACATTAATCAAATTTTATCACATATTATAAAACCATATTTTTTCATTAATTTTACCAAAATCATCAGTAAAGTGCTTTGATAAAAATCACCGAGAATTTTGGTGTTCTCATAGAGCCAAAAATACGGTTAGTTTTGCTATATTCTAATAGTTTTGACCATACTTCTTCTTTTGGTGTAGAATACTAATAGTATAAATATTTTAAAATTAAATGATTTTTCATCTGTTACTAGCTTTGGCTAACGGTGCGCACACCTAAGATCTTTCTAGATGTGTTCATTTTCCAGACCAGAATAGGAGGATAAACTAGGAATTCCCCTATCCAGAATCCCCTACCAGAATAGGAGAGATGACGCGTTTACTAATTAGAAAATGTGTGTTTAGTGAAAGAAATTGTTAAAGTGTTTCTCGAGGCCTTCGTAATTAATAAAAATATTTTTTAGCGTAATTATTCATCTCAATGCAATACTATGCTATAAAAACATAATTATGCAAATATTTTAAGTATAATAATAAATAAAAGAAGATACATTCTTGCGCAAAATATGTTTTAGCTGAAAAATAAACTGGTCTTCTTGGATGTGTCAAGAATAAGAATTGTGCCGTGAGACCCTTTGTTGAGTAAGCTAAAATAATGCACGTCTCTGAAAGAATTGAAAATACCTGTGTGAAAATATTAGTTATTTAAATGCAGCCACCTAATAGCATGCAGAAAGTAGCACGCAATAATATTAAGGTTTAAACGATTTTAAAAGATATTGTTAACAAGAACTTAAATTTTAAGAGAAACGTTTCAAAAATATTAAATTTAAAAAGAATAAATAATATTTGATGTAAAATTATTTAATGCAAATAATCAAAACAATGTACTTCTCCCAAACTGCATAAAAACATAAAAATTTAAACACGGCAATTTCAAAACAGCTGATGTATGAAAGTTCCTTTATTTAGACAATAAACGATGTAAATGTCGTTTTTTACAACATTTTTCGGGGATAAAGCATCGCATAAATATTTCACTCAAAATCGTTTTAAGTAATATGATCTAGAGTATACTGTGCTTATTCATTTAAAATCATACTTTTAAATATTAAGTAAGATATTAGTTTGTATTACATTTTTGATCCATTGAAACGAAAACCTTAACAAAATTAGATGAAAAAATTTTAATTCAAGTTTTATTCTCTTAACGGAATCCAGTTCATAGTTAGATAAGAAACAATATCTTAATGTCACGCTACTATCAGTGAAATTCGAACCCGGGAAATATACAAAATGATGAATGATCAATCACAAAATGAACAATTAAATTTTTTCTAATACGCAAACCGATGTACAGCAAAGAAGCTTACAGTATTTATAGATATACTTTCTACTCCTTTCCGTGTCAGCTTTTAACGTATTTAAATATAGTATATTTGCAAACAAAATAAAATATTTCCTAAAATGACGTTTCAATCTTATATTTCGAATAAAATCTTATACTTTGACGAATGCTTCATAAAAACATTTTCGAACATATTGCATTGAACTTTTTGTTTCACAAAATGAACAATTAAATTTTTTTTAATACGCAAAACGATGTACAGCGAAGAAGTTTACAGTATTTATAGATTTACTTTCTGCTCCTTTCTGTGTCAGCTTTTAACGTATTTAAATATAGTATATTTGCAAACAAAATAAAATATTTCCTATAATGACATTTCAATCTTATATTTCGAATAAAATCTTATACTTTGACGAATGCTTCATAAAAACATTTTCGAACATATTGCATTGAACTTTTTGTAGGACTATTTTTTTTCTTGTAATTTTGTGTTAAAGTATTTTTGGGACTGAGATTGATTAAAAAAATTCATTTAGGTAATTACTTGAAGTTATTTTGACAAAAACCAATTTTTGAAGCGAAAGAATTTTTCTCACGAGAATTTTTTTTTATTGGATGAAATTATCGAAATTATACCTACCGTAAAGTTTACCTCGAACTTACACTTTTGCGTTTATGAGTTACGGAATTTATAAATTATGTATTTATTACTACTAGTAAACTTGACGATAAATCAACAAACGAACGAACAAGTAACGCAAAAGAGAAAATAGTTCTCCAATGTTGGTTTCTCTTCTTGACCCAACGCGAACCGTAACTGATACTCATATACCAATGGAATTATATAGTTAATCANTATATATATATATATATATATAGCTCCATTCTGCTCTAGTTGAAAATCTCTACACTCATTCGCAAAGATGAAGCTCTTGAATTATTTATTGGCCTTCAAGCAAAGATACTATTTAATAATTTTACTAAGAGTAAATCTTGGACGAACATAAATGTGACGCAAAAATATCCTGAAAATTTCTAATCAAGCATTACTAATATAGTCAAGCTTCATCCAATACAATACTTCTCATTAATTTATGTAAAAGTTTGATTTTGTCAGTATATTTTGTTTGATTTTGTCAGAAAATTCCATGTTAAAAAACATGGAATTTTCATTTATTTATTATCATTTTTGTATAGAGAGGTCGATAAGAGAATTATGAAATTTTTGAGGGTCGATGGTCAAAAAAGTTTGGCTGTCTCTGGTCTAGAGGGATAAAACAATTAATAAAAGGATAAATCTTAAGTTTTATCATTTTTTTTCCATTTAGTTAGTTTAAAACCACTAGTAAAAATGCTGTTCTTATTGCAAATGGTTAAAACAAATACAATGAGAAGCATGCTTTCCCAATTCCACTAATTCAAATCTACTCATATTTTCTTGTTTTCTCTTGGGAGAAATTGTAACCGCACTTAAGGAAGTCATAAATATTCACTAAAATGTTGGAATCTGCTTAGACGCAATTTAGTTCGCTTAGTAAGCATTAAACTGCGCAAAATCTTGATTGTTCAGACTAGAATGCTCTATTTAAATTGAGAGTAGTTCATCAAAGTTCTTGCAGAACTTTGTAATACCACATGAATGATGGCTTCTGAGCTTTTAAGAGAATAAGAAAAGTTAAAATCACTTATAAAACTCGTATATTTCCTGTAATTATTTCAGATTCTCCGAATTCGGATGTTATCATTCTCTGGTATTGTTTATAATCGCATTTAATGTTAAATGCTGGGGCAAAGACAGATTTATTGAAGATATTAGGCAATTTAATTGCATTATTATTTAACGCTATCAAATACATCAAAAATACTCCAACGTGCCCCTTAAATCGTCGTTTTTATTATTATTATTTTTTTTAGTTTGAAATTTACCTTCTTTTTTTTATTTCAAAGGCTAAGCTAAAAATATGTTATGCATAAAAAATTATTCATTTATTACGCATCTGAATAATTTATTATTATACAAAATATTAATAAATTGCATTAATTGTTTTAATTGTTATAATAATGACGCAATCAGTTACAAATTTGGCAAAAAAAATTATTTTAAAGATAAATAATATCTGTTGCCAAGCAGCACATAGAATCTTTTACAGTACTATAATATACTTAAATACATATCAATACAATCAATATTTTATGCTGATTTTCAACATAGCAAGGATAAAATATTTTCTATCATTTACAAAATTTTGGAATACTTAGTTCTGAGAATAAATTGAAAATGGAAATTAAAATTTTATTTCCCTAATTTAAGAATAACATTATCGCTTAAACGTGTGCTATGTTTTATGAAAACTCCATAGTATTTTTCCATTAAAATAGTTTTTCGTCAAACACTATTTCTTAAGGAAAGAAACAAAATTTTCGTTAAATCTTTCTTTTTTTAATATATTTTTCCCTAGTAGATTAAAAAATCAAAAGCCCTAATTCGTTTAAACAAATATTACTATATGCATCATTAAGCTATTGAGTTCATGAATTATTTATACATTCTTAAATATATAAATATTTGTGGAAAAATGAAATGGTTTTTTTTTACTGTTCTATTGCAGTTTAAAAACTTTGCATTAAGGATAAAATGAGTACCTTTTTTATTATCTTAATGACTTATTTCAGTCTTAAAATCCGAAACAAAGTCTTTAGTTTGTTCCATTCAGCAAATATTCTCAGCCAATTTCTGCTCTATACTGTAAAAAATGATTACTCAAATATCACGAAAATTTTTATTTCGTTTCTGACGAAACCATTTCTTGGTATATGCTCCGAGCTAATTTTTTGTCAAAATGAAGAAATAACTATCGTTTCTTAGTCGAGAAAATAATTTCGTCAAAATTAAAGAAATATCTCGTTATTATATTTTTTACCAATACAAACTCGTAGTGCCTGAAGTATCTAATTTTTCTAATACTCATTTTATCGCGGTCCCCATATAAGTGCATCAATGTCGTCCTAGCAACACAAGAAGTACACAAGTCCATACTCGAGGCAGGATTCGATCCTGGTATCTTCCATGGACGAAACCAACTTCTTGACCACCATACAGCTGTCGGTTAAATTCGTCACTTTATTGTCAATCGTATAGTCTTCATTCTAGTTAACAATCTCCCGCAATGCACTACGATGAGATTTATAGTAGAGGAAGCATTTTCGTCATATGTTTCAGAGTTCACGTTTCGCCACAAATCACGCGATTTTGTGACAAAATTATTTTTAAAATTAACGCACTATAGCTAACGGATTGATGAATCATCAAAACTGAAAGTGTAGAGATCTCAAAATGATATTAAAATATTTTTCGAACTAATAATCGCAAGTAATGTCTTAATAACGTAAATTACTATAACGTAGTATTTTATAAATTAATTTTATGTAATACGTTTGATAATGAAATCATTATATCTTAAGACATTTTATATGTTCGGTACTAACAAAAATCCTTCAACTAGATTCATTTTTAGAAAATTTCTAAAGGGTAAAGTTCTTTTAAATTTCAAATCGACTTAATAGATTTTGAAAGTTTATAAAATAGTGAAACTCTAAAACATTACATGCATCAAAATAATGATATATGATATAGCACAATAAAAATAATATCATTATTTATTGGAGGACTTTTTTTCCAAAATAGAAATAAGTGACAACATTTGTTTTATTAGGATTTACTTCAGATCGTTCTGTCTGCTATAATATATTAATGATAAAAATTTTACATTTGCATATAAATTTAAGCACACTCATATTTTTAAAGCTTAATTACTAAAAAAATCCATTTACTGGGTCTCAGGTTTGTTGAGATTTATTTAAAATCAAAATATTTTATCCTTTTTTGGCAGAACAAAGTTTGAAGTTCTTTGACAGGACAAATTTTAAAAATAATATAATATTAGGACCCATACTTTTTGCAATATGTAATAGTATCTATAAGATGCCCATTTATATAACAGTTTTTAAAATCTCTCAATATTAGTTATTTTGTTGAAGTTTAAAAATATCTGCATTTTTTAAGAAGTCAATACCATTTCAAACCAGTACACAGCCAAAGACTCAAAAATAAATTTAAATATTTAAGACTACAGCAAGGAAAATTTTTGCTCCTGTGATTGAACTAAACTCATAGATGTAATATTCAAATAAAAAAAAAAAATTTTACGTTCTTAATTTAAAAAATAGAATTTTATATTCCGCGGAAGCACGATTTTGAACTTCCAGAGACCTGATTTATTTTTAATATATAAACGTTTTACTAGTTTCTAAATAGAAGTATTCGCATCAGTAAAATATTTTGGCATTATCGATCTGGCAGTAGAATATTGGCCATTAACATATTTATTGTTTATACAAATTTTAAAAAATTTTAAATTATAATGAACAATAATCAAGTATTTCAGATGCTTTGTTTTCAAACTTTTCTTTCGTATTTAATTATTAACAAATATCGAAACATCTGAAACTTGTTTTTTGAACCACTAAAAGAAGCTTTATAATAAATACGCTTTAAAAATTTATTTGTTACATATGAAATTTTAATTTCGTTCTTTTATTAAAAGGTGTTGAACTAAAAGTATTTTGATCACTTAGAAAAAAAATCTTTAAGTTAAAAATAACCCATTTCATATCTAATAGTTAACAAAAATCTTTAAGAAAAAATAATCAATTATCTATCTAATTATTATCAAACATCTCAATGTGCAGAAACTTTTTATCTATCATTCCAGAACTGCAAAAAATGTTCTAGAAAAAAGTGTCTAATTAACGTTATTATTGTTTAGCATAAATGTTGCATGCTTCGTGTTCTTTAAGCGTAAAAATAAAGAGATAAAATTTAAGAATTTATAAGTTTTTATGCTAGCATTAATATCCTATTGATTATTTCATAAACAGTGCATTTCAAAGTAATAATAAAAATTATAATCATAAATTCATAATAATCACTATAATAAATACGAAAATACCTTTTAATTTCTCTTATAATTAACATTAAAATGTGTAGATTTTCCTTATATTATTCATTTGATATAGAAACCCCACTGCAGTAAAATATTTTTGCTCATTTATATTTTATATTTATCTTCATCTTCAACATACAACAGGAGGTATTATAGCTGTATTAATGACTTAATCCCAAAACAGGTATCTTGACTTCGTTTTCGTAATATCTATATCTTTATCTATAAACAATCACGGTCGCCATTTATGTCTTATTTTTTATGAAAATATTATTAGTATAATAACAATTAAAAAAGTGGAATGTATTATAAATTAACTAACATGTAATTATCTACTAAAATATTATTGATTTGAAATATCAAATGCATACTTTATATTTAATTTTCATTGATTATGATATTAATACTCCTTATTTATTTTAAATTTATATTTATACAACATCAAACCTAATTTTGTTTACATTTCACATTCTCCATTGATAGTATTTAAATAAAGAAACATGCATCTAGAAAATTTCCCAAAAATGTCAACTAAACATCGAAATTTCAGTACCAACGAAACACAGTAAATCATTTTAAAGCTTGGAATATATATATTTAAAAATGTACAGCGTTAAATATTGTATTATAAAACCATATTATATGCAGAACCCTTTTAAAAACTTGGCATGCATTAACCGACCATTTGTTTCAAAGCATTTTCAAAATTATAAAATAATTTTCAATGTATTTTGTTACCGACATTAAAAAGTTTCAGACTGCAAGTTTACATAAAATATTTTTAATTTTTTTTTAATTTGCTTTAGAATATAAGAGAAATTTAAAAATATCAATGAGTTACCAGGTCGTCAGCAAGTTACTAATTTGTTGCAATTTCGGGGATTATTTTTTTGCTATATTTCTGAGTTCTACTAAAACTATGCCAGATATTTATCTCAAAATAGAATTTTAGTGACGCCTAATGCAACTTTATATAAAGTGTATTTTAAATTTAGAGAAATTTCATATTTAATCTCTTCTACTTTTCACGCGAGTTGTTTCGCTTTTTATCAGTTACTAAATACGAGTATTTAGGCATTTCTTACATCCAAAAATTGTTTTGGAAATTTAATAATAGCAATGGATTTAGATAAATAAAAGACAATAAACCGTGTGGGAAAAATCCCTCAAAATATGTATATTTTGTGCAGTACATTACAAAGCGTTTATCAATTAAAGTGTCGGACAGTTACATTTGAAATTGACTATCTTATGAGCTTTTTTACTGCTGTATTTTTTTTCTTAAATTTACTTTAATGTTGCAGGCATAAGGCTCGGGGATCCATGCAAAACTCCAGAACAATGCCAAAATTTCACACCCAACAGCACTTGCTCAGATGGTGTGTGCAGTTGCGAAGATGGATTCTTCCAACTTAAAAAGATAAACAGTTCAAACTGCGAATCTGGTAAGTAACAACTTAAGTCTCTTAAACTTAGTAAAGGAAGCTTGCAAAGTTTGAACAACTTTTTGGAAGCATATTTTTCTCTAATTTTTTAACAATAATAAAATTTTCACATTAGCGTAATTTGATAACTTATAATGCTTGTTATATGTGTAGATACTAATTCTTATCTAAGTATTATTTTTTTATTTATTTATATTATTTTTTACCTAAATTATAAACTGTGCTTTTTACGAGCGATTTTATTCAATAATTAATGGTTTCAGCAATAATTAAATGTTAAAGGTAACAATTGCGTCTAAAAAGAAGCATCAAATATTTATTCACCATTGAAAAATTTCAAATCTGATGAGAAATTATTAAATTAATTTTGTTTCATTCAGTAAACTAAACTATTGGAAGACAAATTTACTCTGAGAAAAAATGTGAATTTTACCTTGTTTATGGGATCTATGTTATCTATGAGAGCAGCAAAATGTTTAGTAATTTTTAAGGAAGGGCTTTGCTAATGATTTCGAAAAAATTAAAAATAAAGTATGATATTATAATATAAGATTAAAAATTGGTGAATGCTTTAAAATTTGAAAATTTTATCATGATACCTTATGGCATAGCATGAAAACCATTTATTCGGTAAATATAATTTTCAGTTTTGTATTTAATACTAAATAAATGTGTGGCAATAAGAACTATAATCTTGAAAATTAGAATTTCCAGTAAACCGTTATTATATGAAAGGAAAAATTACAAAATGAATGATTTAAATACCGTATATTTTAGTTTTATTACCATAATCATGTTTTTTTTAACAGTAATGTCATTACCATACAGTAGGATAATTTTACTAGAACTTTTTTCTCCATGTATTATGCACTTTTTTATGCTTTTCGGTCTTCGCTTTAATATTTAATATTTTTTTTTTCTTTTCACATTGTGCCGCTCTTCGATTTCTTGTTTAACAGAGATATGGGTCAAAATTCTTGAAATGCGATGATGAGACAAATGTCTCTTATCAACCATGTTATAAAAAAGACAACTAAATAGAAAGTAAACAAGAAGTATACTGGTTTATAGTATATTAGGCTAAGCACACAAAAAATTCTACTTTTTTCTAAATATAATGAGACAAACCTCTCTTATCAGTCATATTATAAAAAATGCAACTAAATAGAAAGTAAACAAGAAGTATGCTGGCTTATGGTATATTAATCAAAGTACAGAAAAGATTTTACTTCTCTATAAATATGTTACAGACAAGTGTTGCAGAAAAGAAAAACTAGGAGCAAGAAAATTTAATTTTCCGGAAAAAGAATTTTATTGCTTGTCATCTCTCCTTAATTTTATTTTTAAATGGCTAATTCTGGTTAATTTTAGTAATGGTTGAATTCTGATTGATATTATGCTCATTAGCTAATCAGGTGCTAATCAGGTGCTCATTAGCTAATTAAATATTTAATTGTAAAGGAGACGAGATGGGCCAAGTCTCCCTTATGATCAAACCTCCCACGCTTCTTCTACTATATAGAAAAAGAGAACTCAAGCCGTTGAATTTAGTTTTTGTCATCAGGAAAAAAAGTGAAATAATGAAAGAAATGAGAAAAAACTTATAACAAATATAAAATTTTAACTTAATAGTTACAGGCTGTAATTTATGTTATTTGTTTTATTCATAAAAATTTCAGTGAAGTAATTGTTTTGTTGAGTCTAAAACAATTAAGAAAAATCTAAATCCATGCACGGTATTTAAGAGTTTATCCAAACATTTGAGACAATATATATAGAACGAAATTGCCCATTGCTATATAAAACCCCTATCCATACAACCAACGTATTTTTTATCTTCTTTGAAATAAAAACCACCATTAAAATAAATAAATTCTTCTCAATTATATATAATTCCAAATTTGTTACCCCATATTCATCTTAAGATCTTTTTACGGATTAAAGAGTCATTATCTTGTATCATCATATAACATATGTTTTATCCCTTGGTAACAGTTACTTTCTGAGCTCCGTTCATTAACCGTTCCCTCAAAAGCATCTTGTTCGATACAGAGTAAGAATCATTTTAAGTGCCCCATTCGAAGACTAGAAGCTCCATCTACAAAAGAGAGCTTTTGCACAACAGCAAACCCTTCTTCGATCGTCGTTATCCGGAGCTTATAACATCAATCTCTCTATTATGTCTGCCTCGGGCTATTTACTCAAGGCGAGAAAATGTTTTATGTAGAGTTCTCCACGAAGTCGGATGGATGTGCATGACTATACATGACTATGAAAATCGCTCGTGAACACTGAATTAATGACGTTCCAGACTGAAATGATGGAATAAAAGGAAGAAATGCGTAAATATTAAAGAAAGTTTGACGCGTTCAGTTTTAGTAAATTAAGAGAAATGGTTCAGGCCAATTCAATAAATTAAAATTTATTGGAAGTAAAATAGCAAGAGCAGCTACAAAGTTAAAAATGTAACTACTCTAATATTAGATATAAATTATTAAGTAAAATTAATTTATGTTATGTAGTTATATATTCTTATCACTATATTAGAGTTATACAGTGATGAGTACCGCTTGTTCAAATGTTACTTTCTTACCACAATGTGTTCCCTTATTACTCGTTTCAAATAGGCACTTTACAAGTTTTTCAGTGCTTCTAGTAGCACACTAAGCATGAACAAATTACCTTCTAAGTGCAATTGAAGTGTTTTTCCTCAAAAACACTTTTTAAACAATTTGAAAATATGATTCACCACTATCCCCAAGCCTTTTATATATATATATAAGCAAATATTTATATATAGAAACAGATATCAATGCATAAAGCAAGAATAATTAGAAAAGTAAACATTACAATCAGCGCAACTACAGCAATATAACAATTAATTAAATATTAAAATAAAGCAAAATTAGTAATCAATAAGTATTAGATTTTAAACTTCAAAATAAGAATCAGAAAAAAGGCACATCGCAAGATATATGAATATATTTATCAAATATCAAAAGTCAAAGAAATTTCCAAACATGCAATGCCTTCAAGAAAGTTAGAATTGTCATGTTTCCTGCCGCAAACGACTCATTAAAAAACCAACAATGATGAATTATGATTGCTGGCAATTTTATTGTGCAATTTTATTATTTTTAAAAGACTAAAAACTCAATAATGATAAGAAAACTTATTCTAGTACTGAACTGCAATACAGAATTACATGGTTTAGTTTTCATGTGAATTATTTATATATTTTAAGGATAATAAGACCCAATATAAATGAGAAATTATACAAAGGAAATTTGTAACTATAGGTAAATGGGTAAAGAATTATACGACAATAAGGTATGAAATTATACAAAATTATTAAACAAAACAATCTCAGAATAAACTAAGAATAAAAAAATAAAAAAATAATTAAACAAAAGAATTTAAAAATCGCCAACCAGGAAATCATTTTAAAAAAATACCAAATAAAAGCTTTTGACAAAATTAATTCGAGATTCTAGTAATAATAGTAGTAGTAGTACTACTATTACTATAATCTCTAAAAACTTGTTGTTACTATCGTTTAGAGCATTAAAAAACTACTATTATAATCTAATGAACAAGACAACTTTCTAAATTAAGGGGAAACATGGGAGGTTTAAACTGATTAAAAAATAATTCAGTTTTTCATAAAACATAAGGAATTTTTGAAATTCTTGTTATTTATTAGTTTATGTTTGTCATTTGTTTACACTATTATCCTTATTGGTATACATAGTGACTGCTTTTTAAGTATAAACAATATATTTTCATTAATGATTTTTAAAGAGCATTTAAACTGGTTACAATTCAAAGCGATTCAACACTCTAAGAAGGAGTTTTAAACCACGGGGATTAAAAGAGTTGTTGAAACCTAACAGCAGTAACTAAAAATTTACAAGCTATAATTAAAGCAAAATAAAAAATGAAATTGATTTTTCCTGTGGAAAAATAACAAATTTGAACTAAAAATTGCAAACTGTGCTGGGTTTTGTTCATTAAACTGAACTATCTGAAAACAATTTTATTATTCACCTTTCTCAGCCTTAGTAATATACAAACATGTATATTACTATGGCTGAGTAAGTTTACTTCATTTTTTTCATGTTTTCCTCTTTGTGGTTTTCTCTTTGACAGAAATAACTGTAAAAATATGTATCTTGATTTAGCACCTAAGGCAGGTTGGAGTCCTCAAGGAATAATATTAAGCCAATGAGTAGTAATATGAAACAGTTATTCATACAAGACTAAAACAATTATCCATGTACTACTTTAGAAATTCCTTGAAAAAAATGGCTAAATAACAATTTATTTAATTGTTATTTTACCATATTCAAACAAAACAGTCAAATAACCACAAATAAGATATTATTCAAACTGTAAATTGCGAGAAAAACCGGTTATTTACAACTTTTAGCTAATACGGTCAAGCAACCAGAATTTTATCACAATAACTAGTCCCCACCTAATGAAATCACTTAGTTCCTTGCAGCTGGCTACACACTATGGCTAAGAGGACTAATTTGTCAATCTCATGTTCGACAGAACGGGATTTAAAGTCCCAGCGTAGACACCACAAAATTTCCTCTAATCCTTTAAACACATGAAGAGTTATCAGTATCCAGCACTCCCTAATTTGTGACCTTGGGATATTAAAATACGATACTCTCATTCACGCATAGATCGCAGCGCCATAAAGCTGCTGAACTATCTGCTATGTCCAGTCTTTTTAAAAATTTCGAAACCGTACTAGTTGTAAATGGTTAAAAAAACATATAATTTTGTATTTATGGTTTTTTTTTAACCATACAAGTTGTAACGGTTTTAAAACCGTAAAGGTAAAAAATGTTCCTTACCGTAAACTTTACGGTTAATTGGATGAACAGACTGCCGCCGGTTATTTTAGCATAATTTTAACGAGAAAATTCCAACAGTCTAAGATATAACAAAGTTTCTTGAAGTCAGAATTCAAACTAAGATTAGATAAATCATATACATTGAATTACATTAATAAAATACAGGACAAATTACATAACTGACCCATTTCACAGAACGTTAAAATTTGTTGTAGCCAACCAGCTTGACAGCGAACTCCAGTCTTAACAAGAAAAAGATTCAGGTTTAAAAATATATAATTTTACTGGCTCAATCGTATTTTTACCGTAAAAAAATTTCTTTAAAGGCTTAAATATATGCATTAATGGTAATAATTACTTATAAAAGGGGAAATAGTAGTCTAAAAATAAAAGGAAACGTTTGGAGACGAAGTAAATTCATCTACGTTTATCATCCTCCGAACTTGATAACATCTATCACTATTTCATAACTGTCACCAACTATTTACTCTGGTAATAGAAATCCTTTATGCTGGTGATCCATGAGAAACCAAACAGAGGGGTATATGGCTATATATGTGTAAGAAAATAGCTCACGACAATTGAATTTATGGCTGCTCAAACTGAGATGACAATGTTAGTCGGAGAAATATGAATATATTACATGAAAAGAAAACGTTTTGTTTCGGTATATAAAGATAAATGTGTCAAGCTGTTTTAGATTATTAGAATTTATTCAGTTAAATTAAATAACAGAATATAGTAGCTTTTATGCACAGGTTTATAATATGTTTTCAAAATTGCGTTGACAGTTTTGAATTGAAAAAATTATAAAATACATGGAAATAGGAAAAATTTGCGGATTTTTTAACTTTTAAATATTGTATAAGTAATTAATTTGATAAAAGTTATAGGTAATTATTTAATATAAGCAATTATTATTTTACAGTAACTTACAATGATTTCCACAAAATCCATTAATTTAGACTAAGGAAAACACTTCAAGCACTGAAAACGGTTAAACCTTGTTTTTCTTTAATGCGAAATCACCTTTAACAAAATTTTTGAATAGATTGTTAAATTGGTATTTTTCAGTCAACAAAAATGATAATGATAATACGAAAAAATGTAGGATTTTTCCTTTAACCATTTTAGATTTGAACCATTTTTGATGTAACTCTTTAAAATAATAAATCGAGTGAAACTAAGTTGATAATAAATATGATTCGAGAATTAAACAATCAGAGTGTTAATTCCCGATATAAAATAAATTGATTTAAAAAGAGATTTTGAAATTAATTTAAATACAGACCAAATTCTTAGCATAAAAGTACAACCTTGCGTCACTTGCATCCAGTGATCAAAATGTCAAAAATACCTGGTGTCTGGTATTCATGGAGATTGAAAAATAGTAGCAGGAGAACAATAGTACGGAATATTTCAATTTGTTTATTTGGACGCGAAAATTTGAGTATTTCAGTGGGGATAAAAAGAATACTATTGAATATGATGCATGGGAACGCGAAGCACTATTACTTGGTCACTGGGCTTCACGCTCATTTATTTACATCTCTTGAAAATTCCAAAGCAAAATTTGCAAGTTTTGATGTTCAGAAAAAAAATTTAAAATCGAGGTGAAGAAGTATCATTTTTTCTAAAAATTCTTTCCCAATTAATTCGTTGTCACGAGTTTTACCGTTCCGTTCTTCACTATAACCTTCTTCGTTCTTCTTGTCTACTTGCGCACAGGAATAATTTTTTCCCCTGCACTGCCCTTCCTCAATGCGTCATAATTCCAGGGGTGAACCGATTTTCCACATTAAAAATTTGTCAAGACTTAGGAATTTTCAAGATGTACAAAACAACGATCCAGAACAGTGGTGGCTCAGGGGACAACGCTCTCGTCTCCCAATAAGGTGAACCGGATTTGAATTCCAGCGATGGATAGTCGATACGATTTCCGAACCCGGCTCGCACCGACCACAATGCTAACGTAAAATATCCTCAGAGGTAAACGGATTATGGGTTCGAGCTCCCTTGCCACCGGACTAACCATAGGAGGTTTTCATGGTTTTCCTCTTCTTGTAGCACAAATGAGTATTAGTTCAATCAAAAAGTCCTCCACGAGGAAACTTTCCCCCAATACTTGACCCAGGATCTCCATTGTCCTTTGGAGTGGGTTAAAGCTTACAAGGCTACGGAGCTGAACATTGGTAGCTGTACAATCAAAATTGGGTCGGCTGTTCAACGAAAGTTATTAAACAGCGATCCAATCTTCACTTTTGTGAAAAATTGGCATAAGCCCTTCTTTTCCTTTGGTTTTCATTTCTGAAAGATGGGGAAATCTAGACAAAGACGGGCTCTTAATGTTCCTTTTTATTTCTAAAAAACCCCACGATTGCAATTTCTTACATTTTATGGTAATGATAAGATCATCCTTTGACTCTAAAAATGAAAATTTTTATTAAAAAAACTCTGTTTCGGAAGGTAGTGTAATTATTTTTGGAAGTATGGTAATACTCAGTTTAATCTGACCAGGTCAGTTCAATAATAACGAAAGAAATACCTTTTTCTTGCTGAAATTTATATTTACAGCAGCAAATTTATATTATGACCTTCTTACATTAAAAATCATATTAAGAATCTAAGGAGGAGATTTGGAACTTATCAGGAATTAAGATCAGGCAAATAAAACTTAAATGACATTCTTCTTTAACGCTGCAGGGTTCATATGCCAACGATTATAGATGGGACACTATATCTAACCTTCCCAGAATTTTGGCTTCGAATATTGTGAAATGTAGTTACCCGATCATGCCCAATAAAGTCCTGGTTTTACTCGATGGCACAATTTAGCAGAAAATAAAGCCTATCCCGATTTTAAGCATGAAGTAAATCTTTAACTATAATAAACAATATCTATCATTCAGCATTATTGGCGTTTAGATTTAAATACAATTTTTAAAGTGTATATAAACACGTTATTTTTGGTGATCATTTGAAATAAAGTATTCATGTGCACAACTTTTGGAGCTTTCAACATCAAATTTGGAGAGGTATTATACCTCGATTTTTATACTGTAGTTAAAAAAAAAAATTTCGCTGTCAGTATTCACTTTATTCAAAATTTAATGATAAAAGATACGTTTTTTTGCATATAACAAAAATAAAAAGAATAGAAAGGCCAAATTTGTTTATAATTATTAGTACTTTTTGTATAATACTCAGATTAATTCTTATGGAAGTATCTTAAGATCTAGTATATACTATTCTTAACAGCATATTTTAGAGAGTTTAACCGCCTGTTGTTTATTACTATAGAAGCATTTTTTCTACTTCATCATTTAAAATTCTTTTATAATAATAACTTCATCATTTAAAATGCATTTCAGTGTCATAAGTATTATTTTATAATTCGTACTCTTATCAGTTCCATTCATCTCTAGTTATTTAATTTACTCTTTTATTTCATTATTGACACTTTTTTTAATTCTCATCTTCATTTATACTACATATTAATGTCACAAATATTATTTATCAAGATTAACATTTCTAACATTAAATTAAAATGAGTGTTTTTCAATCGAACGCATTTATAGTTTCTGTAGATGGATAACTTGCATCCACACTTCATAGAATATAAATATCTTATTTTTAAGATTTTAGTACCTACACAAAAGTGTGAGTTTTAAAGAATATTTATGAGAATTAAAATTTAATACTTTATATTTTTGGTGAGAAGAAATAATGTCAAATATGTACCCAGTTGTAAAAAAGGGAACGTTTTCAAACCTTTTAACTCTTGTCACGAGTGCGAGAAAGAAAGTTTCATCGTCCATGATCCACCAGCCACAAAATGCCTTCTTAATCGCCCAAATCCATTGAAAAACTTTTCAAAAGCCTTTCTATCAAAAGAAAAACAAAACCTGGAATCTGAACACATACACCCAAACAAAATAAAGCGAAGCCAGAAGAGGAAACACTCGACATAGCAAAACAAAACATTAGAGTGCGCTGAAAATAAAGAATGGAAGGAAAGTGCTAACAGAAGGGGCGTAACCACAGAGACAAATAAAAGAAGAACAAAAGGTACCCTAAAATACCAAATTTGGCAGAAAATCAACAACAGAATGTAAGAGGAAATAAAAAGAGAGCCCCTACGTAATCCAGAAGTCAGTTATGTCCGAAGAATTAGGAAAAAGACATGGACCTAAAATAATGTCACATGAGATAAAAGCTTTCATAGATACTAAAAGAAGTCAGGGACGAGGAAAAAGATATAAAGAGATTGGTGAAGAGAAACAAGATGGTTTCTTTGGATGATCCATCTCTTTTGGACAGAGCTTTCATACCAGAAATGCAATGAAGAAGTATAGAGATGGGTAAGATATAAACCAGATTAAGAAACGTAATCTTCAAAAAGACTTCTGACATAACATCTATTCCTTACTTTCTAGAAATATTTATACCCTCCTTCGTTTTTAAAGAAAAGAATTAAAATTTTTAGAGATTGTCTTTGAAGCGCAATATGTTTCAGGTTTGGGAAAAATCTCTAGTGGTGTTTTTGTTAACTTTGACAAGGGAGTGTAAGTGCTTCGTTTCAAAAACTTTTAAATGAGTGACTAGTCAAAATTTTAAAGCTTTTTTTTTTCGTAGATCAAATTTTTGTACTTAACGTTGATAGATGTTTTTTCTTATCATTTCCTTTGTTTTCAAAAATTTATCTTCATTGTTTAGTATCCGTAACGTCAAATAAATTCAATTGCTTATTGAAGCCATAAATATGTTTTGTTAATACCCATGAAACATATGAAACAAATTTATATCAGAAATATTTTTAAATATCTTACAAACTACATTTAATTGTATCAAAGATGCGTTGCAAAATGCTGACCTCACCTCGATTTTTTGTTTTATTTAATTATATGTGATGCTAAGAAATGCAATTAATTTACAATAATTGTATTGTGAAAAGCACATAAAATACAAGAAATTTTAGATGTAATGCATGTAATAATAATTAGAAAAACAGCAAAAACGTACTTTTCCCGTGTAGCAAAAAGATTACCTCGGCTCAGTTAATATCCAACTAATGTTCCTTCTTTGACTTCAATTACAAATACTCGATGAGGCATTCCATCTACAAGATTCTCTAACATCGAAGAGTCAATAGCTTCCAATACAGAAATAATGGCTGCTTTCAAATCCCGTGTGTTATATAGTTTGCGGTTTGCATAAACAACCCTGGTGCGAATTCCCTATAATTTTCTCCATAGGGTTTAAGTGAAGAAAATCAGCCGGCCAATCACTAATGTTCACCCCAGTTGATTTAGCAACATGAATCGAAGCATTATCTTGTTGGAGAATCCAAAATAGTCCCCCCATTGTTTCTCCAAAGGGTAAAAAATACATTTAAAGCGTGCCTTCATACACCCTGATGGAAAGGAAAGGTTTACTTCATCATTGTATCCAAAATCTCCACTCACCATTAAAGACCCACCACCTTGCTTTTTTTTTAGAAAATTTGTTCTTCCTTACGTAAGTCATGCGAGTAGTAACTGTAATTGGCAGGTTCATCTAAATTTTTTTTTTCGTGGCAAAACACTACTGTTCTCCACTTATCACCTAAGTTCGAATGTTCTTTTCCCCTGGCTAGCCAGACAGCTCTGTGAGTTTCTGTCATTCGAGGTTGAAATTTACTTTTTTCGTACTTTATGTTTCCACATCTTTTAACAATTCTGGACAAAGTTGACTGTACACATTAATGTCAGAGTTACGTGAGAGCTCTCCCAAACTTACTTCGCCCCAGTTAAGCATCCTAATAATGCTTCTTCTTTGTCTTATAGGCAACGACTTTGATCTAACTGATAATTTTTTAGAGCCATATTGATTTCCAGTTTCAAAAAATTATTTATCGCACGTGGAGATCATTCTCTGCTATCACTCGGTTTGAGAAGCTGTTATTTTTGTAAGCCTTTTTCATGCTCAGTATGAGTTTTTCCCCAACTCATCTTATTAAATATTCTTTTTAAAGCTGAATTCAAACGTTTAACCACTCAGAATTTTCCAAAAAGTAATTTAAAGTCATTCAGAACATATTTTCAACAAAAAAGTCAATCTACAAGCGATTCTTAGCAGATTGTCATAAGATTTTCTTAGTGAGGTCATCATTTCGTTACACCTGATATTCAAATTTTGATTTGCATAGCAGTCCAATCGCATTTGTTTGTTAGTAATCATGTGTAACATATAATTTGCATGTATACTATCAGTCCGCGATCAATAATTTTCAGCTGATCATCTCATTTGAGGTAATTTAGAGAAATAATTCGGTGTGGTTAACATTTTGAAAACGCACCTTAGTATTATAATCAGTTCCATGAAAAAAACGATGATACTCAGATATTAAAAGGGGACTGGAATGAGTCCGTCCTAAAAATTCAAAGCTCATTGAACTAAAACTTTTAATTTATATTCACTTATTGTAAATTTTGTATTCATAAGTAGATCATGATTATAATTTTTATTTAAAAAATAATTATAAATACTTGTTAAAAGTGCAGGGAAAAAAGGATTCTGGTAAAATTAATGTACTGTATGGTAATGACATTTCTAATAAAAAAAGCATAATCCTAATAATATGTTAATAAATAATATGTTAAAACATAATATGTTAAAGCTATGATTTATAATATTTATACCATTCATGTAGGAATTTTCCATTTATATGGTAACAGTGTACCGAAAATTCTGGTTTTCTAAGTTATAGTTCTTATTACCACACATTTAGTAAAAAATACAAAACTGAAAAGTATATATCTATAACAAAAAAATCGAAAATAAATTATCTTTATAACAAAAAAATCGACGCTCCAAGAAGCAATCATCCGATTGCTTTGAAATTTCGCATGCATGAATGTTTGAACAGATATGGCTGGAATGATGCCGACTGGGGACGTATAGTCTTTAGCGACGAATCCCGCTTCCAACTGTGTCCTGACGATCATTGAAGACGTGCTTGGAGACGCACAGGGCAGAAGGGGGATCCTGCCTTCACTATGCTACCGTTCCTTTTGCAGCGCCCTGGGCTGGTTTTAAGCAGGATAATGCCAGACCACATACGGCACGTGTTGCTATGAACTGTCTGTAAGCTTGTCAAACTTTTCCTTGGCCTATCAGATAACCAGATCTCTCTCCCATGGAGCATGTCTGCGATATGATGGGAAGGCGATTACATCTGAGACGGAATGTTGATGACCTCGCTCGACAATTGGACCGAATTTGGCAGGAAATACCGCAAGAGACCATCCGGGAGCTTTATCGGTCTATGCCGCGCCGTGTGGCAGCTTGTATCCAGGCTAGAGGCGGGTCAACACCTTATTGAGCTTGTTACTGTAACTCTGCAGTAAATTATTCAATTGTTCTGAAATTTTAATCATCCAATTTTTTTATTAAATATTTTTAAAGCTATAGCAATTATACGTAAAATAAAAAAAATCTGTTTTTCACAAAAATGTCCAAATCTTCAGAAATATTTAATCTAAGTTTAGAAAATTTAGTGTAATAATAAGCATATAAAAACCAAAATAATTGTTAAAAATTGCAAATTTGTTGCTACATTTTTTTGAATAGGGTGATCAAAAACATTATTTTCCCTTTGTGAGTTATTGTTGATCCCTCAAACCTCTATAAGCTTTAATCTTCATTGATAGATATGAGAAATTGCATGATCTAAAAAATTCTAAATTTATAAAATATTTCTTAGTATTTCTTGAGAAATATGAAAAAATGTGTTAGTTTAGAAGTGTTTTGATTATTTTTTCCACTCCCTGTATATTCTTTGCATGCAGCATACAATCAATATGAGGTAGAATTAAAAATCACATTCACAAGTTGACCCTCAAGTGCAAACCATCAGTATAATATCATAGATAATCAGGAATGAAAGGATTCTTTGAATTGGAAAAAAAGGGTAAAAAAAAGCATGTTAAAAAATCTCAAGGAGATGTTTACCTGATAAATGAAGATATTTTTCAAAAAAATAAAAATTTTAAAGATATTCGGTGATAAATTATGCAGTTTTTTGCATTTTTTAACAATTTGTAGGGACGTTAATCTAAAATATGAAAATTCTGAAAAAAATATTCTAAAACTATATCGTCATATATATAAAGAAATTATTTTCACTTTCAGCAGTTTCTAGCAGTTTTTCAGAAAAAAAATTTGCGTAAAACAACATTCAAAAAAGTTAAATGAACAATGACAGTTCTGTTAGCAAACTTAGTTATTTTATTCTGGAAATGTTACATTATAACTATTGTTAATGCAACGATAACCATAAAGATTTCTCTAAACATCTACGGTTAAGTACATTAACTCATTGAAACTTTAATTAGTGAATAATAGGTGCAATAATGAGTACATTGCATTACAAACAATAATCTTAAAGCTTACATTTCTTTTATTAAATATTTTCATGGGAAAATTAATACTCTAGTTAACAAATTCCATTGTTTTTGCAAAATAATTTTCCTCATATTCAAGGAAGAAACAATAAAACTGAAAAACTTCCAAAATGCAATTCCGTTTGTCTCGTCTGTTAAGATAACTATAATAAATCTTTAGGGGTACACAGTATGAAGTACATAAGTAAATGAGAGCGTGTACATAGTAAATGAGAGAATGAAAACATAGCTATATTTGAATGAGAAGCTGCTTTTCAAACTAATAGTTTTACTAGTTTGCTATAGTTACGTTTATAGTTTCACAGAGTCATTGGCCGATTTTTATTGTTTGAAAAAAAATCCAGCTTTAACTCTGTTATACACTGCTAATATATGCAACAAATAAATATTATTTTATAAACAGTGTCTTTTTGATTTGAACATGTCAATATAAAATACCAATATTTTTTTTTAGAATTACAATTTATTTCTGTAATTGTACTACACCTTACAAGGACTAAAATCTATAAAAATACGATAAAAAGACAATTTAATATTCGTTAAATTTGTAAATCTACTATGCAATATAACTGAAATATAATTTAGTTAAATAATAACAATAAGAATTTAAAATGTTCAATTTAAAGATTTAAATGTTGCAGTTTTTCTAAAATATATAATTACAAAATTGAAACAAAAGGAATATCTCTAATAAACATATTCCAACTTGGAATCAAAAATATATCATAAATACAAACATCCAAATCTAATTTTGCTCACAGTTAGGATTTTAGTTTCATTTATCTTGCTTGATAATATAAAACGTATAATTTTCCTTTAATGACAATAAATTAATAAACTTAACATTAAATTTGCCTGCAAGTTTTATTCAGTTCAATACAAAAACTGATTTGTCTGTATTTTGTTATGACTAAGAAAAAGATATCACCATTTTAAAAATTGTGCAAAAGCCAACTGAATAACAATGTCATAAAATTTATTTTTCAACGAGTTACAAAACAATCACTGACATCTTGGAACAGCTACAAAAATGTTATTCTAATTCTCAAAAGTCTAAATTTTTAATCTATATCCAAGACCGAATAGATTAAATCAATTGTAACTGTTGCCAAATAAATATTCATAAGCATTAAGGAACTCGTCATCTGGCTTTTAAATAATTAAAAGATACATTAAACATTTTTCTTCGATTCAATACAAAGATGAATTCGGAGTTATTATGTCAATCCTCAATACAAATAAAGATGTTCATTAAATTATAAAGCATAGAAGGTTTTTATCATTTTGAATTCAATCATATCGTTAATTATGAAATAATTTAATAAAAGGAAGTTAAGTCGAAACACATTTATAATTTCTAAGGAATGTGCTACAATGTACATTTTGTCAAAAACAAAAAATTAAATTTTGTTCGGTTGTATAACAGGGGCAGGATTCAATTTGTTTGACTATTTTGAATAGTGTTTATTTTCAAATACAAATTAAAATATATTATAGTAAGCATTAATACCATCAATAATAAACTTATGCTTTCATATTAAGTGCTTTGTTTAAAGTACTGGAGCATGTTAAAGCATAATATCGATCAAATTTGTTACAAATTTAGTTTTATATTTAAATTAAAAATATTTCTGTTAAGTAATTTTTTCTCCTGATTATACAACAAAGTAATCACATTTGAATGGAAATGAGGTTCATCTTAACGCCTTACTCACACTGCACCTGTATACTTGCATTATGGTATCGGTTCAAGGTTCAAATATTATGGTTCAACCTTGAAGTGATAACTACACATTACAAATAATGACAAAAGATAATACCTTATGTAAATATTCATTTGATTATGGTATAGGACAAAGTACCAAACGTCAACTTATGTGTAGGAAAAGGTTAATCAAGTTAGGTAAAGGTTAAAGGCAATCAAAATTTAACAATCCATAATTCAACAATAATACATAAAATTTCAATTTCCTCCTGTTATATGGTAATATAGATTGCTTCAAATGTATATCAACCGGTAGTGGTGATCTCGTGCTCTGAAAATTCATTTATGACTCGTTTATTGTTAATGGCCACTTCATATTATTTTACCAATGACAAGACATAAGAATGGTAAAACTCAGATTGAAAGTCATATTCTAATCATTGAAGAATTTTGCAAGAAATATCCTTATTCAACAGTACCCAATAACCCAACGATAACATGATAGGTTTATTGTTTGAGAACAACTGTATTGACAGCTGACAAGAAAAGAGCCAGTAGGCCCTCCATTATGTAACATTATGGACAATATATGTAACATTATGGACAATGTAAAACGTGGTAAAGATGAAACAAAGCTTTTACATTCGCCGACAAAAAGCATATGAAAAATGGCAATGAAGTGTGGGAAAAGTGGCCTTTCCAACTTCAACAAGAGAAATGGAATTCTGATATGTAACACCTAATCTTTATCTTTCGAAATCTGGTAAAATGAAAATTTGGTATTTGGGAAAGAAGTCGCCATTTCGAACATTTACGGTAACTTCTAAAATGCATCTGCAAAAAACAAAATTCAAAATTTTAATTAATCTCTGTGATACTTTATTTTCATACAAATTCTTAAAATAATGCTTTCATGGACTGTTAATCTTTGATTTGCGCGTCCTTAAAATTACCCAGCATTTGTCAAATTAAATTATGGTTCATTCAAAAATTTAACTATACTTTTTTGCAACATAAGTCTCTGTAAGCATTATTGATAAGAAGAAACAGCGTTCTTTTTTAAGTATATTAACGTGGAGTTTTAGGTTTGCAATAAAAGGAGCAAATAATTTCTGCTCAGTATTTTAGATTTTATTTAAATTTGTTTACATCGTTCAAAAAGAAAAATGTGAGGGTGCATTATTTATGAACTAAAAAAACAGTTACAACTTGTACTGCTTTAAGAATATGTATTCTGTTATGATGTTATTTATTTTTAACTATTCCAATACATTGCTTAATACAAATTTTAGTTCACTGAAAAGTACTTAACTAATGCGACAAAAATCTTACATTAAAATGTCAAAAATATTTTAAGAGCTATTCTTACTTTCGAAAATGTATGTAAATTTTCAATACCATTTTTCTAATATTCTCTAATTATCACTTTATATTTTATTTTAATTTTGCTTAAATCAACCAAAACCCTACGAAATGCAAAGAGAAAACATGATAGTGCATTATTTACTCACTGAAAAACCACTTACAACCTGAATAGAGAATTTGCTCAAAGAAGAGATTTCACCACTTTATGAGCTTGTTGTCTCCTGTTTAACGATAACTCACTCTTTGTAAACGGAAACTTTTATGGCTCGAGCGGAAGTGATTTGAGGGAAACTACTTTTTAAGCAATTGAACAATTTTACTTTATTTAGGAAGGAAAAATAAGCAATTTCAAAGTACGGTACCCAGGGAAATAAATATATTTTCAAAGAATATTTTACTTACATGTTAAAAATCATTTTCAACCTTATATTTTATTTTTCACTCCACATTACCAAGGGAAAAATATTGTATTATTGCACTTTGACCAGTGAATTTATAAATATGAATTATTGTCAACTTGGCTAGAACAAGAGCAACTAATATAAATTTATAACCTTTTACTTCATTTTTATACGAAAGAAGTTCATTATTTAAGTTAATTAAGAAAGAAATATAAGCAATTACAAAGTGTGACAATCAGGTAAATAGTAATATTTAAATAGAACTAAACTAAACTCAGTGGCGTGACAACCCATAGAGGGCCAAGACCTACTGTGCCCATCTCAGTTTTCTTGACCTTACATTTACTTGAATTTTAAATAACATTTTCAACCTTAGATTATACTTTTCACTCCGCAATAACGAGGAGAAAATATTATATGTCTTTGATCAGCGGATTTAAAAATGCCAACTTGACTACAACAAGAGCAACTGATATAAACTTATAACCTTTTTTCTTTATTATACGAAAGGAGTTCATTATTTCAGTTAATTAGGAAAGAAATGTAAGTAATTACAAATTACGATAGTCAGGGAAATAGTAAAATTTTAATAAAACATTTTACCTAAATGTTAAATATCATTTTTAACCGTTTATTTTTTACTCCATATTACCGAGTAAAAAAATATCACATGTCTTTTTGACCATTGTATTTATAAAAGTAAGTTATCCTCAACTTGACTACTGCAGCAGTAACAAATATTAATTTAACTTTTCTCTACATTAAATAAAAAAGTTTACTTTATTTTAGAAAGAAATATAAGCAATTATAGAGTACTGTAGTCAGGGAAATAGTAAAATTTTAATAGAGCATTTTACTTGATTGTTAAATATCATTTTCAACCATTTATTTTATTTTTCACTTTACATTACCGATTAAAAAATATTACATGTCTTTGATCAGTGGATTTAGAAGAATGAATAAACGTCAACTTGTTTACAAAAAGGAGCAACAGATATAAATTCATAAACCTTTTTCGTTTCCATGCAAAAGGGGTTTGTTATTTGCGTTATTCAGGAAAGAAATATAAGCAATTACAAAGTACGATAACCAGGGAAATAGTGAAATTTAGTAGAACATTTACCGATTTACTTATGAATGTTAAATATTATTTCCAACCTTTTATTTCATTTTTCACTTCACATTACCGAGTGAAAAATATTATATCTCTTTGACCAGTGGATTTACAAAAATGAATTATCGTCAACTCGACTGCAACAAGAGCAACAAATATAAATTTTATTTATTTTATTTAGTTTAAAAAAGTATTCTATTTCGAAAAGCTTTTTTCACGATTTTTAGTGTATGTGTGGAAAAATACTCGCATATCTTATTTTAGTACCTATATAAATCATACCAAATGTCTGAATGAAAAATTTGATAAGAAACATTTCACGAAATTTTTCGCTAGCTCATGTGCATTGGAAAGATGTATTTAAGTTTAAAATGGATGTTGACATATCACGTCATTTATTCTACATTATGTAGAGATCAACATCACGGTTGAAAAAAAAAGACATCTAGGCAAAACGAAAATAAAACTTTCTTCTCGTATTATAAGATAAACTCTCGTTTTTATAGACTTGAATTCCTAAAATATATCTAAGCGTTTAATACAATACACTGTTAGAAATTTCCCGAAAAAAATGGTTAAATAACGATTTATTTAATTGTTATTTTACCATATTCAAACAAAATAATCAAATGGCCATAAATAAGATATTATTCAAATTGCTAACTGTGAGAAAACCGTTTGTTTACTTGCTTCACCTAATACGGTAAAAAAACCAGAATTTTATCGCAACAGCTGGGTCCAAATAATGAATCCATTTAGTGATGGGTACATATTATAGCCGAGAGGGCAAATCAGTCAATTTCATGCCCAGCAATACAGGGGTTTAAGACCCTGCGTTGGCACCACAAAATTTCCTCAACATAATTCCCTTCAACACATGAAGAGTTTCCAGTGTCCTGCACTTCCCAATTTGTGACCCTGGACAATTAGAATACGATATTCTCTATCACGTATAGATGGCAGCACCTTAATACCGCCTAATACAAAAAGTCTAGCCCTTACGATAGGGCAAACAACCAGATAAACTAATAAAACTACATTTCACAGTTCATTTGATAAAACACAACTGAACCACAACCTTACTCCAATACCCATTACATAACGAAAAGCCTAGCTCCAATGTGCAATTAAATTTCTTTTTTACGGTTTTGAAACCATGGTAGTTTTAAACGATTAAAAAACGGTATAGTTTTGTATTCATGCTTTTGTAACCATGCAAGTTTTAAAGGGTTTCAAAACCGTTAAGATAAGAAATGTAAAAAATGTTCTTTATTATTAACTTTTCGGTTAATTGGATGAAAAGACTGGTTATTTTATCAGTTTTTTATTTTTATTTTAAATGGTTATTTTACCGTAATTTTAGAATAAAAACAGTGTAGATTGCATCTAAATAACTTTAAAAAACTGAATTATTTATTTAAAAAATAGATGTATAGGGTAATAATCTATAATTGGTTTTTTAAAAAGAATTAAGGTATTTTTACTTGAAATTTCATTACCATACATTACGGTAATTTTTTTTCTCCGTGTGGTATTTTAATGTCATATTTCATTTATTTTCACGTGTTTTTATTTTCTTCTTCGTATATTTTTAGATATCATTTCATATTAAAGTTTTTATAACTTATTGTTTTTCCACAGCAGAATTAAAAGTTTACAGCAATGTAATTTAACTATCTTATTTTTAAATGATATAATACATATTATTTTCAAATAATGTCATTTAAATTTCTACTAATCTTCATAATTTAATTTACTCTTTCATTACAAATTACATATGAATTTTATAAGTTTTAATTTATTTTATAACTTTTTTTAATAATTATTTTCAGTTTCATAGTATATGTACCATATTATTGCAGTTAAAATTTTTAGGAATATACAATCAAAAACACTGGAAGTTCAAAATTGAAAAAGGTAGTCCACTTCAATTAGCATTAGAACGATAAAAAAAACTTCCTAGTGCATTTATTTATTTAGAATAACTCGAGCCAAGAGACATATTTTTTTATTTCTCATGACTATTGCGTGCTCTGCCATGCAGTGTTAGTCACTGATTTGAAAGAATCCATAAAAGTACCTTAGCAACAAAACATATGATGATTACGAAACTAAAATTACTGTCATTAAAAGATAAAGTTTTTTTTCAGACTATATCAGTACATTTAAAAAATTAACTTGCATCAACTTTATGCTTCAGAAGTTTTCTTTTTTTTCCTTTTTTCTGTAAATATTACATTTAATTAATGTTTAATATGCATTATTTAGCTTCAGACTATTGATTCTGTTTTTAAAAAAAATTATAAGCTAAAATGCAAATAATTACAATTCAAATATTACCTTCTCAGCAATGCAATTGTTGTCAAACATTTTAAATCCAGCATTTTGTGAAAAATCTATATTACCCTGTTTTTTATCCATAAGTTTATTCGGGAGAAAATATTTACTTTTTTTAAGCTGCTTCAGATATATTCAAATTCATTGAATACATCTGCACCGTGTGTTTCTGATCAAACACATTTTATGCTAGAAGTATAAAAATTAAATTTTAATTTATATTGATTCGTTGTTTAATGATAATGAAGTTTCGATTTGTATGGAATCGCATCTGAAATGCTGCACTTGCACGTAAAATAATATTTTTAAGACAAAAATATGGTCTGAAAAATTCGAAAATTTGAGCTATAAGAGTGCTGAATACACTATAAAAATTCAATGCTAAAAATAGTGGCAACTATTTTAGACACTTGAAACACCACATATAACTCCTGAACTCTTATTTCTCTACACCAAAAATGTTCCTTTACTCTTCTTGGCATAAAGTAGCCGCCACACTAAAAAAGTTTTTCTGTATGCTAAAAAGTTGACACTAAAAAAGTTCGAGAACTTCTCCGTGTGCTCCTTGTGTATATGATAATATTATTCTAAAAGTCATTCTTCTCATATTGTTTAATTTTAATGTGTTTTCATTTTTTCAAAATAATTATTAAAAGAGATTAAAACTAGCATACCAAATCAAGAGATATGAGCGATATGAAAAATCTAGAAAATGCACAACATGGAAAAAATTAAAGAAAAACTCCCAAAATATTAAGAAAACTATGAAAAAAATTAATAACAGTTTAGTAATGAAAAATTAATTTGATTTAACAATGTCAGTTCAGATTTGTTATCCTTCATCATTAAATTAAAACATGATATTTTAGACATTTAATAAGTGAGTGAACTTTGACAACTCCTCCAATTTCTTATAGTCAAACTTTCCTCCTAACAGATCAAACCTACCTCAAATATCGTTTCTATCAATATCTATTACTATCTGTAAAAAAATGGAAAATAATGGAGGGGTTTGACAATGTTTTTATACTCTCAAAAATAGTGCACAAAACGAGTGATTCAAAATGTAAGCAAAAAATAACATTGTAAACAGTTGAGAAAGATAAGCTGTGAAATGAAGTCACTATTGAAGTTTTATTATGTTAAAATAAAATTAGAAAATCAACGCGTTATTTCTTTCTGTTCTCTTCTTATAAGAAATATTACTGCATTCACGATCAATGATCCACTCCGGTCAAAGACTCTCCATGTAGCCAATGGTGAGTGATGCACGTTAAGTCTGTCGGGTGCCAAAATTCTCCATGTTCCCATAGCAAATCTTGCCTCTGGGAATACTGAATGGGAGATTGATCGTTCTCTGGTTCAAATCAAAATTACGATCTGTGGATGAATGAATGGGTCTACCCTATAAACAAGCTGTGACGTGTGTGTGGCTGAAGTCATATCCCTAGCCATAGATAGCGCCACTGAAAAGTAAGAAACGCACCCTCTGCCTTAAATTCACTTGGCTTCATCAAATAGGCTTTCTTTCATTGGCAAGGGGCATTAAAAACAACAGCAGCACAACCAAGGAAAAATAAAATTTCCTTTATTCAAAGAGTCAATTTTTTTTTAAAAACCAATTTTACTTAACCCATCTCCTTAGGTTATTAGTAGAAACATTCAACTGGAAAAATCATTCGTGTAGTATGCAGAGAATAACTGGCAAGGGTGTCTTACCTTATATCAAAGTAGGGTAAACCCACATACCCCTGTAGGTTTATTGTTTGGATGAATCCGGTTATTATTAATAATAAGTGACGAATACTAAATATTTTTTTTAAATGAAGAGAGCAAAATAAAAAAGCTACTTTTAACACGAAAAAATTACTTTCAACTAATACTAATAAATCATACTAATTAAAAATATGAAATAATCAAATTTCATATTTTACCACTTTGTCATATGGCACTGTATACAATGCCGAAACAATGTGTGAATAGTTTCATTTCATACTTTGCTAGTCGATTTTTGGCATTGCATGCCGTATTTCCCACTTTGTTGTTAACATACACATTAATATAAACTGCTGTTTGTAGAAAATGCAACACCATGAAGGAATCATCAGAATCAAATGAAATATTATTTTAATAATGGATATAGGATATTATGCAAATTAATAAAGTTTCAGAGCCATCGCGCGTGCGTGGCGCGCGCAGCGCCCTCTGAATTGATGCTGAAAGCGTATAAATAAAGTGCTGTAGCGGGACGTTGAAAATAGTCTATGATTATTTGTTAGTGGCAAACGTTTAGTGAGACCTGAGTATGCCTCCACGACGGAAGAATAAGAAATTCAAGCAACTTACGGAGTTTGAACGAGGGAGGATAATCGGCCTTCGAGAAGGAGGATTTTCCTATCGCGCAATAGCAGCTCGTATGCAGCGGAACAGTTCCACAGTGATGCGAGTTTGGAAGCAGTGGACCGACGAGCACCGAACAACTCGAAAAACAGGCACTGGACGACAGAAGGTGACGTCAGAGCGCGATGATCGACACCTGCTCCGCATGGCGGTGAATGATCGCACAGCTTCCTCCAGGCAGCTGGCAGCACATTGGTCTACTGCTACAGGTGTACAATTGTCGGCTTCGTCAATTCGTCGTCGTCTGCTGCGCCGTGGATTGCGTGCAAGGGTGCCATTATACAGGATTCCCCTCACGGCGGATCATCGACGGCTGCGTCGGCAGTGGGCTCTTGAGCACAGAGACTGGCGAGCTGATTGGCACCAAGTTGTCTTTTCAGATGAATCACGCTTCAATTTGTGGACCCATGATGGCCGTGTTCGTGTTAGACGTTATGCCGGTCAACGCTGCCTTCCTGAGTGTATTATTGAACGACATAGTGGTCGAACACCCGGAGTTATGGTCTGGGGTGCGATTTCGTATCATGGACGATCCAATTTGATACGAATTGAGGGTAATCTCAATAGCAACAGATACGTCCGTGAAGTGCTACAGCCCGAAGTCGTTCCTTTCCTTCAAGGCATCCCTGGAGCTATCTTTCAGCAGGATAATGCACGCCCACATGTTGCGCGGACTGTTAGAGACTTCTGTTCAGCACAACGCATGCAACTTCTTCCTTGGCCTGCTTATTCGCCGGATATGTCGCCTATTGAGCACGTGTGGGATATGGTTGGTCGGCGTCTCACTCGTGATCCGCGTCCTGCAGTTTCCAAAGACGAACTTTGGTTGCGCATACAAGCGATATGGAATTCTCTTCCTCAAGCAGATATTCAACATCTGTTTGACTCCATGCCACGTCGTATAGCAGCACTTATTGCAGCGCGTGGTGGCTGCACCAAATACTGATTTCGGACGCTTAATTTGTTTCTTTTGTTTTGAAAATTTCATCATTTATTTGTATCAGTACAAGTCGTTTCTGCATTAAATTTCATTTGATTCTGATGATTCTTTCATGGTGTTGCATTTTCTACAAACAGCAGTTTACAATCCGTTATCAAAATTTAATGTTTTAACTGCGTGAACAATGAAATGAATAAGGATGCAATTTTGTGCCTTATCATTATTTCAACCCTTATAGCTTGCAAGCTTTTAGTTCACAGATCGTTACACTTTTAGGACTTTTAAGATTTGTTATAATATGTTTATTATGATATATTTATATAATTAAAATGTGGATTAATTTTACATATTATAAAATAATTTGTATTTGTAATTTAAAGGAAGTAGCCTAAACTTTAAATGTTTCTCATTCTTTTCAAGTCACCATGGAACCCATGACCGAAACTATCGCCGTGCGCTGCTAGGAGCACTTCTCAATTATGTACTTGTTCAGAAGCACGCGAAAAAGCAGTATAATACAAAAGCGATCCTAGCGGCGAGTGGCGACATTTCCGGCCATGGATTCTTGATGATTTGCACTAACTTCCTCAGAAGTTTGTCACATCTTTTACGCGATCCCAGGGTCTGATTATCGCCTAGGCCCAATAGGCATGGGCCTAGGGCTCATAATTTCTGAAGGGCCCTCAAAAATTAGGAAAGAATCTAATGAAAGGTGGGATAGCTTTGGGTTTTTTTAAGCGATAAATAAAAAATAATTACAGCTTACAATAAGAAAATAATTCAGCTAATAAGTGACTCTTAGCAAAAATCACTGGTTTCAATTGTTTGTGGTCATCAAACTATTTTTATTTTGACATAGCATTGTTTTGTTGTTTTATATTTTGCTTTAATTTACAGATACATAAAGATACATAATCTTAGAAAAATAATCTTCAGTTGTCCTCTTTCAAAATTTCTTAGAATGTTTATCTTGAATTATGCAGTTCAATAGATTCTTTTCTATTGTTAGGACTAATTACTCAAAATATAATGTAAACTTCAGTAATTTATTTCAAAATATTTTGTAAGGGGTCCAGAGAATTCGGTGGGCCTTAGGCCGGAATTTGTCTAGATCGATCCCTCCGTGGCTCCCTGTTATATGTAAAGTTTTTAAAATTGTTGATTTCGAAAAAAATAGAAGCAAAATATCATTTAAAAGAAAAACTAGCATGAAAAGAGAAACCAATTACAGATTTGAAATTAGCGATGCAAAAGAATCTACGCTCTGTTTAAAAAAAATCTCATGTAAACAAAACAAAACAAAACATTCTCCAGTGTTATTTTACTGTGAGTTTAGTTTTTCAAATAATTATATTTGTCATTGAAAATTATGTATTTTAACAGTAAAAAGGCATTTATGTTCTGGTGTTTTGTTAGTAATATTTACTAATTACAACAAAAAAAACATTGTAATTTATAAATTTTACGAAAATTTTGTTTACCGTACGTTTTTAAATTAAAACCACGTTAACCCAAATCCCGTGTTAAAGAATAAAACTAAAATATTTCAATTGATTATTTTGTTTTACTTAAATTCTTCTTCCATTCATTATTTCTTTTCTAACGTTTAGAATTTGGCTAAGTAGGTTCAAACAATTCGAAACCATACCCTTACCTCAATTCTCCAAAGATGAAAGGGGAGATTTATCAATATCTTTTAATTTTTCAATCACCGTAAAATTATTCATTTAATCCCTCGTTATCCATTCTCACTATTCATTTAATGCCATTACTCATTATGTTTTAAAAACTAATTGTAAGATATTTAATTTCTAGCAAGTAAAGAAAATTTTCTTTCAAACTAAATCATTATTTCCTTTCCGCGTTAATGGTAAACTCGAAATTAATCTTTTAGTTAAAATCTTGAGTTTCAACATATTTTATTTCATTAATTAATTAGAGGAAGCTATATTGTGTGCTTGGGGATTGAGTTTTCCACTTCGCTGTACTTTTTGTTATTCCTAATTAATGAAAACTAACAAGCGTTGTTCACGGAGTGGATTAAATCCTCGAATAGTAAAGCTTTGCAGCTTTTAATATAATTTCTGATTAGTTTATCTTTAAAAATGTTTCTCTATCAATAATATTTTTTTTAATAATTGAACAGAAACACTTAAAGTAATAGCTATAATGTATAAAATAATATGCAACATATAGTTATTGCGTCAGGAGTAAGTTACAAATAAGAGAAATTTTAAGAATAAGCTATTTTAAATTTGTTGTTTTTTCTCTATTGCCTAAATTTTTAAATAAATAAATAAAATGCACAGTAACACCAAAAGCGAGTATAGTTCAAATTTTATTATTTTTTTTATTTGGAAATATCATACTTCGCATTTCGAAAGACTATCAACAAAAAATCCAATTTGTGAAACCTTTTTAACGAATATTTAACCACGACTAATGAAAAAATTCGTTATTAAAACATAATAAAGTTAAATTTTACTTACACTTAAGCAAATTTACCTTAAAATTAACATAATAGTTTCTGATTTAGTAAAGTAACACAAATTGAATGACATTTTTGCTTGTACACTAAAATAATCAACGTTCTCTTTTAACCAACAAAGGCAATAAAAAGGGGCTTAAATAGAAAAGGAATGGGGAAGTGTGAAAAGTGTAACTTTTATTCAATGTGCAGTGAGCCAAAAAAAACGGATCATCCTGAATAACTTTTGATCTAATAATCGGATTTTTACGTTCTAGGACTCAAACTTAATGGCACGAGGGGGTGACCTCAAATATGCTAATTAATTGGAGCAAATGATACTTTTAATTACGAAATCAGACACAAAAACTTACTTTCTCTGAATAAATATACCTTTTTCTTAACAGATTCAAATTTCTGACCCCTAAAAAATAGAGAATCTAGGAAATATGATTCCCATATTTCGGTCTGGAGAGCGATCCAAAATTTAGTTTCCTTAATGTTAATTTTACTTTATTGGTTGCGTATTTCGCCATATATCGAGACTTTTTAAGAGAATTGAATAATTTTCACACACAGTTGTAAAAATCGTTTATCCAAAGGTAATTTTTATCTTAATTTTTATCTCCTGACCAAATTACTGGGACCATAGTCCCCAGATTGCAGCTACCCCCGATATTTTGGGGGTCAGACATCCGAATCCGTCGATAAAAAAACATGTTTATTCAGAAAAAGTACGTTTTTGTGTCCGATTTCGTACCTTAAAATACCGTCTGCACTTATGATTTAGCATATTTGAGGTCCCTCCCTCGAACCCTTAAGATTGGGTCCTAGAACATGAAGATCCTATCATAAGTTGAAATGTTATTCAGGGTGATCTGTTTTTTTCTTTTTTCTTTCCTTTTTTTTTTCTTCTTCTTTTTGGCGCACTATACACTGAGAAAAAAATATGGTCAAAACTACTATTAGATGGTAAAATTTATCCACGTTTCTGGTGCGGCTGGAACACCAAAAAGCTCGTAATTTTTACCGAAGCGTTTTGGTAATTACTTTGGTAAAAATAAGCAATAAAGTATGATTTTATATTATGTGATGAAATTTGGTGAAAGTGGTGAAATTTGATAATTTTATCATGATATCTTAGAGCGTAGCATAAAAACTAATTATTCGCTTAAATTTACTTTACAGTTCGTTTGTTTTTTTCCTTCGCTAAATATGAGGTAATAAGAACTATAATTTCGAAATACAGAATTTACGGTAAATCTAACATTACCATATGAACAGAAAAATTAACAAATGAATTTTCAAGTACCGTATATTTTGGTTTTTATTACCAAAATTATGGATTTTTTCCCATAAATGTCATAACCGTACAATAAGGAAATTTTACCAGAATTTTTTTTTCCGTGAGAAAATGATAGTAGAAGAAAGTTCTGACGCATAAGGCAATATTTTTGTTTAGATGTTTTCGTAAAAGAAAATCTCAAAATACTTAAGCAGTAAGACATATATTTTTATTTTTTATTTATATAAATGTTGATACCGTTTATTTATATAATTTATATAATGTTTTATTTATATAAATGTAAAATTTCTGTCAAAAATTCTAATGTAATAAGGTATATTATAGTAACCCCTCACACACTGCGAAAGAAAATTTCTGAAAATTTAGGTACAAAGTATCGGTACTCATGCTGCTATAATACTTTTTAATGTCATTACGGTATTAAGCGTAACGTTTAGAGTAGGAGAAAAATAGAAAAAAATATTTGAAACTCAGTCATTAGCAGAATTCAAATCCCAGGGAACCAATTAACAGGATAACAATTTTGCGCTCTGTATCATCCCATCACATTGTGGATGATTTTAAAACGGAAGCAAAAAAGTTAGAAATACATCATGACATACAACATGACAAACTATACGCGATATTCTATTTGGCGTTTCTTGATAATCAAAGCTCTCCAAATGCCGGCTTTGGTGTCTTCGGAAGTGAAAATATTTCTGGTATGATGTAAAAATGCGAAAGTTCTGGAGTAATATTATTCAATTTTAACTGTCAAGATTTAAATTACACCTTTTAAATTGCATGTGAACGCTTGATGGATTAAGTTTTAATGTTTAAAGTAAAACACAGTTTATTTTAGATCGGGTTTATTAAAAAACAACAATAATTTAAGAAATTATAAAATAATTTAAATTATTTAAATAGAAAAGATTAAATGCCTGATTCTAAACTAATCACATTTTTACACTTTTTTATGATCCTTGAAAATATAAATAAATTATTGCTAAGTTTTCTCGTTTTTCACATTTGGAGGGAGGTAGAGTTAAAGGATATAGAGAGAAGTCCGGTTCTTCGAATATATAACTAACGTGGAAAACTACTCGGTGCAGTGTACTACTCAACAAAAACAACTTACAGGGCGAACAACATACTCAGATATAGCAGAGCATCATATGTAGTAAAATCTAGCGCATGCGCATTAGAAGTAACGTGACAGGAGGAAGGGAAGGTGAAAACCCTTTTTCCTTTATATATAGGGACCGCTCCAAACTTTGGAGGACAGGTTTACATTATGCCACCCTGCTTATATCCTTTGGTAAAGACGCTTAATGCAGTCGTGATTAAAAAATATTGATAAGGAAAAATATTTATAGAGAAGCATTTATCATCAATATTGGTGATCAAAATGGGCTACAAGGTGGCGTAGAGTAGAACTCTCAACCTATGGCAACACTTTACATGCTTTCACCGTTAGCGTGCGGAGAGTCATAGAAGAAGGAAGTACGTTAGTTTCTGTCTTGACTTTCATATAGATTAAAATCTTTTAAGTTGGAGAACTATATGGAACTGAAAACTACATTAAACATAGTTCTAAAAGAAAGCATCATGGAAATTTTTAAAAATATCTTTGTATATTAATTGAAAACGAAAAATATTAAGAAAAGAAAAATGTCCTAGTGCATTCCTATACAACTGAAAAGAAGAGGAGAATAAAGGGAGAAGGACCATAGCATGGAACTGATCTTCTCCACTGATGGCGTATTCAAGCTTTGTGATCGCCCATATATATTTTTCCAGGCATGAAGAATTTCAGTCTTTTTTTCCTTCATTGAATTAAAGGAGTTAAAAAAGGGGAAATATCAACGCACTTCAACCCTAGATTCATCAATATTCGTCTCACAAATCTCCCAAAATCAATAAATATTTGTAACTTTAAAGTGAAAGAGATAGAAAGATGAATTTTTAAATACCATCCTAAAGGAATTTCCAATATATTTCCCCTGCATGTTTATGAATCTAGAGTTAACATAAGTGTGTCATAAATGTTTACTTTTTTTGTCTTTGTTGTTTGTCAATGTTTCAGAATAACCAAACTTTTAGGAAATCATATTCTTTTCTCAATCATCAATTGAAAAAATAGAATGAATATATAAAGATTTTAAACCTTTTTTATGCTTTTTAGATGCTATCGATAAAACTGATGAAGAATATTCAGCAAGACCTCCTAAGGTGAAAACACAGCATGTTGATCCTAAAATGATTATAATTATGGTAGTATTAGCAGTCATGTTTGTTGGGATCTGCGTAGCCCTCCACCTCTTTAGCAAGTAAGATTTTCATAACTTATTATTTACTGTAACTATGACCTTTAATTATCCTAATTTACATCTAATTATTTTACACAAGTAACAAATGTCGCATTGCAAAATAAATTATTGAAGTTTTTTAAAAAGCATTAAATATAGATCAGACGTTTAAAAAAAGTGCAAATATTTAACCTATAAATTTTTTTTAATCTGGCTTTAGATGGTGCCGTTTGGGACTTCAATCTTCTTCAAATTAATATAATCAAGGACTAGCGTTGTTCTTTTGTGTTTTTGCGTCACACATAATTTCTAACATATTTTGTGCTTGTTACCTTAGTAGCGGTATGACCGTGGGTTTATATAAAAACTTGAAATTGACACTGTTTAGACACTTATGGCTCCCCAATTTATTTTACGATTGTGAACTGCAGTAACTTTTACACTGTTGTCCTTTAACGAAAAATTAATTCTATGTTTTTAATCAAGTTACGTTTTGTAAGGAAGAAAAAAATTTTATAACTATGAATAGTTTTTTTTCCTTAATACTACATATTTATTGTTCGTAACTCAATACTACCATAATAATCGAACAATAAATACTACATATTTATTGTTCGTAAAATTATTTCAGCAGTGGAGATTGAAGTATCTCTCTGATTTTATTACAATATAAACACAGCATTCAAAACTTACTAAATATCAACTAAGTCGTTTACTAAGCAGTGGTATCCTAAGTTTAGGCTTAAAACGCATTTTTAGTTACTTTATTATCAGAAATCGTATCCCTGTTAGACAATTCTTTTTCATGAAAAATGATTTGTAATAAATCATGATTGGAAAATCTTTTTAGGAAGAGTGCCACTATCTGAAATGAAAAAATTTATCCTTGTCACTTTCAACATACTAAAAACAGTTTTTTTATTTATATATATAAATATACATATGGGGCAATCCATACAAAATTTACACCCATGATACAAAAATGATATAATTCATTTTTTTTATTGTTCTTTATTGAAAATAAATCGACACGTATTTTTGCGTTTTTGCTTAAATTGCATATTTTTGAATATACGAATTTTTGAAAATTTCGCTTTTTCACGCACACGACTTTGCAAGTAATTTTTTAACGTATTGCCATCCAACAGCAAAAATATTTAAATACACTTTCCTGAAGTGATTTGTCTCAAATTTTAAGAAAATCAACATTAAAATATAAAATTTATTTTCGATTTATTTTCAATAAAGAAGAATTAAAAAAATGAATTATATCATTTTTGTATCATGGGTGAAAATTTTGTATGGTTTTCCCCATATATATATACATATATATGCATATATATATATATAATGAATATATATGTAAATAAACCAAGAACCAATCACATAAAGNTCAAAAGTTAACAATATATATATATATATATATATATAACAGCTGATTGTGGGTGTAACACATACGCAAGTAACACATACCAAATTCCCATAAGCTATAGATAAAGTAAATAGAGTAGTATAGTAAATAAAGTAGTGGAGAACTTTTAAAAAAATAATATAACAGTTAAAAAAAAGTGCAAACTCAGGTTTCATTACAATAAACATTTTTAAAGGTTCTGGCAGTTACTTTTTATATAAAATGAAATTGAATAGCCTAATGCGTTTAGTTCAAAATAATTATTAAATTTTCAGTACTTAATGTGGCTTTTGGCATTCTAGTTTTTTTCCTAAGTCAACTATATTAGAACTGGAAAAGTCAAGCGTAATCTGGCATTTTGGGTAGATATCAGTTACTCTTGAATGATACTTAGGTTTTATTAAGTTCACAATAACATCTCAACTCAAACAATTGGGTTCCTCCTATGCCAAGCCAATGCTGTCTTATCGCAATATTGTACATGGTACAATCATCAAGCAGTGCTGCATTCTGGCGCTGTTGTATTCTGTAGCAATTGACAATTCGCTCAAAACGGCATTATTACAGTCAAACCCCGCTATAGTGAACACGGTTTATAGTGAACTCCCGAATATAGTGAACGAAATGTTCGGTCCCGTGCCTTGTTGTAATGTTATTTTTTGTGGATATAGTGAACTAAAAAAGTTGGATATTATGAACTTTTTTTTGTCTTCGACTGATTTTTTTTCTTATTTTTTTGAATAATTTTGAAAGTCAACTTCAAAATAAATACTTATGCTGATTTTTAAAACCATCTATAGAGTGGAATGTCGCGATAAGCATTTT
Source organism: Parasteatoda tepidariorum (assembly GCF_043381705.1). NCBI lineage: Eukaryota > Metazoa > Arthropoda > Arachnida > Araneae > Theridiidae > Parasteatoda > Parasteatoda tepidariorum. The sequence goes on from NC_092214.1 coordinate 52,468,197, forward strand.
TTTTTGGTTTGCTCCTTTTATCTCACTTTTCCATCCCTAAACAAAGGCCAACCCATATACAAATACAAATTTGAACACATTTGACAAAATTGTATATACAAATTTTTCCCTGCATCAGCTAAAGATTACTAATTTTTTTTTTGTACACAAGACGAAGGGTAATAAAAAATCATAATAAGTTAACACATTTTTTGTTACTTCGCATTATTTTTCAGTCCTTTTTGCATTTCATTTTATTGGTCATTTATTTAAATAATGCATAGTAAAAGAAAGGAGATCGGAACCTTTAGTTAAAATTGTTTGTGGAACGGATATAGTGAACTCCCGGTTACAGTGAACAGAAATTTCGGTCCCTTGATGGTTCACTTTAGCGGGGTTTAACTGTATTTTCATTTTAATTTTTTAATTTTTCAGTGCATTTTCACTGAAGCACACACGCCGAAAGTCAATGACATCAATGTCTTTACTAATCTGAATTGAGTATTAGCTTTCAAAACATAACAAACAAACAGCACAATTAAAACTGCCGAAAATGCTTAAAATATAAAAGCAACGGTTACAATGAAAATTAATAAAGTTTCATTCAGCAATTATCGAAGCAGGGAAATACAATGAAACTCGATTTTATGGTGTTTTTATTTCTAAAAAAGAATTAAACACCTCACTTGGTCACTATAAAGCAGACAAGGTGATTAAGCATGCCTTTTTACCTCTTAACAAAAGCACGAGCGCTTGTTGTCACAGAAATCGATCCCAACTCCAGCACTCGGAGGAAATTCCAGAGAGGCAAAATTTGCGCCATCGATCGAGTTCAAATCCGTTGGAAAACCTTTAACTTGCGGAAGTGAATGTGAACTATTTCGATTGGTAGATTTAATGGGGCAACACTACCAAAGTGTACCCCATAGCTCCATCACATTAAATTAAAATCATCGTCGATTGCAATTGCAGATAAGTTAGCTTAATCTTTTCCGTCAGTGCTATTTAAAAGTTGAGGAGATATTTTTATTGAGTAAACATTCTGGTGACGATAAAATTTCAGGCATTTTAGCTATGCTCTGGAATTAACTTAAGTATTCCCGTGATATCCACCCTAAGTTTAAGTTCAGGATTAATTTTCTAAGAGCATCTTCATCAAAATGATTTTATTGCATCGTTGATAGGAACTGCTTTGACTTTTTCGAAATTTTCGTCATCTTACAAGGTTAGCTTAGCTGAATGGCCTGATTTTAAAAATATTTTTTCAAAGTACTATTGTAATCAATATTATTAAGAACAGGAGAAAAAAGATTCCAATTTTTTTCCAGAACGGATCTGTTATGCTGAAAATAAATTTAAAGTATCACCAATTGCTGTGTGTCTATTAATAAAAGTCTGAATTCTTAAAATCCAGTTAGTTACTTACACTACACAAATCTGATTCATTCATATATAACTCACTTATTGACATTGATCATTAAGTATGGAAGACAAAACGAAGTTTGTATTATTTTTCAATTCTTTTTCTGTTTTATCCATAGCACTTTTAAATAAATATTAAAGAAAACAAAAAGAAAGCGAGTTCTCTGTCTTTTATGCTCTTAAGCAGAGTTGGAGACCTGTATTTGAGAACTGTGGACCCAACTTCGATTGAGGTTGCCGAACCTGTAGTTGTGGTTGCCAAATATTTGAGTATTTTTGATATTTCTTTAATATATTATAATAATTTTGTAATTACCAAATATTTTACGCAATGTATCTGAAACTTGATAAAGCTAAGACAAATACAGACAGAAATAAAACGAAAACGTTTCGGTGCATTTTTATTATTGAATTATATTTTCAAGTCTGTTATTTAATTAAGAGTTTCCATTGTTCTATATTTTAAAATTAAAACTTATTGTCCTAAGACAGCAATAGTATATTACAGTTCAAATGAAGAAACTGGCAATTTCCCTCACGCGTTTGTCGGATTTGCACAATGAATATGGGGTCCACAAAAATTTTCGCAAATATTATGGAGTCCTCACACTTAAAAGTTTCAAAACCCCGGCTCTAAAGCAATAGCCCGAGGAACAATTCTTTAAATTCCAGCATTCATACTTTTTGCTCAAATATCTAGAAATGGCAGTAAACTAAAACAGAATTTTTCTTTACAGTTACTAGAATTGCTTTTATATTTTACCAGTATGTACCCACACAGCTCACTAATTTCTTCATGACATCCTAAAGTTGTCTTTTTTATGCGACTAAAAATATTTCATTACATTAGCGCAAATTAATTTCCTTATTTTAAAGTGTAAACTGGTTACTTTACATTATCACTATATTATCACTAAAATCACATTACTTTTTTTTTTCAAATTTTGCTAAAGCCGTGTGCATAAACAAGTACACGGCTTCATCATCACATTTAAAAGGCAAATAATAATAAAAACTGTTATTATTGAATAAAACTAATTAAATCTCACAGCAATGATGTAATAATAATGATCTTGAAAACTAGGCTTTAAATAAAAAGAAATTATTATCGTAGCATCCACTTTATACTTTAAAAGATATTTAAATAACCAAAATATGCGACAAAAAATATTAAATTCTCTTATATTCCATTAAAAAAGGAAAAACTCAATTCTTGTTTAAATATATTAAACTATTTTTGATAGCTGACTAATAAAATAAATTCAAATTCAAAGAGAAAAAAGAATTAGCTTTATACAAAGGTAAAATGCGAGAAGAAAAAAAAACATAAACAATTAACTTTTTATTCCTTTCACATTTTGCTGTAATAATAACTTACTACCACTGAGAAAAATTTCCCGCAGCGACTAGAAAATCTCTAACAATTGGAGATTGGGATATTGAAAACCTCAAAAACACGAAACAACATTAGTACAATGAAATAAGGCAGATTTTCCATTACGGAAAAGCAAAAACTGACTATGCAATAATAAGACAGAGTATAGCTGGAAAAGGAGATAATTAGAAAGCGCACGGTCACTATGATGCGATCGGTGTTATGTACAATAGTTCTTTTCTTTCCTGGACGCCCATCATATATTTTTCCTTATTTAACATGTCAGTTATTTAATGTTTTATAACAGTTTTAAAAATGACAACTTGAAATCATTTGATTTTTGTTAAATCAATTAGTTCCTACTTCTTTAACCAATGGGTTTTATCAATAATTCTTACTTTGCCTCTGCACCACATATAGCTTGAAGTTGAAGGTTTTATACAAGACGGAAGTCTCATCTCTAGGCACAATATAAGTGAGAAATGAGTACATTGTAATAGGGAAAATATTCTACAGCTGAAAAGCAAAAATTGATTATGCAAGATGCAACAATGAAGCAGATTAAAGCTGGAAGAGGAGCTAACTAAAAAGCACATGGTTACAATGATGAAGGATCTGAATTTGGAATGCAACCATTTTTTTTTTTTTTTTTTTTGTGAAAGACCCATATGTACTTTCCCTTACTTAACATGCGAGTAATACGAGGGTTGATATTTATATTTCTGGCTTAATAATGAAAAAACAAATATGTAGGATCGAAATTGGTTTTATTGTTTTTTAAAATAGTCTCCATGATGATCAATGCACTTTTGCATGTGCTTGAACCAATTTTCAAAGCACTTTTTCCACTCCGATAGAGGTAACTCCAAAACATGCGTTTTGAATGCATCAACCGCTTCTTCGGGGGTCGAAAATCGTTGTCCACGTAATTTATTTTTGATGTGTGGGAATAAGAAGAAGTCATTGGGTGCCAAATCAGGGCTGTACGGCGGATGGCCCATCAGTTCGATCTTTCGCTCCGTCAGAAATGCCTTTGTTTGAGTTGATGTGTGAGAGCTTGCATTGTCATGATGAAGAATGATTCGCCTGTTCTTCTGCTTTTTTCGAATTTCTCCGATGACTTCTAGCAAACAAATGGTCGTGTACCATTCAGAATTGACCGTCCTGCGTTGCTCTAACGCCACTGTTGCCACATGACCGTTAATGCCGAAGAAACAGGCAATCATTTGTTTCGATGTGCTTCTTCCTCGAACAACTTTTGTTGGTTTTGTCTCGTCTTGGAAGACCCATACAGTTGATTGCTGTTTTGTTTCCGGCTCATATGCATAGAGCCATGATTCGTCACCTGTGTAGATGTTATACACAGCCTTTGATGTACCTTGAACGTATTTTTCCAACATTTCCTTGCACCAATCGACACGAGCCTTTTTTTGAGCGTTTGTCAGATTATGCGGGATCCAACGCGAGCAAATTTTTTTTACGCTCAAATGTTCATGCAATATTTTATTGATGCTAGTCATACTAATGTCCAAAGACGCCTCTATCTCATGGTATGTCACATGACGATCTTGCTTTATCAGTTCACGCACAGCATCGATCTTTTTTGGCACAACAACGGATTTTGGACGGCCTGCACGGGATTCGTCCTGGATCGAACATCGACCACGATTAAATTCGTTATACCAATTTTTTACAGTGCTGTAGGATGGCGCTTTATCGCTGAATAAAGAATTAAGTTCATCGAAGCACTCTTGTCTTGACAATCCACGTCGAAAGTTATGAAAAATAATGGCACGAAAATGTTTACGATTCAATTCCATTTTTTGAAAGAGAAGAACTTTTCAATTTACTGTCAACAACACAAATGAAGCTATAATGGTAAATCGTCTGCTGAATTTATGTTTAAAAATATCAAACTTTCGACTAAAATCGTCTGCGGTCGCCTAGCAACACTTACTGTTGCCAAGGCCAGAAATATAAATAGCAACCCTCGTATTAACTATTTATGACAGTCTGAAAAATAACTATTAGAAATCATTTGTGTTTCTTCAACCAATTAGTTTCTACTCCTTTAACCAATTTTTTTTTCAATAATTCCTAAAATGCCTCGACATGACCTTTAACTTGAATTCATATTCTTTATACAAGACCCAAGTCTTATCTCTCAAAACAATATAAGTGAAAAATTAGTACATTGTAATAAGGGAAATTGTCCTTAAAGGAAAAGCAAAATCTGATAATGAGGCAGATGAAAGCTAGGTTTCTGCTCCGCTAAAAACTTTTGAAACTTTTTTTTTTTGTTTCTACTCCTTTAAAAATATTTTAGTAATCTTAACAGCGCATATATCCGAAACTCTTACTTAAAGAGCAAGAATATTTTAAGGAAATATTTTCGCTTGCTTTAAATATGCCAGAGTTGCGTGTAAAACATAAAAGGATCCTAAAATTTGAGGTTTTATTGTATATTCCAAACATTATACAGTTGCTGAACAAAAGTAGCGTCAACAAAATAATTCAGAAACATTTTTCTCTTTTCTTAGACTCAACGTGTCAAACAGTTGATAAATGGGATGATATCAAAAAGGACTTGAAATTCAAAGCGAGGCTCCTAGAACGAAAAAGAAAATTTCGATAAAGATTGAGTGCCTAATCTGACGCACATTTTTCCTGATGTGTTTGTATGGCATCTTTACTTTGCTAGTTGCGATAGACAATCAATAAATAGATATCCACGTATCTATCTAGTCACGAAGAAATTTATGAATGATAAAATTATGGAACAAAAATTATGCTATTAGTTTTAATGTAACTTGCAAAAATTATGGAAAGCAAGGTACACATATTTGAATAACATCAGTTTTAAAATATCCATGTAAATAAGAAAGCAGTTTTTTTTTTCTAAAAAAGACAAAGTTGGACAAAACCAGATAGGGGATAACCCAGTACTTTTGACTAAGTTGTTTCAACCGTTTTATTTTATTTTATGACCAGTTGTTGGGCAACCGACCCAATTTTGATATTACCGCTATCAGTGTTCAACTCCGTAGCCTTGTAATTTTGAGCCCGATCCAGAAGACAAAGGAACTCGTGGATCAAGTGTTGGAAGAAATTTGCCTTCGTGGATGGAACTTTTTGATGGAACTAACCCCGCATTTGCGTTGCATTGAAAGAAAACCACGAAAATCTCAAACGGTTAGCCTGATCTTATGGGGATTCTAACTCATGATCCGTCTATCACTGAGGATATACGTCAGCACTGTGGTCGGGGCGAGTCGGGTGCGGAATTCAAATCAACCAGCCATTGCTGGGATACAAACTCGGTTCATCTCATTAGGAGGCGAGTGTTCTATCTTCTAAGCAATCCCAGCTTAGATCAAGCATCAGGACAAACTGGCATTGGTGGAGGAAGTTTTGATGGAGTAAACCCGCATTTGCGTTACATGAAAAGGAAAACCTACCTCGGTTAGCCAGAAGGCACGGAAATTTGAACCCATGAGCTGATGATATTTTACGTGAGCACTGTGGTGGGTGTGAGCCGGTATCAAAACCAGCTATCACTGGGATTTGTACCTTCATTGGGAGGCAAGCGCTATATCTCCTGATCCACTGCAGCTCTATCTCTCACACAAACTACATGAAATTAGTTTTAAACTATCGCTATATTACTTAGCGATGAATGAAATGCTAAAAAGGTTATTTGTTTGAAAATGCAGTGGAGAGAAAACTTTTTGTTTTTGAGGAAATCAATTTGATTCTGCAGGCTGTAAAAATACCAAAAACGGTGGCAACTTTTTTGCACCTACGTGGTGTAGTGAAACACCACAGAAAACTCTTGGTTTTTGGTGATTCACTATACCAAGAACCATGGTTTCTGGTATAGTCAAACACCAAAAATGTTCTTATACACTACTAAGTGTATAGTAGCTCCACTATTTTGGTATTCCGTAAAACTAACATTTATAATAACAACAAGAACTAATACACATGCCAGATAGTAGTTATTTTTAAGATACAATTTAAAGCAAAAACAGTTTGTTTAGGAAACATACACACACTAATTCTTAAAATATAATTCGTTTGTAAATCAAGCATACGCGTATCACAGAGAGAATATTAAAATGAATCCAAATTAGGCTTATCAGAGTAAATGGTGATAAATATTATAAAACTATATATTACAATTGGTTGATATTTAAAAATTAAAATATAATTTGCTTTATTACACAACTATACACAACGGAAAACATGCTTACATTTTGTAATGGGGAACATTTATTTAGGTAGATGTATAGCACTGGCAAAATAACAACAAATTTACTCTATTCCGTGTTCGATTGTAAACAATTTACTGATAATATCTAAAACACGCCACAATTGGCGTATTTGAATTAACTATATAACTTATTTGAATTAGCTAGATAGTTTTGGATTAATTACATAACTTAATTGAATTAACTATATAGTTTTGGATTAACTATATAGTTTTGGATTAACTATATAGTTTTGGATTAACCATATAGTTTTTAGATTAACTATATAGTTTTGGATTAACTATATAATACAGTTTACAAATGTTTTGAATGCCTGTGATCTTGGGGTCAGCATCTATCTATATTGGTGTTAAGATTTAACTACACCTGTTGAAGTATACATAAACGCTAGATGTGGTGTTAACTTAAATCAAATTTTTTTCTTCACACATTATTTTAGGGTATTTAATCAACCAGAATTTTATCGCACCATTTAGGCTCACCTAATGAAGCCACTTGTTCCTTGCAGCTGGGTACATATTACAGCCGATAATGCTAATCTGGTCATGACCAACAGATAAGGCCGATAAGGCCATGACCAACAGAAGAGGGGTTCCAGTCCCAGCGGTCATTCTGGACTATTAGAATACGATGCTCTCATTCACGTACAAATGGCAGCACCATAAAGCTGACTAACACAAAAAAGTCTAATATTACTCCTTTCTTATGTTGGGGAAAACAACCAGATAAACTAATTGAACCGCATTTCAAGGTTCATTTGATAAAACGCTACTCAACCACTATCTAACTTCAATGCCCATTATCTAGCAATAAGCCTAGCTCCAATGTCCAGTTAAATTTACTTATTACGGTTTTGAAACCAATCTAGTTCTACATGGTTAAAATTAGAAAGAAAATTCTAACAGTGAACTATTGATTGTTCGGTAAAATCTTCTTTTTTCTAACTTGAATAATCATTTGGATTCAACTATGTATAATATACTTTTTTTTAATTTAAAGAAGACTTTTACAAAAATTGAAAGTTAGTTTTATCATGCTTAGAACATGAGAATATAGAGTTGCCGAAAACTTCAACATTAGGAGAAAACAAACTTAAGGAATAAATTTTAAGTGAAGCGTGATTTTAAGCCTGTTTAAGTAGTGGAAAAAAGTTTATAGCGATTAAAGAAAATTAATGAAGTTTTCGATTTCCCCAAACTGCCTTTTTTACGATAATTACATCATATAACACGTTCAAATCTCAATACCTGTCAAGAACGGGTAGCCTTATCTACTTCGACAATAACTTCAACGATATTTTAACTTTAAGCACTGAATATTGATGTTGTTATCGCCAAGGAATCGAAACAAAAAGTCTTAGGGCAAACTTTTGCTTGTCAACAAGATTAAATTATAGTTTAAACACTCATTAAAACTAATCTTTAGTGAAAAAGATCAAAATAAAAAATAAAAAAAACCTTTAGATATAAAAATGTTATTATGAGTATCCCAAATCGGTATTTTTATTTTCGTATTTTTCTCAAATGGCATAATGAGAACATGGTATTTGATAAATATATATAATTTTGTATTTTTCTCAAATCCATGCATATTAAAAAAAAATTTATTCCTTAAAATATTTTTCTTCAATATACCTTATAAATATACAACTGAAATTTAGATTCAATAAACACCTGAAATTTAAGTATTCCGTCTTAAAACTGTAATAATATTTGAATCTAAAATGCTTATGCAGTAATTTTAACAGAAACTTCAACAGTATTTAAAAAACAACGTGCATTAGTTACATGCATTTTTAATAATGTCATTTAAACACTTACGTCAAAATTTATGGAAATGCATTCGTCAAATTGACAAAAGATTTTATCATGAAAAAATCTTTATCTGATACCGGCAATCATGACAAAAATTTTATACTGTACTATAGTTTTAAAAGAAGACTTATGAGCATAACTCAGAACATCGGAAAAACGATTAAGGTTGAATGTCAGTGATAAATGAACACAACATTCAAATTAAATTTTTACTTCATAAGAAAGAACCAAATACATGCGCCTCTATTCAACTCTTCAGTTCAGTTAAAAACCGGTAAAATAATTGTTAATTTTTTTTTAACTTATAAGTTGAAAAAGAACCATTAAACTCAACAATTTTTAAAAATAGGAAAAGAAACTAATTTCAACAATAATTTTATATGTGTATATTTTTTATATAGTCTACACTCAAAAGTGAATTTATTAAATCTGTAGTAAATGTTAACAAAAAGTCGAATTCGTACACTTTATTTAAACTTGTTTTAAAAGTTTTTTTTTTCTATGTTGTAATTTCAGTCTCATTGTGAAAGAATTCTAAGTTAAATTATAGAAGTTTATAGGAGTGTTAATATTTGAAGAATATCCAAACAAGAAGTAAATTTATTTTTTTAAAAAAAAGCTTTTAATTAAAAACTTAGAATTTTTTATTGACTGACTAAGTATACGTTATGATAATGTATGGAATAGCATATCAATTAAATGGCCTTCGCAGTTTTGTTGAAGCATGTATTAATCTTTTTGCTGAAAATGTTTGTGGACATTTGGCTTAAATATGAATGAATTCTGCTGATACAGTGCTCAATTTCCTCTCTAAAGGTATGGAGGTTTATAGGCATATTGGAATCACTAAAAAAAGAACTACATTTTTTTTTATTTCATGATCTTGGCGAATAATATCGATCCTAAAAACAGGAAATTACATTCATGAGAGTGGCTTAACATGTATCGCTCCAGTTTTAATAACCCTGAACTACCAGCTGTCTTTTTAATTTTTTTTGCAAAAATGCTTCAAAATTCAAAACTTGCGTGAATTTTGGAAACTCTTTATTTAAAATACTTCAGTTTCAATTTCGTTTGCACGTATATATTTTCATACTAAAATTACGGTAAAATAACCAACATCTGTAACCGTAAAGTTAACGGTAAAGAAAATTTTTACCTTTATGGTTTTTAACTTATTTACCGCTAGTAGGGACCAGGAATTCAAAAGTATACAATTTTTTAACCATTTTCAACTAGCATGTTCTTAAAACCGTAAAAATGAAGTTTAATTGGACATCAGAGCTAGGTTTTCCGTTAGGTAATGGGCATTTGAGTTAGGTTCTGGTAGAGTTGTGTTTTATCGAATGAACCATGGAATGTGATTTAAATAGTTTATCTTGTTGTTTCACCTACCGCAAGAAATAGGAAATATTAGAATTTTTTGTATTAAGCAGCTTTATAGTGTTCCCTTCTATATCGTATGAGAGTATTGCATTCTAATAGTCCAGGGTCAAAATTTGGGGACTGCAGGTCTTTGGAAACTCTTTGTGAGCTGAAGGGAAAGGAGGAAATATTGTGATGCCAATGCTAGGACTCGAACCCCTGTTTTCCAGGTCATGAAAATGACAGATTAGCCCCCTTCTCTATAATTTGTATCCAGCTACAAGAAACTAAATGACTTCATTAGGTGGGCCGGTTGGTGCAATAAAATTATTATTGTTTAACAGTATTAGATGAATGCGGTTAATTAACGGTTTTTCTCATAATTAACAGTTTGAATACGATCTTATTTATGGTAATTTGACTGTTTTGTTTCAATATGGTAAAATAACAATTTAATAAATTATTATTTAACCATTTTTTCCGTAAAAATGCTAACAATGTAAACATTTTAAATTCAGTTGTATTCATTTCTATTAAAACATTTTCAATTTAAGTGGTTATATTTATATGCTTTATATTACTTAAAGGATATAAAATTAATAAGTTATCATTGCATTATTAAGCGCTAGATATAAATTGATATACTTATTCTTAAGCATATTTCTTTTTTCTTAATTTAGGGCCCGTTTTCGTAATCATCGCACAATCTTTAATTCTCCTCATCCCAGACTTATGCATATTAAGCTGGGTAAGAAGAAAGGACGGCGAAGAGCTAGTCATACCAGCCTAGAAGTCCCAGGATCTAGACAACTAAGTATCTGTTCCCAACTCTCACCTCTGCAGTCCCGTAGAGGTAAGGATTGTTAACCATAAAAACTGCAATTTATGTTATATCTTCTTATTTTTCGTAAATAAGTTGCTTCATCCTCTAAATAAATTTCTCAAATGAAGGACAAAATAGTGTTAAACCACACTTGAGGGACGTTTTTACTTCAAACTGTTTCTTAGTACTTTTTAAGGATAAATACTTTAGAAAATTTCACAACATCCACTAGATTGCAGCACAACACACAAAAGTATCTTATTGCTGGTGTTTTTCAACAAAAACGCTTTTCCTGAACACTTTGAAAAATGCGGCAAAGAAGTCAACAAAAAAGTTACATAAAATATTGTTCATGAAATAAATTTCATATTATAACAATATATGATTGCTTCGTTTAAATATAATCAGATATATTGGTTTAATTTCAAGCAATAAATATATTATATATATATATATATATAAATTACAATACTTTAGAAGAAGTTGAAGGAGCTGGCTTAACACCAGTATATTTAATGAAAAGCTTAGACGAATGATTCGTGCAACATAAATTAAGAAATTTGATTTATCCTTGGAAAATGCTGTTATGTGTTAAGCATCTGAATTCTACTCAGTAATATCTTAAAATAGATTATTGCTTACACAGGTCTGAATAAATGTTGAAATTGAACAATTTGAATTATCAGTTAAAACTTAGCTTTGAAAAATAGGTAAAATGTTTTTATCAAATTGAACATACAACAACATTAAACTACCACATGTCACAAAAATGGATTAGATATAGTTGTTTGCTTTTAAAATAATCTTAAAGTATTTTAGGAGAGCTCTTATGAATTTATAAATGCATGTATGCATACAGTGGCGCTCACGTACTTAAAGACCGTGTTTTCAAAATAAATGCGTCATTATATTGGATCATTATATTATGTTTCGATCAAGATATCTATAATGACGAATTCTACCTTAGTTGAACTTCAATCCTCAAATAATGCATTCGTGTTCACAAGTGTTTCATAAAAGTTTATTTAAAAAATATATTTTGTTAAGTTTCTTATACTTAAGGACAGTTTGTCTAATCATGAGTTATTGAATGATTACAATCAATTTATAGATCAATGTAAGTGTAATTTACTACATTATCTTTGTTTGAAACTTTAAAACATTATATTAATATTTTTTAAAAATTTTTTAGTGCAAAATTCAACATTATTATGAGTAAAGGTAAAAATGTTAGCAATGAACAGAGATGTCGAATAGATATTCTGAAAAAAGAAGGTTTAAGCATTAGAGAAATTGGTAGGCGGTTAAAATTATCAAAAACAGCAGTTTTCCAAGCATTGAAATCTATTCTAGTGACCAAAAGTATTGAAAAAGCATCCCAAAAACCACGTCCTCGCAAAACTACCGAGCGAGAAGATCGAATTATTCATCGAATTTCTGAGGCTGATCGTCAAAAAACCGCCCCGGACATCAGAAAAGAATTCGCTGAATTAACAGGCAAGCACGTAATCAATAATACCATCAAACGGCGTTTAAATCAGTTTCGGCTTATGGGTCGCGTATGTAGGAAAAAACCGTTGATGTCAAAGAAGAATATAGCAGCTCGATTAGCTTTTGCAAAAAGACACCGAAACTGGACATCGGCTGACTGGAATCGAGTTATATTTACAGACGAATCGAAGTTCAACAGAATGGGCTCAGATGGCAATAGT
>NC_092214.1:52481640-52504500 GCF_043381705.1 Parasteatoda tepidariorum
ATGGTCATAGATATATATATATATATATATATATATATATATAGCAGAGTTCCCGTTGTTGGTAAAAAGATGATCCTCATAAAACACGATTTAGAAATATATATATTGTAACTTATTTATTCAGAAAACTGAAAAGATGAGTAGAGGTCTTTGAAGAAAAGAATTTTTATGAGGAAGTTCATTTCACGTATCTCTTTTATGAGACAACCAAAAAGGCTACCAAATTATTTTCTATGAAAAATCGATATTTTCAGCACCTTCTTTTTACTGCCATTTCTTAGTCCTTTCTCTTGAATTCTGATAAAAAAGATGTCGCGTGATTAAACAGAAGATGAGAGCCAGTGAAACTGCAAGATCGTAATTGTAGTTGTATTATGTGCAGTAGCTTTATTATCTTTATTAAATTATCTAAGACATAAAGCGAAAAACAGAGAGAAATTTTATTTGCTTCATTTGTGATTACAAAGTTGAAATATGGTGATGTTCTTGAAGACATGGTCAATTTTTTATAGAGAAACACTGTGCATAGCTCTTTTATTGTAACATAGGATTAAAGTTCAAAGGTAACGTTTCCATTCAATTTTCTAAATAATTACTGAATTCCAGGGTTTTTTTTATTATAAACTATTTGATGATAAAGCGATAGGATAATCGAAGACTGATTTCAGAACTATTTTTCGAGTTTGAATTTGATTTTTTTTTTTATTTAACTTTTTAGCTCAGACATTTTAGAGTTAACAAAATGGTCGAGTTAACAAAATTAAAACACAGGCTACAATTGTATAAACAAAGATTTTTTCATATTTGTCATATCTTTTAGTCATATTTATTGACCAAATATGTAACTTTTTTGCGTAATAAGCGGTTACATTCGAATTCTTGACCTCCAAAATATAGGGATTGCTGAAATCTGAAAAATATGGTTCCAATAGTTTGGCCAGAGGAGTAGTCCAAAGTTTGGACCCCTTAATGTTAATTTTACTTTCTGCGTATTTCACCGTATCTCGAGAACAAGCGAACTGAAGCGAATTTTGCACACAATTATAAAATTTGAGTTTATCTAAAGATAATTATATTAAAAAAATAACTTTTAGTAGATATTTATTATTTTTTACTTAATAATAGTCGAAAAAGTTTTGAATTAAGAGGCATAAATTATATTACATCCTTTTTACGAATGCAATTTTAAATGGCAAAATACGAAATATGTGCAAAATCAGGCGAATAGTTTCTGAAAAATCGAATTTTGAATAAGTCGTATTTTTAAAATATAATTCCTCAGTAACTCTTCGATGGATCTTGCTCAAACTTTGTATTTTGCCACGTATTTGGACTTTGTTATTCTATATAATGATGCAAAAAGTTAAATACCTTACAAATCAAATTTTTTTCGACTATTATAAAATAAAATAATAAAAAATAGTAAAGTATAAAATAGTAGCAGTAAATTCTCGAGATACAGTGAAATACGTAAAAAGTAAAATTAACATTAAGGGGTCCAAACTTTAGACCGCTCTCCTGACCAAACTATTGGGACCATATTTCCCAAATTGTGGTTACTCCCTAAATTTTTGGGGGGTCAGAAATCCGAATTCGTCTGGGAAAAAGTACGTTTATTCTGAGAAAGTACGTTTTTGTGTCTGATTTCGTAACTTAAAATGTCGTCTATACTATTAATTATATTTGAGATCATCCCCTCGAACCATTAAGATTGAGTCCTAGAACGTGAAGCAGTGGCGTAGCGAGGGGTGGGCAAGGGGGGGCATCATGCCCCGGGCGCTACTCACAAAGGGGCGCCAAATGGTCCGTAAAACAAAAAATTGCTGGATAATTTTTTTTTATTATAATTGATTTCTGGAAAATATATTTTAAATTAGTGCCAGTGTAATATAATAAATGTTAATTCATAAATATTATTCATAATATTTAATATTTAATTCATATTAAATATTATATTAAATTCATATTCATATTAAATATATTTCAATATTTAATTCACGTCCTTGTCATCGCGCTCTGCTTAGAATAAAAATGAAATGTTATTAAATATTAAATGTTATATATAAGTTTAATGTCAGCATAAATTATATTGTATATTTCACTATGTTACTACCTTTCAAGTTCAAGGCATTCTTGGTAAGTAATAAATCAAATAAGATTACTTACTACATCTACTCGACGATTCTATTATTAAGTGAATAGAGTATGAAAAAATTTGTTAACAGAAAAATTTGTTGTTCTCATATTTGTCACCACAGATTCAAAATGAATTCATTCATCTTCTGGCATCTACAGTTCGAAATCAACTAATAAACGATATCAAAAGAAATAAATATTATGGACTTTTGTTTGATTCAACTCCTGATATCTCTCATCGAGAACAAATGTCCCAAGTCGCTAGGTATGTAGATGCTGATTTTATCAATAAAAAAGTTTCCATCAAAGAATCTTTTTTGAGTTTTATTGAAATACATGCTAAAGATGCAGCCTCGATCGAAAATACAATTTTAGAGAAATTAAATTACGATGAAATTTCATTAACAAACTGCAGATCACAATGTTACGATAATGCTGCCGTGATGGCAGGTCACACATCTGAAACGCGATGGAGCGCCAGAATACAAGCGGTTATCGTTATCATCTATGGGCTAGAGAATATAAAAGAACTAATAGAAAAATTAGCAGAGCACACTACCACTACAAGTGACAACAGAAGTGAAGCTACAATTCTGTTGCAAAATATACTAACCTTTAGTTTTATAACTTTAGTTCATTTCTGGTATGAAATCTTAAGAAGGATTGATCGTGTGCAGCTCAGATTACAAGATCCTAGAATGAATTTTAGAGAAGTGTTCCATGATCTTGAATCATTAGCGACTGAACTAGCCGAAATTTGAGACAAGCTCTGTAAAGAGGCAATAGAAAAAGCAGAGTCTCTTTGTGAAAAATGGGATATGGATACAACAATACGTGCCTGGAGAATTGGCTATGGTGGTCTTTCCGCAGAAAGTGAAATTTCTCGCGTTATGAAAAGCACTCTTGATCGTCTCCAACAAGAAATGTGTACACGATTAAGTGACCTTAATTTCAAATTTGGATTTCTACTAGACGTTGAAAATTTATTAAACAAGGATAATGTTGATAACGACCTTGAAAAAAAATTTTAAAAATCTGGGTGAATTTTATAATACAGATTTCAATGTAATAGAACTTTTTATCAAAATATGTGACAGCAAAATGTTACTCCGCAGTAGAAAAGAAATTAAACCTAAAACTCCATTAGAATTTCTTACTTTTATAATCAATCTCGAATGGAGAAGATGTTTTTCCAAATCTGAGAGCGGCATTTCAAATACTCCTGACTATCTCAGTATCAATTGCTAGCTGCGAACGTTCATTCAGCAAATTAAAATTAATTTTGACAGATCGCCTAAGTGACCTAGCATTTTTAAGTGTGGAAAGAGAAAAATTTTAAATGATCAATTTTGATGATATTATTGATACATTTGCTTCATCAAAAGCACGGAAAATTTAGACATAGTAATTAGTTTTATTAATGTATTATAATCATATGATTATTAAATATATGTATCTCCTTAGAGATAATAAATATTTACTTTTTTATTGTTTTAAAACTGCGTGTTTTTAAAATATTTCTTTATAAATATGTAAAATAAATAATAGGTATCTTTTGAACTAATTCTAGATGATCATATACATTTCAAAATCTAGTCTTGTTCTCTCAACTACATTTTTTGTCTCAAATTTAAAGCCTAGCTTGAGTCTATGACTTTATTTATTTTACTTTGTTTATTTATTTATTTGCGAGTATATTTTACATATAATGCTCGTATTATATGGTTTTCGAATGGGGGGGGCGCTAAAAGGGTATTGTGCCCCGGGCGCGAGTTTAGCTCGCTACGCCACTGACGTGAAGATCCGATCATTAGATCAATGTTCAAGTTTTCAGGGTGATCCGTTTTTTATTTTGCGTATTGTACAACAATGTCAATTTTGTCCTTCAAAAACTCCACGAAAAGCACAAAACAGTTGTCTTGTAGTGGATCTCATTCCACTGTGGTATCCTTGGAAATGAGATCGCAGATAAGTTAGCTAGAAAAAGTCCAACCAGTCTCTTCGGGGGAAGTTTGTCATGAATCTGTTGCTTCGAAGATCAATTTGGCCTTAAAGATATGCAAGTATTCAAGATAAAGGAAGAAAAAAACAACAGAAAAGCTCTAATGTAATCCTTCCTCATTAATCTGCCGGACTATCCCAGATATCGAGCAGTCACTGCTTTTCAAATGATGACCAAACATAATTGCCTCTATGCTCACCTTTATCGACTTAAGATCGTGAATAATCTGTATGCTTATCTCGGGTGTGCTGCAGCGACTTGGTCCTCTGACCACCTGAGGAAAAGAACTATTTATTCTCATTATTAAGAGGCTAAAGAACTTTTATCTAGTTTAGCCCTTAACTCATTTCCCTTTGATTTTTGTTTCTGCTTGTACTTAACTTGGTTATATTTCATTTATTTGTACTTTGAAGCAAAAAATATACATAAGAGGATAAGGCTACCTTCGATAGGCATAATTTAAACAGATTCCTTGGGGCTTGGTGTGGTCCCTGTGTATAAAGGGAAAAGCAATATTTAGAGGCACAGCAGCAAAAGTTTTTGAAACTAGTTTTCACGTTTCTCTCCATCCAGCCACTACTGGGGTTGTGGAGGATATGCTGAGTGTTCTCTTTTCATTTATTGTAGGTTTGTTCTGCATTTTTGCATTATTTATAAACAGTACACTATTAATTAAGATATTTCTTTGAGAATACATTTATATCATCCATGTAATTTAAATCTGCTAACATATTTTGAGATAGAAAAAAATAATAAAATGGCAGTTGACGGGAGTCAGCGTACATAACCATTCGTGTAGAGTTGTCCAACAACCGAGTCACAAGTGATGCATCTCCTGACTGTCACTTTGTTTCTTGCGCGCTTGCACTGGATCGTTGTACGTATGATGCTCTGTTACGTCTGAGCATGTTGCTTGCCCTATAAGTTGTTTTTGTGGTATGGCATAATGCACCGAGCTGTTCCCGTTACGTAGTATTCGAAATGCCAGACTACGCAAAGTTATACTTCAACTTCGCAGTGATGAATAATGAAACAAAAAAAAACATGCGTACAATTGCGGCATAATATACATAAAATTAAGAGTTTATAGACTTTTTATTATACAAACCCAGGCCCCACCTGCAAAATATTTTAAACCAAGGGATCCTTAGAATCTCCTCCCCTCTTAAAGTGGAAGAAGGAAAAATACTTCTAGGTGAAATGATATTTCAATGAATTTCAATAGACTTATAGATGTATTATCAATGATTATGACTCTTGTGCAGCTAAAAGCTGTTTTAAAGTTGAAAACAGTTTCTAAGCTGTTTTCATCTAAAACTTTAGAAATGTGTTTCGTAAATTGCTGCAACATCCCGAAATAATGAAAGAAGTTGAACAAAAATCAACTGATTTTTGCTGATTTTAAGTTGGTTATGTAATAAAAAGTAGTTACTTAAATGCTAATATCTCATAACACTCATAACAAATGCATGCATTTCAATATTTTTTGCTGTCCTGAGAGATCATTGGTTTTATTGTCTACATTTTTTTTTACAAAAATTTGTCTTCAAGTATCAGTTCTTAAAAGTTGAAATGCACCTCTCAGTGGAAAATTTATGACAAACATTTTTGTTTTAAAATATTGATTGAATATAAACAAAACACGTTCAGAATTTGCTTGGGTTACACAAGTTTAAATGATGTTTTAAACTGCTTCGACAGTCAAAGATTAAGAAAAATAAATATATTTCTGGAAACAACAAAATAGCTTCCTGTTACATACTTTGCTGATAATAATTAAATTAAGGTTAAAAAAAACTAATTTTTTACAATAAATTCTAAAATAAACTAGGTCGATTAAAAAGTAAGAACTTTAAAATTAAATATAAAATATTTAGCTCATTAAAGAATATTTCAAATATTGAAAATCAATTTACGAAACGAAATTAATAACACTTTGTTAACATTTCCAAAAATTTGTGGACATTTCATTGTTTCAAGGGGCCTTCCCAGTCCGGCTTTGTGTATAGCTTACATATTTTCCATTGCGAAGATCCATGGTTGAATACTGACTACGGTTGGTTTATAAATTGCATATTGCCCGAGACTTGAACCAAACACAAAACCTCCCTGGCGGTAGACAGCTATTTTCTTGGTAAAGACATATTTTTCTTACATCGTATGACGATTTGAAGTGTTATATTTTTCGCTATTTTACGCTTTATACCAGCATTATACCTTTAGAATCGAAAACAATGTTTAATACTCTCTATTAAAAATACATTGAAAAATCTGGAGTGTACTCAATAAAGCACATAACTACTTAATATTACTATATTAGTATAAAATAAACAATGAATAATGGCTTTTCCTTGAAAAAAATTCCATTTTTCTTCAGCTTTCATATTTCGGGTTTACTGATTTCGAATAATCCAATCCCTAGTTACAACAACAGCAGTAGAGTCATGTTCTGTAATTACTTCTAAGGACCATGGAATTATAATAAAATCTATTCGTAAGTAATTTTATTGAACAAAAACAAAATTATGAAAGCAATTATATATTTGCCAAAAAATAATAAATCAAAATTTCAGGGGTTCATTCAAGTTCAGGGAATGAAAATTAGTAGTAAAAGCGATTCATACATCAAATTACATGTACAAAATACTACAAAATAATGTAAGCAGTTCTTCTGTAAGAAACCATATACGCGTTTGAATACTGCTGTTTGATATGTTACTACTGTTGTGAGTTATGTTATATACTGTGTAAGGTTATGTTGAATCAGTTAATATAGTAAGATCTTCTGCGCTGAAAAAGCACATTTAATTTGAACATTTTTCTACAGTAAACAAATCCTCTAACTAGCCATTGTACAAAAACAATGCATTTTGGAAAAAAGTAAATTGAAATATAAGCAACGAAACATTAGAGAAATTTTTGGAATGAAAATTTACTTAAAGTTTTATTTAAAATCACAGTTACTAATTATTATAATTAATAATTTTATCATATGCTGACTCATTTAAAATATTACATCAACTACAACACAAAACAAAATCAATAATAAAAACAATAATATTGGACAAATATAATCTAGTTCACTTTTTTAATATTTATAATATCTATTGTTTAGGCGAGTTTGATTACAGGATGTTAGAACAGCACATTCATTTAAGTTTAGAGCGTTTCCTTAGCTAATCAGCAAAATCAGATTCGAAAAAAATAATACTTTTTTATTTACAAAACAATTTAAGAGGAGAAATTGTAGTAGGAGCAAATACATCTCAAAACGTTCAGAAAAAATAGAAGAAGATAAAAGAAATCAATCATGCAACTAATAGAATCCCAAAGTTAAGCTGTAAAATTTCTTTGAATTATAAGTTAGACAAAAAAAAATTTTTTTTGATCTATATTATCACCCACATACATTTATCTATTTATTTCCATTGCTTTAAATTCTTTTAAATTACCAAAATAAAGTATCGTGCATGTAATATGTGTTTCAGGAAGTCAAGCCACAAGCCCTGAGTTAAGCCAAAAGAACCGTAAAACCAATGGTGAAAAAAAAGATTCTCTTGCTCACAAGACTCACAAAACGGTAACTCAATTTATAAGTAATATTGCATATATATATACGAATCTGCAAATAAGAAATAGGGATTCATGTTTAAGATTTCAAAGTTGCTATCAGGGAATTGGGGTGAAGGATCGAGTTAGGTATCATTGGATAGCATTTTAAGAGGTAGACATAGGTAAGGCATTCTCTAAAGCAGGGAAAGAGGTTTACCCGGTTCCACAAGCTCTGCTTTGTGTATGTTTGAGAAAAGAAATACAACTTCACACGTTTCAGAACCGGTTATTATTTATATTCAGAGCAAAAAAAAGAGGATTTCATTAGGACGCTTTGCGCATTATGATCGTTTAATAGTTAACTTAGCTTCTTCACAAAATAAAAATTTGTGCATTAGTTATCCATTAGCAATCAGTATGAAGTTTAAATAAACACTCACTTTATGAAAAAAAATCATTGATACATTTTTTTCCTTGTTTTTCTGTTATTTTCTAGCAGCAAAATTTCGAATTCGTCGTCAAAACAGTAATTGAATTGAATGCGGTATTTAGTTGCACGAAGACCAAAAACACATCATCTGTAATGATGGCGAAACGTGTGTTGGGAATGTTACATTGCTCGTCGGAAGGGATGTCTAATAACCAAAGTGTCGTATGATCGGGTTTCGGATAATCAAGGATCTGTGGTATTACTTTTTGTATGAAGTACTAAATCGTGTTCATATTACAGATATATTTTTACAAAATTAAATGAAATTAATTTAATGTAAGCTTGCAGAGTAAGAAGAATTACATGAGCAGAGGACAACCAGCATTCGTTGGTAGATAACAATGTAAATAAAATACATCTATGGAGTAAAACAACTATTTTTTAAAGATTATTATTGTTTATGTGAAATACTGAAACTCGTCAAATATTTTTATATTTTTAAGAACTATTATGCTAATTGTTAAAGAATAGAATAAGTATCTAAACCTATTTATATCTGCAGGATTTGTCTGAGAAAGGTATCATTAGAGCTGGATCAGACGCCCCAGCAAATGGACCTGGTTCACCAACTGTTATTGTTGCTAACAGCAAGAATGCCAATAAACCCAATAACTCCAATTCCTCTGCTAGAGTTTGAATGAAATATTCTTATCTATTTTGGTTCACGTAATATTCACCTTAATTGTTTCATCTAACCAAAGAAAAAAGTGTAGACACTATGACTTGCTTACTCTGAGGCTGGATAGAAATGGACCGCCGAGGTTTGTCAATCAAACAAAGGCTCTTTTTTCTATCTCTTCAGTTCAGCCAAAAGTGTATATGTTATATTTTATCATTTACCCCTTTATGAGCAAGGAACAAATTTCAGTAGAATTATTTAGCAGCGTTTTTTTGAAGCAAATTTCTTAGAGCAAAATAGTTCAGTAAAGACTGATATATCACTGTTAATATAATATTATAGAAGATATTTGCCTATCTATATAATTCAATATTGACATTCATATAATTTAACTATTTGATTATAATTCCTTGAAAATTTTATTTTAAGTTAAAAGCAATTTCATATTATGTAATGTTATTTATTTAAACTCTATGACAAAGGAAAACCAAACTTGCCCTTGATGCGTGCGTATTATTCTTGCATGCAAGTCCAAAAAATAAGACCGTCAAGAGTAAAGATTTGATGGTAGTTAGATCAGATACCTTATTCGATGTTACCTTCTATTTTTGGAGCTTTACTATTCACTAAAATGAAATTTTTATTACAAACTTTATTAAAAACAAATTACTATCTCTTAAACCGCATCATGCTGAAAACCGGCTCTGAATTTTCGTGTTAAACGTCCGCATTTTTTAAAGTTGCAGTTCATTGAAACTCAGTATGTCTCAATTTTGTGACAAAAGAAACACGACCTTGTTTCCAGTCCTTATACACGTGAGCCCAAAGAGAAAAAGCTTCAGCCGTCGTGTCTGTTCGCAGCACATGCCATGCTTTTCATATCACTGGGACCATTGTTATCTTAGATTCAATCTTAAACGAAAAAAGTTTCATTCGAAATATTTTAGATTTGTCAATTACTATTAAAATAACACAGTGTAACAACAATTAAACCCTGTTAAAATACATATTTAATAACCAATTGGTCAACTAATGAAACAAATATAAACAACTTATGTAGGTTGCATGACAAGAAAAAATTTCTGAAACAGTAGTTATATTCCTTTTTTTAACTAAAAAAAAAAAAAGTTTTTTTTATACGAATGTTGTGTTTTCTCATTGAGCACATCACTTTAACTTAGGCTTGTTAAACTCATCCAGCGTTAATAAAACTATTGACATTTCACATTTCTTTTAAAATTAAGCAGAAAAGGACATTAATAAATGTCACAAAGAGCGCTGAAAAAATACGATATTATAAATGCATAAATCAAACTAATGAATTAAGGCAGCTTAGTCGCTATCTTCCTGTTTACATACTACTACAAAATATGTGAATATTCAAACTTCGATATTTTCACGGACAATTTGAAAAACCGTTTATCATCCGCTATTTTCATATTCTCGTGACACGGAATAACAATTATTCACCTTTATAGTGTTACCATTTGTTTATATAAACTGTCACATAATTGCTGTCAAAATTATTACTATGGATTCCTGTTCCAAGGAAAAAATTTAAAGACTAAACTGTATAAAGGTGCCATTTCTTGAAAATTGAATAAATATCTTTTAAGCACTTTAGTGATTCTAGAATGCCTTATAGCTTAATTCAATATCAGTACATACGTTTTGATGGTGCATAATGCCTTGAACTTTTAAATATTGAGTATTGTAAGTAGAATTGTTAGCTAGATTTATTACTTTTTCTAGCAGAGGAGGCACATAACAATTTTGTTTTATTTTCTTAAAGCAGTGTTTAGATCAAAATGTAACTGAGTCACAGAGTGGATAGCTCCAATTCTGTAACACAATTTTGAAACAAATATTTTCTCCTTACAAATATATACATATATGTCTTTAACTCAATAGATATCAATAAAAAGGTTGAGAGCACTTGAGATAAAAAAATTCACAGTCTTGTTGTTGAAAGAAGGATTTGTAAAAAAAATTGTACCCATTGTAGAGAAGTTCTTTCATGATCATTAGCTATCGGATGTGCTGATAACTACGAGTGCTTGAACCAGGAAAAGAGGGAGGTGGATGACAAATAAGATCATGTAAAATGTTTGTTAAACCATATCAAAATACTATGGAAGATAACAATATTTTTCTAGTCAAAATAAACAAATGATTAGTATTATATCAGTAGTTTGATTATTATTAATTTGTCATACATATTTAATGATATATTTAAATAAGTACATTCAGTAATAAAAAGTTTTATTCGATAGTTTCCAATTCAAACATTCAGTTTTGATGTACTTCAAATAAACAGGTGAAAACCATATTTAAACATAGAACATACATTTATTTTGCTAGCAAACTTAATAAAAACTGAATAAACAATTTAATTTTATCCATATTTCAATGTCATTTGGTTAAATTTATTTTTAATTTTAATAGAAATATAAAATTGATGCTAGGGGCTTAATAAAAATTGAGTAAGTGCTAGAACTTGGTGTTATAAATATTTTTGTAGTCTTAATAGTCATTATTAAAATCATACTTGTTTTGATAATAAATATAAAGATTTACGTAATATTATATTTTTCATGATTTTCTCTGGCCTTAAATCTTATGGTGCAAAGGAAGGTTTGTTTCTTCCAAGAGGAATAATAAAATATTCACTACCCACGCATCTTTCATAAATAATTGTTTTCTCTACTTGCAACAAATGTAATTTAAGTGTTGACATACATAAATATAATTAGTTAATTTCAATTTCCTGTTTATTTTTTAAACCTAATATTGAGCTATTTTCAAATCTTCAGACTGTATTATGAATAATGTAAGCCAGCATGATTTTAAATATTGAAAGAATGAATACTTGAATTAATCCAAAAATGTTAACATGTAGTAATGATAAAAAGCATTTTGCTGATTGAGCAATAAAATGATTCCTATAATGCTCACAAAAACCTAAAAACTGATGGCAAATTAAAAAATAATAATTTGGTCTCAAATAAAATTCTAATGCATATGATGGTAATATTTTTGATTAGACATTTCCTTTTTTTTTTTTTTCTTAATTCAAATTAAATTTTTAAATCCTTCTTAATGTCTGATATCTCAGGAAACACAAGTAAAATATGTATAATTGCTAGAAAATTTTCTGTACATAATGGCTTAGGGCTTTTTAACATTTGAAAAAATAAAAATAATTGACAAAGCATTATAGGGATCATTATTGATTTTGAAACAAAACACCAAGCACAAGGTGTTACATATTAAGCGATTGTCATTCTATAAACAGGGAAACTAACTGAACTACACATAGAAATAAAGAGAGGGGACTTTAAGTCCCCGCTTTAAAACATTTTTATAATACTTTGCTATGCTGTTGTTGCTTATTTCTTCCAGTCAAAATTGTATGAATAAAAGTTTCAGTAGTTTTCATTTCAGTCATATGTGAAAACTATTATATTATAGCTTTTATATCATTTTCTCAGTCTATTCGAAATTTAAGACCGTAAATTTTGAAACAGAGTGAATTTATCCATCTGACTGTATTACTGAATTTATAAGAAGTTTTAATGGATATCCTTAAAATCTTACAATGATAACTGAATATACAAAAGGGCATATTACAACTATAATGTAATGAAAAATTACATGTATTATAAAATATTCCAAAATTTGGTTCACAAGCTTCACGGTGCTCATGGAAATTTAAACAAAAACAAAAGAGCTGAATGAGTGAGCCTTTATTGATCACTTCTTTATATCTCTGATATGAATTTGAACCATGAGATTGGATTCATTAAAGATTAATGTTTATTAGATTCATTAAAGACTAATGTTTATTAGATTCATTAAAGACTAATGTTTATTATTATCAAATTTTTTGCAATTAAAATATAAAACATACCAAGGATAACTTGAAAAGTTTAGAAAGTAAATTCTGTCTGTAATAACTGACATACACAGGCCTATACTGTTTGGGTGCACTGTTCTCAGATGTTCAAAAATTGTCTTCACTATGTAAAAAACAATAGCTTTGAAAAAATGTATTTTATTATTTCTGAACTTGTAACATTAATGCTTCAATATTTTTATAGCATATTTAAACATTAAAACAATATTTTTATTCTAAAAAAAGCAAATTCACGTTTCAAACATTAAAAGCAAATAAGAACAGGTTCAAAACTCTTTACTATAGTAAAGAGTACTTACTATAGTCTTATAGCCCTGGCAAATTTAATTTACCTTTTTTTAGTAATTGGAAGTGATATGTAAACTATATTGAATAAAAGTTCAAAATGAATGAGTTGTAAAAAATTGCATGTTTAGCAGTAAGATTTTGATTAACTTAAATTGATATCATAGAAATTTGAATTAATGTATTAAATAGTGAAATATAGTACTTTATTTTAATCAATTTTTCTTATAATTTTGTTACACTTCTTGCCCTTCCTAAGCAAAGTAACACTAGCTAAGACAAGGAATTTGCATGAAAATATTGTTCTGCATGCAACCAAACACGTCAACAGATGTGAATTTATGAATACAATGTCAAAAATGCAGATTACAAATAGAGAGACCAGTTTACAGGATAAAAATCGCTTAATAACTAATAAAATAATTTAAAAGAACTTTCACTGTGTTTGTAAGCTGTAAATATATTTTGAATTAAATTATAAAAATATATTTAGGAAAGTTTCAGTACAAATATTTCCTACATTTTAAGTTATCTATCAATAGATAAAAATGTGTTTAAAAAACAAAAATGTGGTACAAAACGATGAGAAAAATAGAGCCTTTATTAAATATGAAATAATTGGTTCAAAACAATATATTTGATTTAGTATTATGAGTAATCTTATTATGAGTAATCTTATTTTTAAACTCTATAACCATAACATTTTGTAAATGGTTATAGAGATAAAAAATAAGACCACTTAAATCCTACTTTTTTGATTTTGAATAAATAAATAAAACTTATTAGAAAAATAATATGAAACACCCTATGTACTGAAATATATTTCCAAATATTTCCTGTTTTTTTTCACTATTGATCATTTTAAACTAATTTTTAATTTCAAGTTTTAAAATCTATAATATTTACATGCTTTAATAACTTTTTTTTTCAAAAAGCATCAAAGATTTCATTTTTGAATGAAAAAAAAATTTTCATCATGTACAGACTTGTAACAGTACAAATTAGGGGGAAATATGCCTTTCTCGAGCTTAAAAATAAGTAAATTTTAAGAATTTTTGTGAGAAAAATAATATATTGTTAGCTTTAAGAAAAAGTGTTAGTATTTGAAAACCTTTAAAAAGATGTTATGTTGAAAACAAATTTAAAGGCAATGTATCATAGCACTGAAAAATATAACCCGACTCAGGTATTGCGAATATCTCCTCCTGGAGTTGTACAAAAAGAAAAATGTTAAATGCTTCAAGATATGATGTTATCTAGTTTTCGAATTCATTTTAAAAGTACAAAAAGAAAGAGAAACAAAACTGATCATTATTTGAGATTATAATCATTACTTGTAACTTGTCAAAATTTGAAAAACAAATAAAAAGGAATTGCATTATTTAAGGCTAAGATTTTTGAACCAAGAAGAATGTGTTTTCAAATTTAGAAACGTTTTTAAACACATGTAAGTATATTTTTTGTACTTATATTTGAAGTACTTTAAACTTCTCAACTCTATTATACATCATGTATCTTTGGTGTTATAATTTCAAAATAAACATTAAATAAATAATAACAAGTGAATCCTCGAGAAAGGTATATATCCCTTTGAACAAGATGCTTATGCTATTTTATTTGCTATTATATTTTCCTTATATTATGGAATGTGTAAGGAAAAAATGAAAATTGATGGCTAAGAAACTGGGACCAAGCTAATGACCCTGCACTTCAATGCACGTGTACAATGAAAATTTTAGACATTTTATACAGCTTTTGCACATATTTCATGTACAGTTTTGAACCCTGAATAAAGGATTTTACTCTAGATTGTCTCTATCTCCTTTTAAGTATCACAGTCTGGCATCGGTAATAAGATATTTATAGATTTATATAGTTCACAAAAAGAAAAAAAAACATACATAAAACTTTACAGGCTTAGACCAAGACCATTAAGCAGGGTTATTTTTAAAGCCTGTTAAATGATAAGATTATCAAAAGGATCAATTTAAATATTTTATCGTTGAAACTTCAGTTGCAAGTAATAGAACAACAGGAAAGAAACAATTCACACATGCAGAAACAGTGCTGATCATCTTTAGAACTGAATAATTGTAAAACTCAAAATTGCAAATAGAACTGCTTGTACTACAAATTTTTAGTTTTATTCATTGTTTTATAAATAACAAAATATATTTTTATTTTATGTTAAATTAGTTTCAAATTAAAAACATAAGCTTCACTTTCCTTAAATATACACTGTTAAATGTATGTGGACTATTCAATGTTTAAAACATTCAGAAAAAAAGCATCAAGATTCCTCAAACGAATGTATAACTTATTTTTGCATTTACTTTTTTAAATATAAAACATATGTCTCATTTTATTTAAAACAATAAGAAGACATTTGATAGGAAAGCATTATGATGTAAGAAATTAATTAAACATAAAACAACAGACATAATTTCATCAACACATGCAAGAAATGATTAACTCTTAATTTGAAAATTTCTAAATTTCACATTTCAGCAAATAGGTTGAGTCAAGACAAGAAAATCGAGATAAAACTAGACTTCAAAAATTAATAATTAGTAGAATTAATTGCTTTGAATTACTTAGTAATTCATTATAATAAGTGTTATATTTGATAATTTAAATTATTTGTACTTTAGAAAAATTGGATTTTCTTTTCTTTTCTGCGACAAAAGAAATCGAAACCTCATATTAACAAAAAGTCCAAACTACAAATATATTTGATTTTTAAAGTAACATCATTTTGCAATGGGAGATCTGTATAGTTAAAAAATTTCTTACCTCATCATTTCATTGCTAACAAATATCAGTGTGACTGTAACATAATAACAGAAAAATGAATACCACACTTATAAGAATCAAACTTTCTGGAACCGAGCATTTTCCTATAGATGTAACAAAGAGCCCCACTTAATCAAATATTTTCCTCATGCAATAAGTACTGATAAGGTTTTACAAATATTTTTGTAAAAAAAATACCAATAAATTAAATAAGAGTAGTTTTTAGATTAATCTTAAATATGGTACAGACAATCTGAAATAGCTCACCCAAATAAAATAAAAAATTCTGTCATTTCCAGCAGCGCTAATTTCCTTTGAGACTTACTCATTTCCTTTTTAGATATTTACCTGCAGAACACCTTCTGCTGAATTGTAATAGAGGTTAAATCTTATTGAGTGGAAGACACCATTCTATGAAAAAAAGTCTTTGAATTTTATCATCGCTCTCTGTGAGTGTCAAAAGAGTAAGGTCAGCAGGGGGGTTTGGGTTTACGATATAATGACCTACATCACACCTCACTTTTTCAGGGTGTTATTCCCAGTAAAAACTAACCTCACCCATTTCATCTTCTGTCATAAAAAAGATTCAGGAAAGCAAGATTTATCAAACAAAGAAAGGAAGATGACTGGGACACAGAGACTGTAATTTATGACTATGAAGTTTTTTAACCCAAAGAATGCAAAAAAACTTCAAATGACGCAAGATGAAGTTATAGAATTCATCGAATATGAAGAAGAAACAGAAACTGTTTCTAATGAACATGTTCCATCTTCTCAGAATTCATGTTCATATGGAAGACAACAATGATGATGATGTTGTGGATCCTCTCTAAGCTTTAAATGAGGTACAACAGTCTGACAGAGGTACAACATTAGCTGTTAAAAAAGGCATTTTGAGAATACAATTTGGTGTGCTATACAATTTGAAAAGGTGAACAAATAATCAAACATTATAGACTTCTACATTAAAATGTGAAATTATGCAAAAAGTGACATGAAAAGAAATTATTTTGCAATTCAAATAGTATGCTGTTTTTTTTATTATTTTCAATATAAGTACCAGTGCTTACAATATAGTATATTTATTCATTATTTCCTTTTATGTCTTAATTTACTTTAAAAAAATACTTTATACAAATATACATTAAGTTATTTTAAACTACTACTGATTATTTATTTAGTTTTGAGACATGTTATCAATGGGGGCAAAATTTTCCCGCAGATTTAAATACCTCCAACTTATCGAATATTTTTAAATGGATGACATTCCAACACTATATAAAAATCAGTATGTATGATAAAAGATTTTTATTTATTATCAAATATATTTTCATAACGATTTGTCAAACAAAATAATAAAACATACATGATTTTATTGATCATAAAAAAACTTGTGATCAAAGTCTTATGAGATCCCATTTAAAATTACTTTTGTCAAACTATTACACATTTTTTTCAACATTAACATGTTAGGCTTTTAGTCAATAGTTTTGCTCTTTTGAGAAAAAAAAGAGCTGAAAAACATACAATTATTTTAGTAATACAATTATTTTATTTTGTGAGTTTGTTAAAGGGTCTGACTAGACTAAAAATTCTCAAGAGGATTCGTTTTAAAAAATTATTTCTGTAAAATATGAAGAACAAAATTAGACATATTTTAATTCAGAATTTTATTTACAGATGTTTTAACAGGCCTGATAGCAGGCCTTGAAGCCAAGCCCTGTAATGTGCACAAAGTGTTTTCATACAAAAAAAAAGATTACACCTTACAATTTATACTTGAACTTTTTTTCTGAACCACCTACTATTTTTTGAGATAAGAATGACATATAACTACAAATTTTACTACAACTATAAATTTATAATTTAGGAATACTGATAGGAGTTTTATCACAATTGAATGAAAACCAATTTATTGTCTACATACTATTTGTATATCTATAGCAGTACCATTGCGGAAATTTATAGAAGAAGTTATGATTTAGTGTAAACCTCTGCCTCAATGTAATACTTCAAAAAAGTACGAGATTGCACACTATAACTTGGAGCATTAAATGATGATATAAAAGCCTACTTTTATCTAAATAGTTAAAAAAAATTAGGTTTAAGAAACTTTTTAAATGGATTAGTGTGAATCAGAAATTTACAGTTAAAAAAATATATAGCATTTACAAGGGCGATATTTTTGTAATTACAGTAAAATATATAGATCAAAACAATATATTAAGACACCTTAGTCTTTGCTGTGCATAACAAAAACCAACCAAACCAAAATGTAATTTTAGCCTTTTTACAGAAACAACAAATTAGCCAACAGTCATGGAAATTAAATCCATATAAATATTTTAAAAAGCAACATGAAAATCATAACAAAATGTTTAAAAGAAAGGGTTTCATTTTGCAAATAAAAATAATTGACTATGTGCACACAATTTAAAGAATGATCTTATATACAGTTCTGTCTTACTGAAAAACTGTATATAAGTTCACTCTGAAAGACTGTCTCACACGTTGTAAATATATTACAGCAGTAATATCATTATATCACAGTGTTTTCACCTCAGCGCGAGAAAGCGAGAATCTCGCATATTTTTTTCTTTTGTCGCATTAAGAAGTTATTACGACGAGAAATTCGCGCATTCCATAAATCAATTTCAAATTTCGCGAATTTCTCACATTTTGGAAAAAGCTTCGAATTACGCCATTTAGAATAAAATCAGTTTCACTTCCCTTCCTGGATCTTTCACTATCTTCAACATCTGCCCCGTTATCTAGCTTCCCTATTTACCAGTATTGTTCAGAACCTTTTCGAACAACAGAACACAACCACGGAACCCCTTTCAGAACACATTTCTCTGCAACCACGTGCTTACGGTAGGTAAGGTTTCTTCATGTAAGACGTTCAAATTTTTTATGTATTAATGTTAGAGGGACAAATACCTTGTAAAGGCAAAATCTTCTATGATGATGCACCAAAAATATTCAATGCTTTAAAAAATAGAAGACGTTTAAAATGTATTATAATTAAAGAAATGATTTTTTTTCACGAGTTTTTGTGTTTTTTTAGTTTTTAGAAATCTCACTTAACATCTTGAAATCTCACCCTGTTTTTGAGAAAGGGTGAGAAATTCTCACTCATTTCTTTTCTATGATGAAAACACTGTATCATGTCAATAAAACTTCATTTCCTTTAATAAAAAAATTTATGCATGAAAACTATAAATAGAATGTATTATAAAAAATATTATACTTTTCATTCGTTGTTTCTAATTTATTACATATCTAAATTCTGACACAGTTATTTGAGAATAGATTCTAGACACCTTTAAAAATCTGTCATCTAATAATTAAATATAAGGAAAACTGAACAAAAAAATAGTGAAATCTAATAAAATAAATGATGTCACTAAAAAAATACAGTTTTTTCAGATAAAAGCAAACAATTCTTTAATTAACATGTTATTTTGCTTATTCTGTTATTATTTAAGAAACATTTCATAAATTCATTTATCAACAGTATTATTCTTTTTCTTCAAAAAATAGGTTTTTCCCATTTCATATGAGGTTATCATTATTGCACATGCTGGAGCTACTTTCATCAGTCTTGGAACTAAACCTATTTTATAAGAAAAATAGAAAATAATTAGAACTATATCAAAAGTTGCAAATCATTACTACTCAGGTAATAAAGTACAATAATGCCATCAAGCAATAATGTTTAATAAATTTGTTTACTATAAAAACCTAATAATAGCTTTGCAATGCTTTAAAAAGTTTTACTACTCAGGTAATAAAGTACAATAATGCCATCAAGCAATACTGTTTAATAAATTTGTTTACTATAAAAACCTAATAATAGCTTTGCAATGCTTTAAAAAGTTTTGAATCACGGAGAAAACTTCATTAGGAAAAAAACACAGCTATTAAAAATAGATAAGAGAATGGAAACCTGGTATACATCAAGTTTTGTGAATATAGAAGTGTTAAAACTTAAATATCAAAACCTTTTTTTAATTACCATAAAGAAAAGTATTATACAACTCAGTACTAAAGAAATTTAAAATAAAATGCATGACAATGTAATAAACATTTCTTTTAAATTTCTAATTATATTAAATGACTCTTTACCACTTATATTAAATGAGTTCAATGAATGCCATTCATTTTCATATTATATATTACAACACTGAAAGCAAAGGAAACATGGATGAAAGAATCCAATTTATGAATCAAATTTATGAAAACGATTACATTGAAAATAAAAAGAGTCAATGCAACATAAACATAAAACAAAATATGTATATTATTGAAGATTCAGAATACATATTTCAAGTTTTGAACTGTTTTACCTTTGTAACACAAAAATGAAAAATTTAAATTTGTTTATTGTATTTATCATTAAAAGGTTTTGACTTTTTTTGAAAACAATTTTTCATTTTTAAAATTTACCAATATTGCAGAATTTCTTTCATAAATGAGAGTAATAAAAATTAAAAATTAACTTCAATCCCTTTGTTTTTACTCACCAGCAAATAAAGAATTTATTCCTCCTTTCAAATAGAGATTCTTTAATACTGCTAACATACTTCCTTTATTTGCTTTGAAAAAAAATAGGTTAGTTAAAATAAATTACAATGTGTCATTAAGTTCATATTGAAATAAAAACGAATTCTTAAACACTAAAAAATACAATGTACTGAGTTGACTTTGTCCTGGAATTTTACACAAAAAAATTCCCTCGGTAACCTAACTTCTGTAAATTCTAGTTGGTGGAGGTATTAGTTCAAATATCCAAAGTGAAGAAGCATAACTGTTTATACACAGTTTGGCCTAATGCAGTTTTTTTATTGCTTACATTTTGAGATGATTTAAATGGTCCAAAAACATTCTAGTGTAACAAGTATCCTGATTCTTGGATTTCAAGGTATGCCAGTTATTTTTATTCTAATGAAGTTTAAATAAACTTGAAAAAATCATAACAAGTTTTGAATTCTCAAATGCCTTAAGCAATGATACAATACAAAAAACTACTTCAACAATGGATAATTAATTACAGCATCTCTTTTGTAGTTCTAACTTACTCAAAAATGTTTCCTGAATTTTAAATTTTTTTTCTCATGAATGTTTATTTATTTAATTATTAAACATTTAAATTATACCAAAATGCTTCTTTAATTGATTCAATTGAAAACAATCCCTGATTGGTTCTGACCTAACAAGTACTAATTGGAAACTCATAGTGCATTGGAAATCTTTTATTATTTTATGATCACTTTTATCCAGTGATTGTCTCTTGCATTCAATTAATAACAATTTTTTTGACATAAAGTTTTGGCTTGTAAAATAGTATATAAAATTCAAGTATTTTTAAATGTCCAGATAGAAAATTTACTTAAAAAATTACAAAAGAAATGATGATACAGCTCTTCATGTAGAATCAACATACCTTTTTTATTGAAATCAGATATATGAATGATCCAAGATATAATTATTTTATTCAACTTATTTTTAAATTAAAATGACTTTAACTACAGCCTAACTTATTTAACGAAATCAAAACTCAGTGATGGAATTACATGGAATTATCAGTGCTTCAGATAACTAATTCATTAAAAAATATTTGCCAATTACATTCTTTTTTCTTCTAACTGTGAAGAATTTAAACTACTAATGCTAGTTAAAAACAAACTACTAAAAAAAATTTTATTGATCATTTAATCATTTGATCATTTAAATTTTCAAACACACATCAATGCTCATATCTATAATCCATTCAGTTATTCTTGGAGTAAATTAGAACTTGCTATGGTTGGTAAAAAAATTATTTTTATACGCTATTTGAAAATTTTATTTCCTGTTTCTGCAATATCCTTCTGAGACATGAGCTTTAAATAATAGCTGGAAATGAGAATTTTATTTAGAAACATATAGCTTCTATATTAAAAAAAATTTATTAAACTAAACTTTTTATGGTTATGTTTGATTTTTATATAAGAAATGAAAAATCTTAATTTTCAGCATTTTTCACAAATTCTATGATATTTTCATTGTGTATTTGTTCACATTTTGGTTATTAAATAAAATTTACTTGACTTAAATAATAAAATATTTATATGTGATAAAATTGACCGAAAGGTTATCTGAACTAAATTTCTTACGGTTCATGTAATGATACGATGAAATTAAGAAATTCAACCAAGAAAGGTAGATACAATTAATAGTTTATGAAGAAAATCGCTTTAAGGCATTATAATGAAAACAATTTAAAAAATAATTTTTTAACGGATAAAGTTGTACAAAATGTTGCCTAACATATCGAGCACTGGGTCTCAAGACGAATATCAAGTCTAAGATGTTCAAAATATGGTAATGTTAAGGTTATTGATTTATTACCCCATTTCCTCAAATTACAAATTCTTTTAGTGCTTGGAAAGAAGAATTCTAAAATAAAAATAATTAATACATAATACATTTATAAAGAAAAATTAAATAAAAGCGAAAAAATTACAAGTATCCTTATTGTCTGAACAAACAACTATTCAAAAAACAAATTTATGTTCTGTATTTCTCTAACATGGGATCACATTTTATGTCATATTTAGAAATTAATAAATGCATGATTTTAATACTCTTATGACACAGATGAACGAAATTAAAAAAAAAAGTATTCTAAATTTTTCTAAAATATTTTTTATTTATTCCACCTCTTTCTTTTAACTCAATTTTTGCTACTATTTTTCATGCAGTTGATTGAAACTTTAAGCATACATTACAACTTTGTTATTTTGTGTTCAGTTATGTTGAAAAATGAAAGACTGATTTTTTTTAATAAATGAATATAAGATCTCAACTCCTCCTTAAAGTTCCACTGTTTTTTCCCCTCTCTGTAACCTAACTCTTATTCTTAGAAATGCTGAAGATAATTCAATGAATCAAAATCAAGCTAGAATAAATAAAATATATTAACCTGAGTTTTACATACCTAAAATCTAAAAACAATGAGAAATGTGTTGAAAATTAATGCAGGAAGATATTCATATACAAAGATTTTATTTATATATATATAT
>NC_092214.1:52505081-52530844 GCF_043381705.1 Parasteatoda tepidariorum
TTTTTTTCAAGCTTCTTTTTTATTTTTAAAAGATAAAATAAAGTAAGTTACTTCAACAGAATAAAATTCAAAATAAAAAGAATATAGCTGATTTTTTTTGTCTTATCAATATAAATTTCTTAAAGAAAAAACGAAAGAGATTAGATCAGATTAAGTGCTGAATTTTGGAATGCTGGATTAGGGGTCCCATACCCTTTTCTTTTCCCCAACCCCTTTAAAATATAACTGATTGATTCCTCCTAAACAGCTCCAATAGAAATGACACGTGGAGGAGGTGGGGTACACCTCTCTTTTAAACATTTTCTTCTCTCTTTCTAAGTTGAGTCACATTGGGTTATTTCCATTGAAGGAGAGGGCATTCTACCCACTAAAATTCCACCCTCAAAGATTGTGAAAGTGAAACTTATTTCCCCTTCGCTCATTCCTTCAGAATTTTTTTGGGGCCTGCTTAGTTATTTAATTATTCTTGTTATTATTAGTTATTTCGTTATTGTTAGCTGTTTCGTTATTATGTATTAGTTTTTCCTCAAATTCTTAACGGTAATAAATTTTAAAATCTTTCTTTTAATAAATTTTTATTTTATTTTTTCTTATTACATTGTTTTACGGATTTCTGTAATTAGTTCAGCCTTAATTCAGCAACTGAACATATAAATATTTTTTGCTGTTCTTCTGTTTTTTGGCGCGGTGCCAACTGGTAAGAACAACTTTATTTTATATAGTTTTGTTGCTTTCTTTTCTTTTTTTTTTGCTGAAAGAGAAAACTTTTTTTGTTGCTTTTTTTTGCTGAAAAAGAAATTTTTTATTATAATTTAGAAATTAAAACTTTACTTTATGAAATGCATAAAAAAATTTAATTTTTTATTATACAGATACTCTAAATGGTAATTTAAAGGTCTCTTCTAAAAGGATGCTGATATGCGCGGCTTAGCGCCATTGCGGCACTTGCGCCGGAGCGGCGCTTACTATAACTTTTTTTTTAAAAATTTCATTTTTATCGAGGTGCGGCGCTTGCGACGAAGCGGCGCTTTTGCCGAAAAATACGGTAAGTGTGGCTGGCTTTAGACTTTTAACTGAACATGACTGTCTTAGGTATCACCTCTGTTGTCTCGGCATAATCAATTCACCGAATTGTTCTTTTTGTGACTGTGGTTTTCCTATGACTGTAGAACATTTAAACTTGTGCCCTACACTACCGAATTTTAACTGTACAATTGAAAAAATACAAAAATTCCTTTATTAAAAATTTTGCTACCATGGAGAATGTGTAGAAAAATCTATATCCTCAAAATATATCAAATTAGCAATACAATTTCAAAAAATAAAATTATGTGTGACAAAAAAGGATGAAAGAATCTATTTATTTTGTATTTATAAAGCTTCATATGATATAAACCTTAAATATACAGAGCTAAATAATCTAATCAACTGTGAACAATAGATAAGTAGGTACTATAGCAATTTAATGAGATTATATAAATTTGTTACACTAATATTTGAAATGATGTATTTACTTTTTATTTAAAACAGTTGGATTAAATAATAAGAGTTCGAATAAAAGCTTTAAAAAAAAGAGGCCAGTGTGACATCAAATTATGTAACTTTGAGGAATTTTGAGGTAGTGCTGAAAAACATAAGGTAGATTTAATGGAATATATAAAAATTTAAAAGAATTACTTGAATGATGAACAGCAATCCCTAGGTCTGACTGACGAATTGTCTTTATGACATCAAATGGTAAGGTGATAGTTGCTGCAACCTAATTGTAAGGAATTAGTAATTAAAATAAATATTTTTAATTTTTAAAATATACTATCATAAGAAATACATATTAAATAACTTTTCACAGAAAAGACTTTCGCACACTAAAATAAAAGCATTCTTCACAGTTTCAGAGACACATGTTATTATGCAGAGACACATATTACATGGGAAAGTCTTGCATTCAATATTGTCAGGGCTTTTTCTGTACTTCAAAATTAGACATTTTCAAATAATAAGTAGCCAAAAGGCATAGAATGGTCTAGAACAGTGGTTCCCAGTTTTTTTTCTTTGGGGAGGGGGAACGCTTTGAAACTCAAAATGATCCAGCTTTTTTTGGCAAAATCTTGACTTAATAAATATAATTTTTGAGGCTGTGAATATACTACAATATTATAGAACATACTAATTAATTTGGATACATTTAGTAGGAAGAATCAAATTTTTTTATTGTATAGTCCTAGAATAATAGTCCTAGAATTAAGTAAAATGTCAGGCTGTTAATTTCAGAGGTCTGGAGTGGCTTCTATTTCTGAATTTGTTTTTGGTGTATGCATAAATTGAAATTTAATAAAATAAGCTGAATTATGATTTTTTAAAAAGAACTGTTCCAAACTTTGAGAATGGTTATCAGAGTAACATAAATCTTTATTCTTGAATTGAGTTATTATAAATTGGAAAGTTTGGAGAGAAATACTTAAGCATTATTTGTTAATGCCTCTTATATTCTTAATTTATTTAATAAATTATAAATGAAAACTATTTAATACATTTAGCTATATTTCTGATTGGCATTTAACTTAAATGATTTCTTAAAAATAACCAAAACATTTAATATATCATGAATTATTGGTTGGATACAAATATTGGTAACAGGTTTCAAAACAGATTATTGGTTAAAAAAAGCGAAACTATGCAACATCTGTTACCCTCCCAAAGAGCCCAAGGGTTCTGCAGAACACCTTTTGGAAACTGCTAATCTAGAACGTTAGATCATGAAAGATGCTTTTCTACGGTTTCACAGGAGGATCATACAGGTTCGGAAAGGTCTTTTTTTAAGCAATAATGATTTTTCAAACCTTTATTCTATTTATATCCAACTTATAATTCATAATTTATTTAATATTTTCTGTTATTTTAATAAAACTATTTTAGTAAAATACAAATGAAAATAGTAATTGCTAAGTTATTAAAAGGATGCGCATTTATAAAAAATACACCAGTATTACTTCACAATTCAAAATGAAATAACTACACTCAAAAATAAAAATGATTCTCTGATAATCATTCTCAACGTGTGAAAGATTATCTTAACCATAATTGCGCATATTTTATTCATTGATAGCTTATGCATACATTAAAAAAATTAAAAACTAGACTAGAAGCTGATCTAAAGCTGTGAATTAAACTTCCTGAATTTTAAAACTGATTGATTAAACACTGGTATTGTTGGAGGGGTGAGGATGCCCAGAGCAAATTTCTTAATTATATTTCACTTCAAAAAGGAGTATAGTAAAAAAAGGTAAAAAAGACCAGTTAAGATCACTTTTTTTATTAATATAAATGTTATGCAACTAATTATTGTGAAAGTTTAAAAGGTATTTCATTGGCTATATATACTAGCTTTAATATAATAAAATTTTGCAATAAAAAGTTTTTTAGAAAGTAAAATAAAGAATTTTAAATAAGTTTTCTTAAGCTTTAAAATCAAATTTACAACAAAAAAAATCCATTTAAGTTATCAATTTTTTTTAAACATTTTTCCCAACTTTTTGTTATATTAATTTTTTTA
Source organism: Parasteatoda tepidariorum (assembly GCF_043381705.1). NCBI lineage: Eukaryota > Metazoa > Arthropoda > Arachnida > Araneae > Theridiidae > Parasteatoda > Parasteatoda tepidariorum. The sequence continues at coordinate 52,508,635 of NC_092214.1, forward strand.
TGAGAACTAAAAAGGATAAACTATTCTAATTTTTACACTGGGAAAAAAATCAGGGCTAAACAATAAACTTAAACATTTTTGAAAAATGTGAGATTTTTGGCAGTAATACGGAATTTAAAACAGAAATTCTATGATTTCTCTATTCTTGTTGAGTTCTACAATTTTTGATTTAGCTGTAACAAAAATATAATAACCCCCACTTGATAAATGTAATTTTTAAAACATTTATGTCTTATTATTCTATTCCTTCTAGTTTTGTGTGTTGTTAGCTTAAAAAAATCCTAATTAATATCCAAAAGTGCTCAAACTTTTGGTTAGTGATAATATGGAGATATATTTTGCTTACAACATTTAGGAAACAGTTGTAACCAGTATTTTCACTAAGCACAAATCTACAGTTAAAATTCAAGCACTCTAGATAGTCAGGAAGCAGTCAAAACTGTGATTAACATTTAATTCCTTTTAGCAATAAATTCTGCTAGTAACTATAAGGAAACCATTGCTGTTAATCAACACTGAGCTCCAATTATAACTTGAAACAGAAATTTGGATTGAAAAAATTTACATTTTGTGATAATATTATAATTCAGCTTGTACCCTTCAGGGAATTATTAAAACTTGTACTGTCATACGGCACAGAGTTGCAATTAAATTTTAAATATTGTGGCTGGTTTAAAAGTGGTGAGAGTGTTGATTAATGATGAATTCTTTTTGGCAAAAATGTCAGGATTAATTGTGAACAAAAATGTGTTTCATTAAATGTTTGCTAATATTTCATTAGCTAAAAAAGCTTGAATTATACAGCGAATATATGATGAAATTATTTATTAATAGAATGCGAATGCATATTGTAAATATTGGCTGCTCGTGCTCATTCATATAAAGTTAGCAATAAAATTTAATGAGCATTTCTGCAAGTTCTTTTAAATCTTAAATTATATTCTTGGAATGAACAACAAATGCTTAATTCAAAGAGAACAAATGCTTAAAATTTATTTTTTTCCTTTGTTTTCAAAGCAGAAAATTATAATAAAGATAAAAGTTGATAATTTTATGTACATCCTAAGACATATAAAGAACTCATACATTAAAAATAGAAATGAACAAAATTCTACAAAAGAACAATACAATTCACTTCATGAGTGTATAGAATCCTTCAAGAAATACATAATACCTTCACATAAGGCATTATACTTAACATTTTACAAAGAATCATTTTATTAACTTCATCATTACGCAATTCATTATACATTTAGAAGGCAGAAATATGACTGAAAAAAGAATTTTCAAGCCATTTCCTTTATTATTCCCTTTAGAAATAATTGGGAAATATTTTTTCAGTTTATACTATAAATTACTTTTATATTTAGTACATATAAGTAGGCATATAGAACTATATAACATATTTTTTAAAAAACATCTTTTCTCTGAGCACAATTGAATTGTTTCATAAAAAACTCAATTAACCCTAAGCAAAATTGGGTTTTTACATGAAAAAAAAATCCAAAAACATCCACATGGTCTGAGTTTTTTCTCAAAAATTCAGGTTTTGTGAATACTGTTTTGAGGGTCGCTAAGATTGAAAAAGAACCTCTTGCCCTTTTAAAATGAAACTCTTCCTATTTTATATTTTATGAATCAGAAATAAAACTAGTCCTTTTTGGTTTGCAATAACCTTTGTTGCAGTTATTTACAATTTTGAAAGCGATTAAAAGATCATAAATGGTACCCTTCAGTGAAGATGATTCATGGAAATTGGTGTCTGAATCTTCGATAAAAAGTAATTGATAAAAAAAATTTAATAATACATTTTCAAATTTTAAACTAATCTGTTGGACAGAGTCAATGTTTTTCATAAATTTTAATTTTGCCAATAAAAGCACATTTCTTATACGAGCTTCTGTGTATAAAAAAGAATTAAAAATCTCCATGGAAAGATTTTGTTAATTGAGTACTTTTGAAGTTAAATTTCGTGATATAAATGCTATGTGTTTTCCTTATATTCAGAATATTAACTTAATTGAAATTAATGATAAAAGCAAAAGTAAGAAATAAAATAACCAATGTGAAAATAAAAACTCTTCTAATTTTTTCATAGTTTTATTTTGTAACTTAAACAATAAAAAAAAAATAGCTTAACTCATTTTACCAGAATACTTAATCCAAATTAAATAATATACGAGAAGACTTTGAGTACATTCAAATCATAGAGCATAATTTTAAATAAAAAAAAGTACTAAAATCAAAATTGTTAGAAAGAATGTCTACTACTATAGAATATTTTACATTTATAAATTCATAACAAAAATGTGCAAAATTTTATCAGAATAAAGGGTAGAAATGAAAACTGCTGTGAATTTAATAAATTTATGTAATCAAAATACATAAGCTTGTATCGGGTAAATGTTTTTAATATTTTTAAAGGGGTTTGCATTGTTTATTTACTTTATCATTGCTCCAATCATTGTTTATTTACTTTATCTTAACTTTCTGTTAGTGATTACTACACAGTCTACCAGTTGATTTCAAGTTTTTATCTCTGTCACCCTTATATTAAATATAAATAGAGTAACAAAAAATAATGAAAAAAAAATATGATGTAAATCTTACACTCCCTGACAATGCTCCAAATATGAGAGTCTTCAATATGCTAGGATGATCTTGATGAAGTTTCAGTTGTTCATACACGGACCAATATATAGCTGCAACATATAAAATATGTACTTAACTCATTACTATACTCTGTACTATAACTCATTACTGACAAAAATATATTTCAGAAAAAGTTAGGCATAATCTTAGCACTTTATAATGGGACTACTTTAGATCTCACAATTAAAAAAGATTCCTCATTTTTTCCAGATGCTAATCAAATAGCAACAAAATCAAATACTTTCATGAATTTCCATGTTATTGTAGTGGCTGTTCAAGTGAAACTGAAAACACTCTATAACAACAAAAAATTTTAACATTTAAAAACTTTTAACGATACAATCCATACAAGAAAAAGAAAAAGTAAAATGTGAAAATAATATTTTTAAACATGGGATAAAATGATGTTACAAAACATTTTTCTTTCATTCCAGTTCAAAACTTTAATATTTTTTACACAATAAAGCAGAAAAACTTATGTTTTCAGAACAAATACAGACAGAGCCTAAATTGTAGTAAAAGAGGCTCCCCAGATAGATGAAACCTTAGTTCATAACTAGCAAATGAACAACAATATTAAACTCAATTCTACTTTTAATTTTAAATCGTTTTTACTGTTTAAATAGTAATAAGTAAAAATCTGAATTTACAAAGCATTTGCTATTTTACTACTCTATACAACCTATGTATCTATTCCTAAAGCAGTAAACAAACAAAATGTGAGCTAAGATCTGTTCATTAAATAGAAAGAACTTACTAAATTTTTAAAACCAAGAAAAACTGGTATTTATAAAGAAGTAGTTACTGTGAACAGTAATATATGCTTCAGTATGTGGTGATTGCAAAGAACTAGAAATATTAAAAGATACTAAGTTATTTGGAGATATATCAGAAAAGGAAGACAAAATAGAATATTTCAACTAAAAGTAAAATCAAATGAAAAGATTTCAAAATTGTTGAAATAAAGTTTTTTGGACTAAATATATGTTATCCAACTTTTAAAAGTCAGTTCAGTTATTTTTTTTTAACTAAATTGTTCAAAACTATCTGATTTTAGATATCCTTAATTTTTGATACTATGAAATTTCAGTATCTTCCAGAAAATTTTTAATATCAAGGTGTGAGTGTTATTACAGCATTTTATTCAGTTCAACTTTTTTAAGAAGAACATTTTTTAAAAAAAATACAACTTTTAAACGTTTAGTTATAACCAGTTAAAATGCAAAGTTATAACCAGTTATCCAATTATTTCAGTTTTATTTCAAACATTATATCAAAATAATCCCATAAACTAAAAATTAATTTAAATTTAAAAAACTACTGGGTCAAAATAACCACAAGGAGTTACTTTCTCACATTTTTAAATACTCTCATTAAACTTAAAATGTGTGAATGATTCATTTATGAAAATCAAAGTCAAAAAAATTCTCAAAAACCTATCACTAGTATTATTTTTTTACTAGTATTATTTTTTTAACATTTTTAAAGTGTATACTTCAGAGGACACTTTAAAAAAGTAATTCATCCTAAAATAAGATGAGTTTGTGGCACTATTTTATGTTTTTTTTAATATTTTTATTTAAATTGCAACACAGAGTTATGAATATTTTATTAAATATATTTTCACAAATCTCTTTTAATGTGGTAGGAGAAACTAAAAATTTTATTTTAGCACATAGTAAACCTTGTAATTATTAAAAAACATACAAATCTTCTTTATAGATACATATCCCAATAAAATCATTTCTAACACCTTTCTATTTTAAAAGGTGTTAGAAATGATTAATGAAAGAAAGAAAGGTGTTAGAATGAAAAGTTTTCTTCTATTTTAAGAGAAGACAAAATTATCAAAAATAAAAGCATTAAATTTATTAATATAATTAGGAATAATCTAATTAAATGAATAGTATAATTTTTTATTCTATTATTATCGTTAATTACATCATTAATTTTTTATTATTATTATTATTTACTATTATTAATTCTATAATTATTATTAATTATATTGTAATTAAATACATTACAACATTAAAAAAAATTAACATTTTGTTTGGAAGTGGGATCTTTTTTTCTTACTTCATTTCTTTTGTATTAGGTGGTCTGACCATGTTTAATATGGTCTCTACTTTTGCCTTACCAGAAACTGGTACCTCTCCACTCTCATGAACATCTGCAAGCATCTGCCACAGACTCAGTTTCCAGGAATACTGAAAACCATGTAGCGCATATTTATAGTCTCTTGTGTTTTATTACAGGATCTGGCTGTTTCATTTATCTTAACCTTTCTACTGGTATTGAGAGGTCTGATTAGATATTATTCCTAACAGTTTTGTCTTCACATTCATGATAACTGCCCTTATCACTGATCAATACATAACAAAAAGTTGGCATAAAATCTCCATCTGATTATTCCATTTTACAGTAAATATTTTTTATAAGTGTCCATCTTAAAAATGGTGACATATACTTTGCATTTAAGTTGTAACCTTTTTCAGAAATAGCAATAGATTATAATGCCTTATAAAAAATGAGGCTAAATGTTTTGAATTACAAGGCACTTTTGTTGTATCAGAAACACCATTTTTTTTAGAACACAGATGTTTTTATAATTTTCAATCTACAGATGTGAGACTGTGAGAGTGAAAAAAGTATCTAACAACTTAAATCAGGAAAAAAATAACTAAATAAACTTTGTAAACTTATTTTGCACAAAAAAAACTTTATATTTTTACATACTTAGTTTTTTTTTATTATTATTACTATATGTGTGCATTAAAAGTCTAACAAACTGCTAAGCTTTATACAAAATCAACATTGAAGAGAATAAATTTACATAATTTAGAAATTTAATTTTTTCTTAAGTTCAGAGTCAAAACTTATTCCAAAAGTTAGAAGAATCTCCTACCTAATTCTATAAAATTATACAATATACTTAAAAACAGAAGTAGAATGTCATATTATATAGAGGGAAATATGGCTAATTTTTAAAGTTCCTGTTTAAAATAATTTATATAAACATCAAAAATCCTACATTTTTTGGTCCATGAGAATTAACAAGGAAAGATTTTGTTTGTTGAAGAAGTTGGTGTATTATCCATAAGTAAAAGAGGATGTTGATTGGTGTATTTCCAATTTTTCATATTTAATTCTGGAGTGATGTGGGCAAGCAATTATTTAACAAAAATCATAAATTGCTTAAAAAGAATCAAATTATAATAAATAAAAATGCTTTATTTTTGAAATTTATGTGAAGCTCCAAAGTAAAGATTAATCTTAATTTTTAATATAAATATACATTATCAAATTATAAATTTGAAATTGGCCCGGATAGTGTGTTTGCAGGGCTGAGCCCCACAAGATACCAGCGTCACCAAGAAATCAAAAATTCAAGTGTCATGTGCACATTAGCATAGTTTTTTCCAAGGAATCCATGTAATAGCTATTAATTACTTAAATTTAATGTCAAATCTCCTTTTCTTAGTCTTACATATTCAAATAGGAGGAAAATAAAGCAATAGAAATAATAATGAATTTTTATAAATCCAAAACATTGGCAACCATATAACGATTTTAGAATTCTATGCTAATCTGTTTGACAAATGTAGAGGGAGATGTAGAGGAACAAATAGATTTGATTCGGCACTCAATTCAAGGTTGTGATATAAAAAGATTACAGATTATATTAATGATTTTTATTTATTGAAAAAGTATTAAATAACATTTAAATTATAATATTTTGAAAATGGCAGTAGAATGTCATGTTTTTTAGAGGGAAACATGGCTTGATCTTTAACTTTTTAAGAATATTGCAAATTATTTTCACATATTTTTACAGCAATGCTTATATATTTAGAAAAAACACTTCTTTATACCAGTATCAAACTTAAAATTATAAACTTCGCATATGATCAGCAACTTTTCTTAAAAATAACAGTAGATAGTCAAGTTCAATTAAAATAACTGTAGTTAAACTCTTATGGTTTAGGGAGACTATGAAAACTATTTTCAGAAGATTGTAAAACAAAATATATATTTTTAAAACAAAAATTATTTTTAATGTCAATCTATGCACATAGCATTTGAACTGTAACTTTTTCAAACATGACAACAGAATGTCAAGTCTTATACACGCAAGTGTAACTAAATTTGTAACATTTCAAGAGAAATTTTAAAAGTTAACTTTGTACATTTGCACCACAAAATCTGTGTTTTGAGAACATAAATATGTATTATCAGTGACAATTGTAAAAATGAGGTCACATACGTTGAATTAGAGCTTTAACTCATTACTAAATACAGATATTTGTGGCAAATCCTACTACAACAGGCCTATCTCTAATGTTTCCTATTTTACTGTCTTGAATTTAAAAAGAAAACAAATGGGTCAAAGCAGTTCTATTTGACAATAGGAATAATTTGGCAGTAATATTTACATATCAATAGAATCAGATGAAAAAATAATAAAATATCTGTATTACTGCAATGTACAAATTGAACAGCAAATTTGTAAAATATATTACAAAAAAATTCAATGAATTGCAATGTCATTAACGGACCATATACAACATGGATTCCCCTATAACATCTTAACGTTTAAAGACTACATATTAGAAGACCTGCTGTCACATGCTTGAGCAGATAAGACCAAATTTTATGCTTTGGGAATAGTCCTTAAGGAAATTTTTTAACACTTTTGGTAGTTCTTAAAAATCTAATCAAATTATAATAGACTTTTATTAAAATTAACTCTAGTCTAAAGCCAATAAAATTTATGAAGTAATAAAAGACTCTAATATTGTTACGAAAAATTAAAAACACATTTTGAAATAAATAGAAAATAATTAACCCTATGGTAAACTGGTGCATAAATTTGTTCATTATCTTTAAATCTGCATTAAAAGCCTAGTGAAAAGCCTTCTACAGTATATTCATATTAACTCAAATAATTTGGGACTGATGAAAAGCTTTGTCCAATCAGAAGCTAGACTAATAGTTGATTTCAGTTTTGACTTTAATTTGAAACAGTTGTCCGATATTTTAATAAATATAATAAATCAGATAATAAATAATATAAACAGGTGGATATTTAAGCTAGTGTATCCTGTCAGATACCTATCATTTTTATACACAAAAGTAACATAAAATTTAAAGGGAGAAAGAAAACGATGTTAGGGAGTAATACTTTTTTTCTGATAAAGCAAATAAAAGTATATATATATATATATATATATATANTATATATATATATTCTGATATTCTAATAGTATGAATGATACTATTTTTGCATTTGAAAAAAAAGTGAATTTTAAAAATCGTGAAATCTGTGGAAATATGAGAGTAACTGCAACGAAACAGCTTGATGTCAAAACATTTTGGATTTACAACAAAATCACAAGAAATGGGTAATTTAAAGATTTATTACTCAAATGCGTGAAATTACTCAAAAATTTGAGACTCACGTGTTGTAATAAATATCATATTAAAAATAACGGAATTTTAAAAACCTTGAAGAAATCAGAAGCATTTACTGATGAAAAAACAATCAAAGGTACGACAGAACCGTCTCGTCAAAAATTAGGACTCAAATGTGCTCGAATTTCAATTGTAATAATAGTGTATTAAAAATACCAAAAATAAAAAACTTATAACACATAAAAATACCACAATTTAATAAAGAAACACATTTGAAAATAAATAGCAATAACATCCAATAAAATGGTCGATCACAACATGGGCTTACCATGCAATAGCTCAAATTCATTATGTGCAGCAAAAACTGATAACTCAAAGGCGTTATTTGAATTTTGCTAGTCGTCTGAAATAAATTGACCTTTTCGAAACAGAAGGGCAAATTAATAGCAATATCAATCAATTGATTGTAAAAATTGAAAAAATCATCACATGAAAAAGACATCAAATATTTAATTAAAAATTTTAAGTGTTGATGTCATAAGAAAAGTAAGAGAATTTTTAAAAAAAAAACATAAAACATTTATAGTAATACCTATCAAAAGAAACTTTGAAACTCAGCACTGACTTACAATGGAATTGGCGAAATATAGCATGCCAAAAAGTGATAACTCTAATCAGCCCTATTTCAAATCAGCCTCCATGTTGTAATATTTTGCTAAAAATATCAGGATTTTATTGACTTGATTCAATTTCATTTTAGTCATTTTCATAAAAATTACAAATTAGCAATTTTTTTTTCCTTAAAAATTTTCTATAATTTTTTTACATTAATCCAAAAATTTCCTCTGGGGGTACCTGAATTCCCCCCTCTCTGAAACCTCATTTGCGTGATTGAACATATTTTGAACCCCTGCTACTTAGTAGTTGTTTTTTTATATGCATCATCAATAAAATTTATTAATAATGTTAATACTTTTTCTCCAACATCTATGATGATTAAAACTTCTTCCGTACAATCTCTAACAGCAAATGATAAAAACAAAGCTAATACAGAACTTTGTGCCACTGAAATGAATTAGATGAATTCAAGTACAAACATCTGCATTGAATCCTTTCATTTCAATGAAATTTAGTGGAGATCTAATGGAGATTAATAATCTCGACAAAAGAAAACATATTCACTCAGGTCCAACAGGTGTAGCATCTTTCTCTCACACTGATTTACTGGTTATGACTCATTAATATTTTATTTAGTTATTCATTTTCCTTTTTTCAGCTAAAGAGTATCAGGCCCTTATAAAAAAAACAAGTTATGGTGAATTAAATGTATTGGCATTTTAAGATAATTGAATATCATTGTTACTTTGGAAAAATTGATAATTACCTGAAAATGGTGCATCACGTAATAAAGTTGGTATCAATCCTCTCCAAAGTGAAAGTATTCCTTTATTCTTTATCAATTCTTTTATATTTTCATAAAGTCCTTAAAAAAGAAATCAGGTTATACCTCAAAATTTGAAGTATTTTAAATAGAATAAAATTAATTACTATCAGTTAAAAAATTTCAATTAATATCACAATCTATAAACTTTTCTTGTGATGCCCTTAACTCCTAACCTTTAAAATTACTACAGGTTTAGAAAGTACTGTCGTATAATAGGAATCATATGAGGGAGTGCATGACTTTCAAGGTTACTTTTAAAAAAATCAAACTACAATCTATCCAGCTTAGATACTCACCAAAGAGTATCTAAGCTTTACTAATTTGTATTAGTAAAACAAATCATCATGCACTTAACATCGCTAAGTTGTTTATATTTAAAAATCATTTCACATTTTATTTAAAAATAATTTTACAAATTTGCACCACAAATTCTGTACAAAGATTTTATTCAAATATCAATCTTTAACAGGGATAATTGAGGCACAAAGTGAAAAACCTTGAAAATTTCATGTGTAAGACATCAACTTATATACCCTACAAGCTTCATATTTAACATAATTTTTGAAATAAGACTTATAATTATATTGCCTTCCAATTAACAATATCGCACATTTATAGTAAATAATTTAAGAAAAATCTTAGTCCATAAAAAAATCGAGTTAATATGAACGCAACATTGGATTTTAATATTGCATGAATATGAATAGCAATATTGGTTTTTATAAATGTGTGACTGAGAATCGCGATGCATGATTTTTAGATTGCGTGAATGTGAATTAAATGCGAAGCTTTTTAAAACCCGCATAAATACGAAAATCGATGTTTGATATTACAAACACAGGAACACAAATCATAATATTGGATTTTAAAAACTTGTGAATATGAATTGTGACATTGGACTTTTAACTCGCATGAATATAAATTACAGTACTGGATTTCAAAAACAAGTGCATATGAATAGCAAAATTTATTTAAAGAAACGTAAACACAAATCGCAATATTGGACTTTAAATCGCATGAACACAAATCGCGATGTACAATATTTAAATTACATGAATATGAATTGCTATGTACCACTTTTAAATTAGGTAAATATGGAAATCAGTGTTTAATATTTAAAATCCCGTGAATAAGAATCAAGGTAATAGCGGATTCCAATGCAATTCCAAATATTCAAAATGGCAAAATCACATGTATGTAAACGTCTCGTTAAAGCGATTTAGAGAAAGTTTCAAAATTTAAACTTTTGATTGAGGAATTCTGGGATGTTTTAAGAATCACTTTAAAATTCAATTCAACAAATTTGCAGAAATTAAGGATCTAGATATTTTCTACTAATGTCAATTTTTAAAATGCTTTACACTTTGCATATGAGCTGTAACTATTTTCAATAAATGTAAAACGCTGAATTTTATAAAGAGAACTTACAATAATTTTTAAGTTTCAAGAAAAACTTTAACAATAATTTTATGAATTTGTATCACAATTTCTAATTTTTAAAACAGTGTTTTCAATGAGAATCCTTTCATGAATTTATGCCATATGATTTGCATTTGAGCAGCGATTATTTTCAAAATGATAGAAAAATGACAAACACAATGCACAATAGACCTTTTAATTAATTTCACTTATAAACACCCTATAACGTATATTTTAAGAACATAAATAATTTTTACAAGTGTCAATCTTAAAATGGTGCCGTAGACTTTTCATTTAAGCTGCTTTTTTTTTAAAAAAATGGTGGTAGAATATTTTATAAAAATAAATGTGCAAAATTGTTAACATTTCTAAGAGCACTTTTAAAATTTTTTTCACAAATGTACATCCTAAAACACACATTTTCAGAACCTAGATATTTTTTATAAGTAACGAAGCTACTACAAAATTCCAGGAAATAAACATGTTGGCCAACTAGCTAAAGCTGGATGATCCCTACTTCAGCCACCTCTGTCTATATTCTAATGTTTGTAGTTAAAACAAAGCAAAAGGCCAGTAGTACAATAAACAGCGATCACATAACTCAGTCCATAGGTTTGTTCTAAAGAAAACTTATTGCTCATCTTCTAAGAATCTCCTTATAGACGTGAGGCCACTACCAATTATAGACTCTTGAAATCACAGGAGTTCCTAGAGGGTCACATACACCACATCAGTGTGACCCCTTGCACGATTACCCTCTATGTTCATAGGAGAACTTTCTTGATATTGACTATATTGTATCATGTTCTCTCTTAATTAAAGCACCTTACTGTAGACACTTTTTTAACTGAGCTGAAATGCTAGTGAAAAACTGGTCATAACTCATTTCTTAAGTGTAGGAGAAAATAAATATCCAAGCACTGTTTTACAAATGTCAATTTTTAAACTGGTGTTACACACTTTCATTTTTTACTTATTTATTATTATTTTGTACAATATGTTTTGAGAAGTACCTATGTGCATGAAGTATTTGACTTAATCAAATTACTTTCAAAATAATTTTTTTTTTTTCCTTTTCAATTTCTCAGTTGTTTCATATAAGAAAGTCAATAAAGCAACACTTTCTTAGGTCAAAAATTCAATATTCATAAAATAATTTAAAAACATAAATCAACTCACTAAAGGTATCAATTTTTTCTGATTGCATTTTTGTGCGCAGAAATTCAATAGGGCTCACTGCAGTAACAGTTCCAGCTGAAAAGAAAATATCAATTTCAAATTATTGATGGCTATAAAAAATGGATAAGAGTATAACATTATAATTTTTCATATGTATATCCTAAACAATACTAAAATATTGAAAAATGTTTTTTTTTTTTTCTTTTTTTTTTGCTCTATGGCATCTAGCTAAAATCATGCTTTAATTTATTTGAAAGAAAAATTATTTTATTCATACTAAAATTTCTTTAAATGAGATATATGTATAACACTTTTGTTTTATTTTCTTTATAATTTATTTTCCTTATAAATTTAGAGGTTACTATGAAAATCGAACACACAATGTAGCTATGGAGGGGAAACTAGATTTGGTTTTGCCAAAAAAATGCCCAAAAGCACAAATTGCCCCTATAAAAATACATTATATTTCAAGATCACTAATGAATATTTTACCAAAAATCCTTATATTTTTTCTTAAAGAAAATGGAGTTTATATCAACAAGCATACATTATGTCTCACTATCAAAACTATAGTAGCTAATTAACTTAAGTTTGAGACTTTTATATGTCTGAAGTTATTGTTTTTCTATAGTATGGCTATAAAATATTTGTATTACATTGAGATTCAGATAATAGGAAAGAAGTCAAAAACTTCAAGAACATAACAGCATAAGTGCCACAGACAGCTATACTATGCCAAGCCTAAAGTTGGTGAAATCAAATGATGATTTAAATTTAGTCTGACTGAAAATAAGAGGAACAAAATAATTTGTAACTAATTCTTAAACTCACTTTGATTAAAATATATCAACTTCAATGCATTTTGTAACCTTTCTTTACATGAAAGTTGATCCATTTAAATTAAATAATCTTAGTTCTACATCCACTACTTTTATTTAATAAATAGCTATTATCTTGATTAATGTTTTATTATGTTCCTAAACTAATTAAACAGCTGGCCAGGTGGCCGAGTGGTTAGTGTGCCTGACTGCAAAGCCAATGGCTGCGGGTTCGAATCCCGCTCTTGGCATGGATGTTTTTCTCTCTGTGTTGTCTTCTGATGTGTGAATGTATGGCCCACCCTATGAACAAGCATTTGTGGCAGTGTGGCGTGAGTAATGTTGCTCGCCTCCGTGACTTTGGTTCACAGGTGCCCACTGGGTAACAATAAATGAGCAACACTTCCAACATCTTCTAAGGTGAAGAACAAAAGTTCAGTGCCTGCCATTATTAAAAAAAAACTAATTGAACAACAAAAAAATAACATGCAACTGAATAGTTTATTTTGCATTAGTAGTTTCCTTAAGAAAATTTTTTTTTCGAGATTCTAAAAGGAGAAGAATATTATTCCATGGACAATACTTATTGAGAAATGCTAGATTAAAAAAGAACATGTGAATCTTATTTTTAAGGTATTTATCAGGTTTTGAACTGAAATTGAAGAGAACTTGTCAATATCAAAGCAAGGTTAGAAAATAATCTATGAGGATTTGTGAAGAATGTCATCTCCTCCTTTTCTTGGCTCTATGGATCTGATAAGGATTATTATCGTGATTGCATAAAACTATTTTCTAGTTAAAAATGTAAAACGAATACAAGTAGTTGTTTATGCACATTAACTCAGTTCTATAATGGATCATCACAGAAGCATTAAAATTTACATCATCATACTAATTCTATAAATTTAATTAATTTAAATCGCATCATTCACACATACAGAGCAGCCAACTACTACATATTTTGTTAAATAATTTATAGAGTTGTAGGCAATTAAAAACCCAAGTTTTGAGAATTTTTAGTAATTTTGCCAACATTTTAAAAGCCTCACCAGGAGAGAGCTAGAACAAAGTGACCCTTCAAATGAAGTTCTGAATCATTTACATGTAGTGGTGTGGAAAGTAACTTTAAATCAAATTAATTAAATAATGAATCATACATTAAAGCATAAACTCAGCTATCACTAAAAGAAATTTTTTCAAAACACGTAGAAAGTTGGAAGCCCTGCACATTATATCAAATATAATATAAACGTTACATAATTACATAAGACATTATCAATAATTAGATCAGAATTATTAAACCTTACTTTATTCATTACATTAAGTTTGTACTCATTTTCTACAGATGTCAGAAAAAAGTGATAAAATAAATTTAAAAAACACTAAGTAGTCACTAAGTCAGTCTTTTTTTTTTTAAATTTTCAATTTGCTCAACTATTAAAAATCAGTAGTTATAAAACATTGAACATAATATTATACATTTAAAGCAGTTGTACGGAATTTTATATTTCCTTACTTCTACATCTCATAGAAAAATTTATGTTTGAAAAGTGCTTTGAATATTTAATTTAGAATGTTAAAAAGAAAAGTATATCTCAATTTCAGCAAAATCTGCAAAGATTTATTTTGCATAAATATTTAATACAGTGCGTTTCAAACCATGCCAAATCTACACTAAATAGTTTTTAGATACAGTATATTCAAGATTGTCAGGCTTAATCACTAGAGAAATCAGTGAAAATAAATAAGCATGAAAACTTAAACAATTTACTTTACAATAAAATAAATTCTATATGAAAAAAACTACTTTCAAGTAACATTATGACCAAATATTTTACTATAGCAAAACACTTTAAATAAAGGTAAATAAAATGCATAATTATTTTAATGGTATACAGTTTTTATGTAATTCACTTCTAAATTTTTTTAATTAATGTTTAATATTTAATTATACAAAATTGTCATAAATATTTATCTCATTTTATGATAAAACATAATCAGGATAAAATGAAAAACTACTTAATAAACACATATACATTCGACTTTATAAAACATATCTATTGCTTAATAAAATAAATTTTACTTGTGCCAGTAACAAATTAATTTTTTTTTTACTCTTGAAATCATAAAAAAAAATGCAATATTCAAACTGTGTGTTTAAAAAAAAAAGCAGAAAAATCCTCTGAGATTTTTTTCACAAATATGCAAAATTTCTATCTCAACCTTTAAGAAACATTTCTATTTTGGAAGTATTATTGACAACAAAGTAGGAATTGATGAGATATAATCAATAGAATAAATAAAGACAGAAGCAGCTCCACAATTCTCGACAAATTCTGGAAAAATAAAAATATTAGGACTTCAATTAGAATTTTTAATACCAGTGTAATATTTGTCCTTCTCTATAGATTGGAAACATAGCACTGCAATGATAATAACAAGGAAAACTTAGAATATTTATCAAAGTATTTGTCCACTGCAGCTTAAGAAGAAGCTTAAGTATCTGGTGGCTTCATAAAATTTGTAAAAAATAAATTTTTAAGCTTTAAGATATCAAGCATATATTTCAAGATATTTTCAAGCAGATATTTTTTCAAAGACATTTTTAAACTTTGCATAGCAGATGGAAACAAAAAATGGAAATAATTTGGTCATATTCTCTGTAAACCTGAGAAATTAAAATGAAACAGGTTATTTTTGCCAGAACCCTAAAGGCAACAGAAAAGGTTTAAAACAACTTGGGAAAGAAGGGTTGCAAATGAACTGAAAGCAATCAGCAAAATAAATAAGGAGGCAAAATATCTAGAGAGAAAGCAATGACAGAGGCCTTATGCTTCAATTCGAAGGGGAAAAAAATATGCATGTATGTTGTCTTTTCTATCTACAATGAATCAGAAACTGCTCTTTAGGCAATCTTGCTCATTGAAAAATTTGTAAATAATGACAAGAACAATAATGTATCTAAATTTAAATAAAATTACATTCTAATAATATGTTAATTTGCTATGAAATATATTTAGAGTCAAGAAAGGAATGGCAAAAATATTAAAAATCAAAAAAATATCTAGAACAAAGATAAAATATATTTTTTCTGCAAGCTCAATTTCAAAAAAAAAATTTAGGAAAAATATACGTCAGGCAAAAAGAAATTACTCATTCTAGAAAAATAATATGTGGCCATTAACTTAAATTTTGGAATGTTTCAATTAATGATATGATTTAGTTTTGATATAAAGCTTTCTTGAGTAAATTTTAAAGCTCTTTATAAGATCTATAAATGTTTTATTTCACTTTATAAGACTTTTACGTTTAATAAAAATTATAGATAAAACTAAGCATCAAGCAAAGTTAATAACCTCGAGCAGAAACTCCAGCAAACACTGGAATCCAAAAATCCATTTCTTTAGGTAGACTAGTACTATGTGCTAATTTCTCTCTAAATTTATCATACAATGTAAAATAAATCACAGTGGAAGGAACTGACATAAATCTAAAATAAATAAGAATAATGTAAGTTGTCACAGCAATAAAATAATTTAGAAAGAAAGTACGATTATTATTTAACATAAATTAGAACAAAAAATCATTAATTGAGCTTCTGCAACTAAAGAAAAAATAGTCAAAATCTGTCATAATTAATTTGCTACCTTGCATCATCACAGAACAGATTAGGAATCCTAATTATACACATACTGGATGATTCTATCACCCAACCTGCAACACTGAGGTGTCTATTTCAATGCATAAGTAAAAGTTCTAATAATAATGACAAGACCTCACTGACATTAAACAGAAAATCTATAGCTACAAAGCAATTACGCAAGAAAGAAAGATAGTGACTTCATAAAATTGCAGAATGTCTAATAATAATATTAAACAAGGAAATGACATTACTGTAATTTCAAGGAGATACGCCGCCCTGAGATATAAACCCTACCAGCAAGATTCTATCAAAAAGGAAAAGTTTTTATGAAAAAGGCAGCATCATCAGATATGCAACACGAAATTGTACAATCTGAATAATCTCAGAGTAAATGCATCTCTTACAAATAACAAATAATAAATTAAATAAATGATCAAACAGTTAAAATCATTAAAATGATTATTAAATATAAGATAAATGAATACACGCAGTCTTACTTTAAAACAAAAATGCATTTCAATAATTTTCATAATAAATTTTCAAAATTATGCTAACTCATACCATGTACAATTGTGAGCAATTCAAACGCAAAATAATCACAAATACATTACGTCAATATATACTAATTTAAAATATCCCAATTTTTTTCACAAATCAAGAGATTAAGCACCTGAAAATAATTAAAATAAGTTATTAAAAAACAATAAATTAATAAAAAGTATCTCAAAATTGTACAATCAGGATGGCATCACATCTCTCAATTGTAATTTGATTTTAAAAACTTAAATATCATTATATCAAATAAAAAATAATAACAGCTAAAAATCTGTACAATAATTCAAAAACAAAATATTTTAATATTAATTAAATAAAATAAACCTTGTTTTGTGCAAAATTATACTATGCATAACAATTGCAAAAGTATAATATTTCTTATTACTAATTTAAATTTTTTAAAATTTGAACATGAAAAAAATTGCTAAAAACCTTTGACACTGTCCCTGAGTACAAGTTTTATGCTGTATCTGTCACTGAAGAGTGTTAATCAAAAAAGGATAGAATCAAAGTTAAATTTTCTTAATTTAGCAACAATTTTAGTTAAGATACATAAGAAGTTTATTTAAATAATGTATTATTGTCAGGAGAAAATATCATATTTCCCGCAAAAAAGAAGGATTATAATATGCATCATTGGCTATCATTATCATTTGATCTGTCCTGTCGACACAAACTGGTAGGAAGAATATCATCACAAGCGTCAGAAGTGTACAAATAATTTTTTAAAAAATAATAATAATAAATAAAAACATAATCCCGTTTTTCCCAAAATTGGAGCATAAAATATTTGTGAACACATTATATCTTATTTCTTTCATAATTAATTTTAATATCCCAGTTATAAATAAATCAAATGATTGAAAAGCTATAAATTGTTAAAATAAACTTTAAATATACAGTAAATAAATACGATCTTTCTTTTAATCAGTGAAAAAGAAAGAAAGTTAAAAAAAAATAGACTACCTTATGTCAAAAACCAGCAATTCATGCATTATCCTTTTACCCATGTGCTAATTAAATTGCATTATTTTACTCAAGCATCTTTAAATTTCAAAATCATACATTTCCCAGACTAAAAATATGTATTCCTGGGGATAAAATAGAGTATTCATGGGGATATTGCGAGAAGGGCATTTGTCAACAACCTTTTAGTAAAAGAGGAGAGCATCCTAGGCACTGTCTCGTCACCTGTTTTCCCCTTTGTTAATTTTTAAGATTATTATTGATTCTAAAATGCTAGAATAGATTGCTGCAAAAGGAAGGGTGATAGAGAAATCAAAGAATAAAAATAGAATTTTCAAGCTTAAGTAGTAAAAGAAACCACCAGATAGGCCTTCATGAATGCTGTGGCGTATCTCTGGGAAATTACGGTAATAACACAAATCTTAAAAGTGATTCAAAAAGTTGACGATGTTAGAGTGATATATTCCTAACAACAGAGAAAGTACAAAAGATCAATTAAGGTTTTGAATAGTGTTGTCAAACAATTCTCACCAGCAAGTCTCTGCTTAACCATAGTTAATTTTACCATAGGCATTAAGGATAAAAATAATGTGAAACTGGTTCAATCGGGCTGAAAATTAAACTTTTAGTTTTAGGACAAATCTGAATTAAAGTTTCTCATTTAACTTCAGCACTAAACCGTACACAAAATAGTAAATAATTCAATTACTTTGCATGTCTGTGAAAAACCTGCTGGTGATTGATGAATACTTAGAGTATGCTTATCCGATTTCTTCACTTCATTTCATTCTAGTTTTCTGAAGCAACGAAGCACCTTCTATGGAATGAATATAAAAAAAAGATGAACAATGAAGAACTAAAAGAATATGCTATTGACAGCTGTAAGTGTATACAATAGAGTTCTTATTTTCCATGTCAATACTTGACAATTACAAGCAAATAAATTGGAATCAGAATGGTTTTTGAACCCATAGCCAGTTTAGGCTCTTTCATAAGATTTGTTGTTGTTGTTGTTAATTTACGTCGCACTAGAGCTGCACAATGGGCTATTGGCGACGGTCTGGGAAACATCCCGGAGGAAGATCCGAAGACATGCCATCACAATTTTGATCCTCTGCAGAGGGGGTGGCACCCCCGCTTCGGTAGCCCGACGACCTGCACGCGAAGTCGAGCACTTTACGGTAGCACAGTTTAACGAGGACAAATACCGCATACCCTCGGTCCTTACGCAGACTGATCCAAGTGGTCACCCACCCGCACACTGACCGTAGCCAGTGATGCTCGACTTCGGTGATCTGCTGGGAACCGTGTCTTAACGATCAGTCCACTGCGGGACTTCATAAGATTTAGAAAAGGAAATAAATATGCAAAGCATCACATTAAGGCAAATGAATAAAAAAGTATATACAAAGAAGAAGAAATAAAATGCAACTGAAGTCTTAAAACAACCAGATGTTTTCATTAAGCTTTTCTATAATTGAAGATTGTCATAACATTTAATGTTTACTCTTCAAGTCACTAAAATACTATACTGAAATAAATAATTTCTTCATAAAAGAAAAAGAGATTTGATAACTTATAAAATTTATCTATGACATTTCAAAATGGTAAAATTAACATGCTGAAGCTTAAAGTAGTTCGATTAATGTTTTTATGTGACAAAACTAGATCTTTTCAACATTTTAAAAGATAATAGGTACATATAAAATAAAATCATTGATTGGTTATTCAAACAATTCATCAGTAAAAAGTCCTAAATTTGTTTTAAATTAATATAAAATTTTTACAACTTACAAAGTTGGTACAAGACCACTCCATAAAGAGGAAATTCCTTCATACTTTGTTATTTTTATAAAAGCATCCTGTTAAAGAAAAAAAAATGAATGCAGTTAACTAATCACATTACCTAAGAAAATGAACAAAGCTAAAGCCCAGTCACACTCTTTTTAAAACTCATTTAATTTATATTAAAAAAATGTCACTTATTTGTAAAAACAAGAAATAATTGCTGTAACAATTCCTTACTTTCAAGCAAAACAATTTTATTTACAAAAATAACTGTTACAACATGATTAAAACATGCAAAAAGTGTTATCCATTTGAGTAATGGTAATTTTGGATGCATCTTCATCCCACTTTCTATCTAGAACATACTGCAGATAATCCTACCCTTATTCTAATATAACTTGCTGATCAGTAATAGTGTTGACTGTTTGTATTAAACTTTACACACATGCAAAATGTTCAGGACAGTTTTGACTTTCTCTTATATACAGTATATATATATATATATATATCTGTANAAATGGCGGGAAAATTTACCGAATTTCGTTCCGGTTTTTTGGTTTCCGGATAACGGGTTCGGTACTATATATATATACACAGTGGTGGCCAAAAGTGTGGACATTTTTTGAAAGTTTCATGTTTTTCAACTTTTTGTGCTTGTAGAATATATTAATTTTCACTTAAATGGAATATTAAATTACTTAGTTTATATATTAAATGAAGGTGATTTAATGTAGAATTTAATAACAAAAACGGAATTAAAATATCTGTATTACAAAAAAAAGTTATACTCATTTTAGTAGAACAAACAAACACAAATCGTTTTGAATAAGACCTGTTTTGTAATAAAAGCGTACTAGCCAATTACAAACACTGTTTTTAGGACCAATCAAATGTCTGTAACTATAGTTTAGGTTATTTGGATGGTAAAAGGGTTATTGTTGTGGAAATATATTTTGCGGAATTATGCATACTAGTACAATTAAATAGAATATTGCCGTTTTTGAATATTTAAAGTCCTTTTTTTTAATTAAACTAATTTTAAACAATGTCATCAAAAAGAACTAATTGGACATCTGCAAAAAGAAGCCGAATTGTCATATTCAGAGAAAATGGCCTCTCTTATGCTGAAATTGCAAGACAAGTTGGTGGTTCAGTGACTTGTTCTGGTGTACGAAAGTTCTGTTTACGTTATGAAAAAACGAAATCAGTGGAAAATAAAGCCAAATCAGGTCGAAAAAATGCACAAGTGCTACTACCAATAGAAAAAGTAAACGGCTATGCCTTCAAGATAGAAAAATTTCATCAGATGCCATTAGATGTGAAATGAATGCTGCGGGTATTGCAGTAAGTTCAAGAACAATAAGAAAAAGGTTATCAGGATTTGGACTACAAGCTAGAATTCCAAGGAAAAAACCATATTTAAATCAAAAGCAACACGAAAAACGAGTTAAGTGGGCAAAAGAACACATTAAATGGTCAGAAAATCAATGGAAGCAAGTAATCTGGAGCGATGAGAGTAAAATATCGCTCCTTGGTAGTGATGGTAGAAATTATGTGAGACGTAGAGTAGGTGAAGCACTTCATCCTGATTGCATTGAAGCGACTACAAAAAAACGAACAAATGTCATGATTTGAGCATGTATGTCTGCAGACGGTGTGGGCCGAATTCAAGTGATTGGTGGCATCCTAAATGCCAAAAAAATTCATCAAAACTGTCCTGAAACCAAAATTGATACCTTCCATCAGGGATCTCTTCCCCAACCACGCACCATTTATTTTTCAGCAAGATTCAGCTCCATGCCACACAGCAAAAGTATGCAAAGCATGGTTTCAAAATAAAGGCATAGATATGTTACCATGGCCAGGAAACAGCCCTGATCTCAATCCAATTGAAAATTTGTGGCGACGTTTGAAAATTCTTGTACGAAAAAAACGTCCATCCAATAAAAGACAACTTATTGAAGCTATAATTGATTCTTGGCACCATGTGATTACGAAAGATGAACTCCAAACACTCGTTCACTCGATGAAAAGACGCTGTGAAGCTGTCTTAAAAAATAAGGGTTATCCTACTAAGTATTGATTGTGTAAGTATCACTTTAGAAAAATTTTAATCTAAGATAGATCTTATTAATAGTTTTGTAATATAGATATTGTAATACTGTATTTATTATTGAATTCTACATTAAATTACCTTCAATTTGATATATAAACGTTTGTATTTAAGTGAAAAATATTATATTCTACATGCACACAAAGTGAAAAACATGAAACTTTCAAAAAATGTTTACGCTTTCGGCCATCACTTTATATATATATATATATATATATATA
>NC_092214.1:52531440-52559779 GCF_043381705.1 Parasteatoda tepidariorum
TATATATATAAATCTGAAATTTAATAATAAAAAATATTAAATTATAAGGAAAAAATTACATTTATTACAATACAATAATACAAGATTTAAAACATGTTTTTATTGGATACAACATATTCACAACATAATCCTGTTTACCTAACTATATATAAAAAAAAACATAACTATATATAAAAAACCACACATAAAAAACATTTAAAAAAAACATATAATATACTATAACCATATATAAAAAACCATATAACATGCTATAACCATACATAAAATTCCATATAACATGCTACAACATATTCGTATTATATTTACTTCACGTTTTTTCTTTTTCATTTCATACAATTGTATGCTTCATAGGTTTCCTCCTTCGTCCATAACTAGACGGGTGGAGAGTCTTTTGTGAGTTTCAGAAGTATATGAGAAACTCGCAGCCTTGGCAGCACTATCTTATCAATCTAAATGAAATGTGCAGTGATAATTCAGTTTAAAAAACATTACTCCTTTTCTCAGATGGCAACACAACTGACATAAATCGGCATTCATCAAAACCCGGTTGATGTTGAAGGGACTCACTCACAGCTGATTCAGAATCTGATATCCTCTTAAGAAATCCAAATATTCTTCAGTCTTGATGAGAAGAAAACATATTGGTCACATGGATCAATCTGCAAAATGAAACACAACGATTAACCTGGCAAAATAAATCACAAGGATCAATCTGATGAAATCCAACAAATGTTGATTGTATTTACATCAGCAAAAAATGTCTCTGCTAGAGGGCCAGTTAAAATACTTGATGGGCAACTAAGATTCCCTGAGGGTAATACTCCTTGACAGTCACTCTTTGAAGAATCCAAAATTGTTGTACCGCAATGGTTCTGGCATTGGTAGCCATACAAGCAAAAGTGACAAATAAGTTGTTGTGTGCCAGTAACAGTACATTCAAGGTCCTTCTGATTTTTACGTGTCGTACGAAGGTGATGCCGCATTCTTTTTCAAAAAACTGCTTTTGAGCTGGTGATCAGACACCCAATAGGGGATCTTTTAAAGTCAGTAGGTCTTGCATCACATAGTGCATAGTCGCTTTCCAACTCGCCACATCCATGCGAAAGACTGTGGGGTTGACTATGTCGGCAACATCTTTGCACAGATGATGCAGTTGTTCTTTGTTGCCATTCAAGCATTGAGTGTGATGATCCTTGAAAAGAGTAGAGTCTTTTGGCAGGTTCATTTCTAAAATAGACCAAAAGGACCATTTCCTGCACTAAATTCATGAACGTTCTGAGCTTGAAAGTTTCCACTGTAGTAAAATCATTTTTACAATGCTGAAAAGCTCCTGTAAGGCAGTAATTCAACTGTTGCTGTATATCCTCCCCACAAAAAACATTAGCCATTTTTATCCACTTGATTTAGTTAAATATGAAAGATAAAGACATTGTACTGAAGATTCATGTATAGTATAGTTTTAATAGATCGATGTAAAAAAGAAATTAATAATTAACCTAATTCAATTCCCCTTTCTTGCGTGTAAATACAATTTCTCCTCATGATTTATACAGTCATCAATTTAGTATCAGACAACATAAATAATTTTAGAGTATCATTTGTCTTATAAAAAATATTAGACATTTTAATAAACTTGATTTAGTCAAATATGAAATGTTAAGATATTGTACTGAAGATTTATATATAGTCTAGTTTTTATAGATCAATGTAAAAAAAATTAACAATTACTCTAATTCATTTCCTCTTTCTCGAGTGTAAATACAATTTTTCTTAATGATTTTATACACTCATCAATTTAAGTATCCGATAACATAAATAATTTTAAAGTATCAATCATTCATGGAAGATTCCATTTGGAAATGCATTCTTGAGTAGCCTTCATCAACATTTTAATAACTTCTAATAATTTTCTTGCCATTGAAAATACTCCCTTTCATGGTAAACCAGTTTTCTTGTCAAAGTTGATGAGTACATGTCCCAAAGCTATTGTGAATGCCATCTGATCTACAGAATTTTCAAAAATGGTTGCTGAAAATAACTCACATTTTTTCTTTAAAAAATTGCTCCAATTATCCGTATTTCATTAATTTTTTTAAAAAATATTCTATAGCATCACCTTTTTGCATAGCTTTTACCACGTAGCATAGTTTCATATTACAATAGAATCATCCTCGATTGTATTCGAAATATTTATTAATAATGTTCTGATCTACATATTTTTTCCAAAAAAATTATTCATATCGTATTTTAACGCTAAAGCCCAATTTGCAGCTACATCAATGTCTTTACAACATGCATAACATCCTATTAGCATATGAAATATATCAAAAGAGATATTGCAATTTAAAAAATTTTTTACAAATTTCTTGTGAATAATTTCAATTAATTTTTAAATAAAAAAAGGTCAATTAACTATAAAAACAAGAAATAATTGCTGTAACAATATAGTACTTTTAAGCAAAACAATTATTACTTAAAATTTTTAAATTATTTAATAAATGGCTTAAACATTGTATATACTGAACACTTTGTAGATACATTACCATTTAGAATAGTAAAACTGCAGATACAATACAATAAATAGAAAGTATAATTTTATGAATTTAGTCAGTATTTTTTATTCTTTTGTCAGTAAATGATGATTAAAAAAAAAAAACAGATTTTATAAAACTCAATAGCATTCTTAAAGTTATTTCAGAAGTAGTTTAAAAAAGTGTTAAAAGCTTGATAATTATTAAGCTTTTAAGAATTTCTTTTTAAACTCCCATTATTTTGACAACAATAATGCTATTTAATAAAGAATGTGAGGGTGATTTTGTCAATACATTAACTTTTGCCTTAGGTAATATAGAAAAATCTTGTTTATAATGTATCTTATAATTAGGGCTGCAGGTATGCGGTCCGCGAATTTCTCAATATGTCTTGACTTTAGCGAAAATTGCTTAAAATTTGATTTTTTTTTCATTTATTATTTTTATTAAACAGAATTTTTTATTTTCCTGAACCTTAAATTGAACATGTAAAATTGATTAGATATTTAGGGGAGTGAATCAATAGCAAAATGACATGAAAATAGTTCAGAGATAATCACAATCTTGTCAACTAAGGTGGTCTTTCTACACTTAGGGAGGGTAAGTAATTACCTTCCTGAAGTCAGTAAGAGTACAAAAGAAATTGGAATCACAAGAGAAGGAAAATGTTATAAATCAAATCTTAGACAGAAAAATTGTTATACATGCTATTGCACTGGGCAATGAAATTTCCACTGCCTTTCTACATATCCAGTAAATTTTTCCTAGGCGACTTCTTGTGATTTCTTAAATATGGATCAGTTTCTTAGATGAAGGGGGGCAGTAGTTAGTAGGGATTTGTAACTAGTAGTTTGAATGTAGAATGTTTGAGTTTTCACAGCAATTACTTCTTACAAAGCAACGGTCAAGGAATTGCGCGTTGGTGAAGGAAAATTGATCGAGTTTTGGAAATCAAAGAACCAACGTTCCAAAAGTGGCAATTCGAAGTTTGTCGGTGCCTGAAAACAGCGTTGACGCAGAAAGATCGTTTTCTAAGCATAAAAATGTATTAAGTGATGAAAGACGAAGGATAAATGAGAATAATCTGACAATGTACAATACTTTGTACCAAAATTCTGTTCATTTAAATAAAAATATTAATATTGCTTGAAATTCAAAGAAATACTTTTGTTGTGCATTTGTAAGATTTTTTTATTATTTGCACAATTTCTGTCTTTTGCATCATTTAAAAAATAAATTTTTTTATGTTTAAAATTTATGTAATTTTCAAAATTTCCCACAATTTTTCCGCGAATTTGGGGTCTTTTTTCCCGCGACAAACTTGCAGCCTTACTTATAATTAACTTAATGTTGATAATTTTTACAGTAAAACCATACATTTATAAATACAAATTAACATCCAACAAAGAAAAAAAAAATTTAAAAATAAAAATTTAGAGAGAGTTTCATATTGTAATTGCATGGGAAAATATCATTACAGTCCTCTCACTTAAATGCTTTAAAAATACATGAAGAAAATAATGACTTTAAAGCATCATATTCCTTTACACAACCCACATCACCTAAAAACATTAGAAAGCAAAAGTTTATATGGATGAAAAATAAAAATAATATTTTGGAAACTATCACAACTTATACTAGAGTCCCCCAAGTATATATATCAAACTATCTCAAAAGATATAAAGTATATTGCTATCTTAAATAACTGCAACCCACTGACCAACTTAAGATTTACAACATGAAATTTCAGCTAACTTTTTTACTTTGTTTTTATGTGTTTATTGCGGGATTTTTGATTTCTTCAATAAAATGTCAACTTTTGATAGACTTAATGTGTAATGTCTACAAATTAAATCAGTTTCACAAGATATGCAAAAAAAAGTTCTAGCAAACCTAACACTGACAGTCGAACCTCTATTTAACAAGTCGCTAAATCTCAATAAAAAGTTCGCTGTGTTGAAAATTCGTTAGATAGAAAATCACCATTTGAAATACTTAAACACAAAACAGGTTTTAAGTTCATAAACACTAGACCTAATTAAAATAGCAATTAATACACCTTGATCTTGTAAATTATTATTTATTATTGAATTGTTTCAAATGATTTTATCATTTACATTTACATTATTAACATTTTATCATATGAAGGTTTGGTGATTTCTTCATCATTTCCGTCTTCCTCACAATTTATGGCCGTATTGTTTTTATTTTTCACACTGTCCAAAATACCTGATTCAGTTAATGCTTCTGTGGTTGCAGCTTCAGAATCAATAAAAAGAAAATCATTAATCAGTACATCATCATTAATTTTGTGGTTCTCTCTTAGCTGTACCCATGGTATTCTTTTCTTCTAAAATACTTCACCTTTTAAATTCTTCCTGTTAATAAGCACGCATTAACTCAGTACTATACTTCAATCGAAAACTATATTTCCTTGAAACTTTTTGTTCAAGTCAAACTTTTATTCTTGAACTTTTTTTATCACCTAAATCTATACAATGTATCTAAAATTAAGAAATATCAATGAGTAGTTAAAACTAAAACTGAAAATTTCTAATATGTGTAAAAGTTTCTTTCTTTTCTTTTTTTAAACAAATAACCACATTTTTATTTATACTTAAAAAAAATTTATAAAAACTAAAAAAGAAAAAAACGTAATCAAAACTACAAAATTCAGATATTTATACTGTTAAAATTATAACTTAAAACAATTATGCAAACATTCTAAATTACTGAATTCATAATAAGAATATAAAGAAAAAACAAAAATATCAAGATTTTAAAATGAAAATTTAAAAACGAATATAAAAATGTAGTTAGGTTTCGGGAAAAAAAGACCAATTTTTTAGATTTTTAGTCTTACTTTTGAAAGTTCATATTTTGATTTTCTGAATCAAAACTATCATTGGAACAAAAAGCAGATTGATAGTTACCAAAACACTTTATGAGGATTATTTCAACTTTAAATTAATAATATTTTTATAAAACTAATAACAGCCATAAATTTATACTGAAGTTTTAAAATTTAGCATTCTTACATTGACGAACACTGTTCTCATGTAAAATAATGTTTTTTTTTATTATTGTTTGAAATCTGTTAAAAAAGAACTAAACATGCAATAACAAAACCAAATGAATGAAGCACATTACAAGTTTTTCAAAAGTAATTACAGTCCCTTAGGTCAACACTTCCCAATTTTACTCAGCTATGGAACTATAAATGATCAATCTTTCTTTGGCAGACCCCTAAAACTTATTGAATAAATTTCATTAGCAATTGTAAACATATTAATCAACTAAAGACTATTAATTATTTTGAAAATATTTAATGAATGAAGTATGAAATTTTTTCATTGTATTGTTTCATCAATACTAGTCTTAATATTTTATTTTATTTTATGCCAGATAATTGAATTTACAGGTTTGGAGCCAGCTATGTTACCAACTTAATTTTAGTGTTATACAAAAGCTGAATATGAATGTGCTGAATTGTGGTTTTCGTTAGAATAAAAATGAAAATAAAGTTTGAAAGCGTTTATCAAAGAAAAAACATATTCCTTGTTGAATCTGATTATTTTTAATCGATGCAAAGTACTAATACAATTTTTCATATATGCTTATATTTTTCAGAATTCATTTAATATCTTGCTATCAGACAAAATATATTTTTTAATTTTTCTCTTCTTTCTTCACAAGCAATTAAATTCAATAATTTCCAAAAAATAACAGAAATAATAAACATATAATAGATAATTAAGTAGATAAAAATTTAATTACAGGTTACGAAAACCATAAAAGAATTGGTACTGCAATTAAACCTTACTCTTCTGTAGAAAAGAGGACTCTATTTTACCTTGGAGTTACATTTTATTCAATTAGCGCCATCTAAAGTGTTTTACAGGCACTTTTCATAATTTGGGACTAAAATTACACAAAAGTTGGACAGATACAAAATGAGGCGTGAAACAAAATCAACAAATTATTCTAAGAATATTGATTATACACAATCAAGTAGACACTCATACTACAATAGAATATGTATGCATTTATCTCTGCAACGCTTTTATAGTATAGTGAATTCTTTAAAAAGTTCAGATGTGTGTGTTCGGGACAATGGATGGTAATAACATTTCACGTATACAGTATTTTTCGGCGGAAGAGCCGCGGCGCTATCGAAAAAAAAGTTGTTTTTTTCCTACATGCGGCGCTTCCGATGCAGCGGCGCTTCCGACGAAATATTTTTTAGTAGCAAAAAATTTGTCAAGGAAAGTTATTTAAGATTAATTAATTTTCTGAGAGAAAGACTATTAAAAAAAATTAATAACGAAGTCGACGAAATATTCGCCGTATCGCGATCTGCAAACTTTCGGCAGCAGCCTATAAGAAAATAAATAAACGAAATAAAAATTTTGAAAAAACATCGCATAAGGAGAAAATTTAAAAGGTATGCATCTTGTATCCACCCCCAGCTTAAAGAAAAATCGCAAGCTAGAAATCTATTTAGCGTCTTGTCAATTGAACGAACAGAAAAGGAAGAATAGGACCCTAAATTCGACACTCACGGGACTGACGAAATGCCGAACTTCGGATCTCTTTCAGAAATTCCAATATGGCCCCCAAATATTACTCTAATTCAATTCCACTGTTAATTTCAGAAAAACCAATAAATTTATTCAAGTTTCGATCGTAGATTATGATGGGTGAATTTAAAACTGACCCATCTTAAGAGAAATTTTACTAATCAAAATAATAATCTATATAATGTAATCAAGAAGAAATAATCCGATTCCTATGAAGAAGAAATAATCGTTTCTTCTTTGGAGCGAGATCATAGTTCTCGGTTTTTCTTTTAGATAACATTTTGTTTTAACAAAAGACGCTTACCTCGCAAGAAGAAAAAAAAAAAAAAAACTAACAGGGAACTACAAAAAAAAAATTTACAATTAATGCTAAGAAACTAACAATGAATAACAACAAAAAACAAGCTAAAAACTAATAACGATAAAATAAAAAAAACAAGCAAGCAACAATTAACAAGAAAAAATAAAAAGCGGCAAAATAAAAAAAAAATTTATGAATCGAATAAAAAACCGCAAACGGGATAGAATTCATTTTGTTGTCCACGTGGTAGTTTCAATGTCAACTGGGTGTGGCCAATTTATGGTCAAACAGAGGAGGGAAATGTGGGGGCAAATCAGTAAAGCACAGCTGTCAAGATTGATTGATCAGTTTTTTCCAACTTCCATTTCTTTATTTTGTTCATTGGAAATGCAGGTGTTTTTAATTCTCACTTTATTTTAAACTGCTTTAGAAACAGAAGTTTCCTTTGACACAGATTTTTTTTTTTTTTAAATCTGTTTTTTATTTTTAAAAGATACCGTTCATTTTTATTTTTATTTTTAAAAGATACCGTACCTTCAACAGAATAAAATTCCAAATAAAAAGAATATAGCTGATTTTTTTTGTCTTATCAATATAAATTTCTTAAAAAAAAAAAGAAAAAGATTAGATCAGATTAAGTGCCGAATTTTGGAATGCTGGATTAGGGGTCCCATATACTTTTCTTTTCCCCAACCCCTTTAAAAAAATAACTGATTGATTCCTCCTAAACAGCTCCAATAGAAATGACACGTGGAGGAGGTGGGGTACACCAGGGCCGCCTCTCTTTCTAAGTTGAGTCACATTGGGTTAAATCCATTGAAGGAGAGGGCATTCTACCCACTAAAATTCCACCCCCAAAGATTGTGAAAGTGAAACTTATTTCCCCTTCGGTCATTCCTTCAGAATTTTTTTGGGGCCTGCTTAGTTATTTCTTGTTATTATTAGTTATTTCGTTATTATTAGCTGTTTCGTTATTATGTATTAGTTTTTCCTCAAATTGTTAACGGTAATAAATTTTAAAATCTTTTTATTTTAAAATCTTTCTTTTAATAAATTTTTATTTTATGGCGCGGTGCCAACTGGTAAGAACAACTTTATTTTATATAGTTTCGTTGTTTTCTTTTTTTTTTTTTTTTTTTTTTTTTTTTTTTTTTTTTNAAAGAAATTTTTTATTATAATTTAGAAATTAAAACTTTACTTTATGAAATGCATACAAAAATTTAATTTTTTATTATACTGATATTCTAAATGGTAATTTAAAGGTCTCTTCTAAAAGAATGCTGATATGCGCGGTTTAGCGGCATTGCGGCGCTTACAATAACTTTTTTTTTTTAAAATTTCATTTTCATCGAAGTGCGGTGCTTGCGATGAAGCGGCGCTTTTGCCGAAAAATACGGTATATATTTTTAATGATATAACTTAATTACAAAGAGTGACTGAAGCATTTTTTTTACTTCTTGTAAGTATTTTAAGCACAACATACCATTAAATAATGAAAATAAATATTTTACTGAGAAATACTGCTCAAGGATGCAAAAATTAACAAATCGAGAAAATAATCCATACAGGATCTAGTTTTATCTAATTTTATTAAAATACCCAATAGTTTATCATTGATAAAATAGCTGATTGTCTAAATGCATATAATTCTAATACACATTTATGCTCAGGAAATTAAATTTGCTTCTCAGAAATTTTTAAGGGAAAAGTAAAATTCTTTATTAAATATAGGAATAGAAATTATACTCACCACTGTACCTTTGAAATGCATTTTACAATGTGAAACACATTTACCATTGTAACATAAATCATCCCAAAGACAATTATAAGGAGTGCATAATGACTTTACTGCTTTTCCTTCTTTAATCTGAACCTGAAGTCGTGTTTTAACAACATCAAAAGGAGTTACTAAAAAGAATGAATGGCAAAACATTTTTTAAAAAAACAAATAAAATAATAGACATTATATTATACGTTATTATAACAATAATGTCCATTTTTACTTTCAGAGGTAACAGACATCAAGAAATAGTAAATTATTGCCACATATACAGAGCTGGCAACTTGTATGGTCGTAAGGAAAAATTTACCGAGTAAGAGGAAAAATAAATAATTAAAGAAAAAAGAACTTTCTAAACATTAATCTATTTCTTCAACACTTAAAGGGTATAGATTCAGGAGACCTGTCTACACTTTTTTTGGGGGGGGAGAGGGGGGTTATCATTAAGTTCAGCGATAGATAATAATAGTCTGGCATTTGTTAGAATGTAAACATCATGGAGATGTAAATGTAATTATGGAAAAATCGTACATATAGCATGATGTAAATGAGGTTGTATAGTAGGTTGAAATTTGAGGTTTTGATAATGTTTATGACAGTTTTGTAATTGGGCATACAAGAGAAATGCGGAGAATGTATTGGAGGTAGAAATTTGATGATGTGCGCAGATAGATGTCACAGATTGTGTAGATGGGAGAAGATGATTGGCATAATGAATGTTTTATTGGTGTTTTTTTTTTCTATGTAACATTAACTATGGGAATTAAATCTTTAAATTTTGGTTTTTAGATAGAATTTGACATTAATTTTCTGCAGACTGATTGTTTTGGTAGGCATTTTTGTTTCGTGAAGTGACTTTGAGTTGCATTTGTGTGAATTTGATTGATGCATTTTTTTAATATATTTTTATTTTAAATAAGAGTTTTATTTAATGTATTTAGGATTTTTTGGGAGATGAGTAAATTTTTTTATAGTTTTCTGTAGAGTTTGATGCAGAAATTGAAGTTTTGTTATGGTTACAGTTTTCTTAAGTTTTTAGTGTTTTTAATAATAAACTTTTAGGGGATTGGTTTGATTGATGATGATGTTGTCAAATAAAAAATTCAAGTATTTGTGGAATGCTCTTATGAACAATTATGTGCTTAACTTGAAGATTTATGGTTACTCTCCAGCAACAAGGGGAGTTTTTTATATTTATATTTTAAGGGGATTTTACAAAATAGTTTTTTTTCTAATTTTCTGCAAATCATTTACAAATTTGTTGCCTAGAGGTAATGATGAATGATTGATACAGTAATGATTCAACAGTATTTTTAATTTCTATAATTTTAAAATAGATGTTTTTTGGAGCAAACTATGCACTTATCATGGAAGGGGAGGGCCCAGAAGCAGAAAGTGCCTAAATCTGTGACGTACGTCGCAGAACAATTGAAGTCCTGCAGAACAATTTGCATCTTGAATAAGTGACAGCGTTTTTCTGCAAACCAACCTCCCACACCCATCTGCCTCCAGTAGTCTTGCAGAGCAATCCCCAACCCTAAACTCTTACATTCTTCTGTGGACCATAATGACCTGAAGGTTTAAAAACTTCCTCTCATAATCTTGCAGAACATTTCCTCCCACTTCATCCATCACCCCCACTTTCCTCTCTAGCAATGAATAGATCAGGATAGGATACTTTCCCATTGACTTTTGTAACTATGCTGGTCATCTGCGCAATGTATCACAACTTGAAACATCTGCTAAAACAAACTTCAGTAAAATATCTGCATGTGAGTGTGATAGAGTTGCTTGCCTTGAATGTGATGAGCAGATTATTTTGAAACATTTAAAACTTCATTACCAGTGACAACATCCTGAGAAAACTGTAAAATACAATTCAATTCAAAAAAAATTTATTTAATTTTTTTCAAGTGTCAGTATGAATTGGTTTTACAAAGTGCAGATGATACTGCTGCCTAATTTTTTAAAATCTTAAAGTTTGTCTTCCATTCTAAAGAAGTTTTCATCACTTTCATCAACGATTACAAAGCCCTTGTTGCTGCCTGTGAAACAAGTGGAAATGATGGCCTTAGGCACAAATTGTTGTGCAAAAGAAACTTATTCCGTATTCTTTTATTTTCGGATGTAATTTCCCTATTAGCATGTAAATCAAAACTGGTTCAGACTTCAGACCTTTTACTATGGGAACATGCCGACCACATCAGCAACCAGAAGACTTCTCTTCACATTATAAAAGAGAAGACTTCTTTTCACATTATCCTCATTTCAAATGTAGAAAGCATAGAAGAATTCCAAGATATAGTGAAGTCATTGCCTTCTTCATTATTTAAAAATACTAAGAGTGCATCACAAATGTTTGGCAAGGAAAGTATGGATAAGAGGAGTTCCTCTGCCAGATTTGCCTGTTAGCTCCAAAAGACTACGCTCTGCCTTAAATAATTCTGAGCTTTCTATATTTTCCTCAAATGCAATGCAAATGATAATCTACATTTATTCCATGTTGGAACAGTATAAAATATAGTTTGAAAAAAGAGGAAAACGTTGATATTGTCATTAAACGAATGAAAATTCTCCTTAGCTTTAACCACTTGCTGTTTTCCAGGAATGATGTTGCTTTAGAAGAGGAACATTTGACACCCTGCACAAATTTCAGCACATTTATCAGTAATCTCCCTCTCCCATATCTTTGCTATTCTGAGGAGGAAATTAATGAATCAGCTTTTGGCTATAGCATTTTAATAAAATGGGTGTATCAGTTTTTAGCAGACAGCAGGAGAAATTGATCACCATTTTTATCAAAAGAGCTTCTAAAGCAAGCTGTAAAACAATTAAATTCAGAGATTTCCAATTTCATAACGCTTATGACATTTATATTTTCCATTCCCATTTCAAAAGCAATTTGTGAATCGTGGGGATCCACGATTGAAGAAGTTGTTGAATCAAAAGAACACCGAATGTTTGTGTTTGCAAATGGTGCACCATCTGGGCACTTGCAGCTTCAAAAGATTTTTAAGACAGCGCTCATTTTAATGTTCGGACCTTCATATCATAGGCAGTTTATTAATAATTCATCATCCTCATTAACAGAATTTCATACTTCAAAAGTGATTGAAAAAGTAACAAATCAAGAATGTTTGCCTTGGTTTAAAAAATAATGTAGTGTATCTGTGTTTGATCCTGTATTTTAATAAATGAAAACATAGTATTTTAACTTAAAGTTGACATTTTTTCGCTGTGAAATGCTTGCAGAACATTTGCATAAATTAATAAGTCCTGTTGCAGAACATTTGAAAATATTCTGTTTATGGGGGGAGGGAATCCTAAGAGGTGGAGAGTTTAACTCTTCTAAGAGCCAGATCATGTGATGCTTTGGCCAGTTTTCCACCTAATATGCTAGGCAAACGTTCTGATTCGTTCGATCGAAAAGCACAGGCCTCTTTCTTTTTTTTTCTTTCATTTACGTCATTTGTGACTGTGTTGAAAGTTCAGCAGAATGTGTTTCTTCAATAAGGTTTTTTATTTAAATTAATAATTTATAAAAAGTATTTATTTCTTAATAATTATATTTTTTTAATTTCAAAGGCATTTTTTTGTTGGTTTAAGATCTGTATCTAAAAAATTATTAATTTATTTTTGCCTTCTCTTTTTACTCAGGGTATATTCCTTAATGATGCAAGCTTTTTTCGTTGTATTTTTAAAACTTTTGTGTGTAAATAAGATTAATGTGTCTTTACTTTTACTAATTATTGTTGCTTTAAAAAAAATAATAAAAATAGAGTTAGTATAATTTTGCATGAAATTAATGTTTAAAAAAAAAAACATTTTCTTTTCAATTAATTTGTTTATATTACAGCAAAATTGTATACTAAGTGTTATAATGTTTAAATATTGAAAAAAAACGTATTCTGTATTCAGTATTAATGATTATTTTTTTAGAACTCTATAACCATAAATCAAGGCTTATCTAAGAAATTTTTGGCCGAAATTTTAGTTTGATTCATTATTCTTAGCAAAAAAATAATTTTAGTTGTTTTTTAATAATTATAATTATATTAACATGAATGTTCCCTTAAGAGCATAGTATATAATATGCAATAAATGTAAAATAATTACGTTTGCTGAACTTTATATTTCAAATAAATAGAAGCAACTTAACATTTTCCAAATGGATTAGCTTACTTGAATAGAGATTCTATAAGTAAGTGTTTATTTATGTTTATTTTTAATTTTCTATTTCATTATTCTTGTTTCACTCTTGTACTTGTTTATTCCTAAGTTAACATTCTGCATGGGATGTTTTTTTCTCTCCTTCATACATCAATTTCTTCCCAGTTTCTGAAATCACGACGATAACACTGTTCTTTTTTTTTTTTTTTTGATCCTCTCCTCTTAGAAGTGCCTTTTCTCTCCCCCTTCCAATCGTGATACCATAATCGGTCACCAAGAGGTTGGCGACACTTTGCCTATTGAATGGCCAAGTGTTATCAACTATGGGGATATTTCCGTTTTGTGATCTGTTGCCCCAACTACAATCGCCAAGGTGCCATATATATATCAAACTAGCAATTTTTTTAAAAAACATAGAGTGTTTACCCGTGGTTGCTACGAGGTATATTTTTCGAATTGGTCCCTTTCTACAATATTTTTTTTAGTATCTTGGGGGCGGCTGCCCGGAAGTTGCCAAGGCTTGATGATTATACTGCCACAGATTACGATACGGAAATTTCCCCGTTATGATAAAAATCCAAATAATTAGCATGTAACAGAAAAATATTTGATTCAAAGATATAAAAGAAAAATAAATGCTGAAAAATGATAAATTAACAATATTATGATCTTGGAATTCCTAAAGGCACATAATTTAAGAAATTAAATACATCAAATTCACTGATCCAATGCATGAAACATATCCTAACATACATATATATCCTTCAATACAAATCCTTAAACAAGAAAAATACATATTTGAAAAGCACTTATATACCGAAAAAGGAAGTCAACACAGCACCAGAACAGGATGATATTATAAGTTCAGATACTGCTAATGAGCTATCAGGCTTCAGCTTCGCTTCAATCATTATTTTTATTAGTTAAAATGAGCACCTTTTTAAAAATAATAATCAAAAGGGGAATTAATTAAGTAACCATGACATTTAATTTATTTTAAATACTTCGCACTGGCACTTCGACCCGTGACCTCCTTTGTGTACAAAATGAAATCTTCAGACTCCTTTATTACGCTTTGACCTTTATTATTTGCAGCTAGGAAGTCCAGTATAAGTTGCATTTGGGCTATCTCAATCATCGCTTTTAAGTCAAGTATTAACCAATAACAATCGCTTTTGCTGCTTTGAGAAAATTTCCTTCAAAAATAATCTGCTCATTTAAAGAAATTAACTCTCTTTTTCTTACAAAAACTTCTCAATTATAATTTTTAAACACTTGTTCCATTTATTTGCATGAAAATGCATGAAAATTAGAGAAAACCTAAAATTACGCAACAGAGAACATAGAAGAGGAGAGATGAGAGACGCACACGCGTGTAAAAAATGTTCATTCGGCCCTGGAGGTTGTGTTGTTGGAGGCTTGTGTGGAATTGGCGATCGAAATGGGCTGCAGGTGGCGTAAAGCAGAACGCTCTACCTATGGAAACACTTCACATGCTTTCCCCATTAGCCTGTGGAAAGTCATAGAGGAAGGAAGTACGTTAGTTTCTCTCTTGATTTTCATACAGATTAAAATCTTTTAGGTTGGAAAACTATATAGAACTGAAAACTACATTAAACATATTTCTAAAGAAAAGTATCACAGGAATTTTGAAAAATATTTTTATTTAGTAAAAAGGTAAAATATTAAGAAAAGAGAAAATATCGAAGAACATTCCTATGCAACTGAAAAGAGGAGGCGAGGGGAGGGAGAAGGGCTAACCGGTCTCCCCACAGATGTGTTCGAGTGTTGCGATCGCCAATTCGCGATCAGCACCCTCTGAAATTTAAGTGAGCTGACGAATAATATGATTTACCCCTCCTGAAATTTAAACATTCGCGAAAATAAAGTCAAGTAAATTCCAACTAAAATGACTGTAAAAGAATAAAATGATAGAAAAAAAAAATTTTTTTTTTAATTTTGAAGTAGTTTTTGAAATTGGAAACCTTATTTTCTTCAAAAATTTGCTAGCACCTTCCGAAATTTAGACATTCATAAAAATAAAGTCAAGTTAAATAGGTAATTTTAGATTTTAAAAAAAAGCAAACTTTATTTTCATCTTTGAAGTTATTTTCGAAATCAAAAACTCGATTTTACACTTGAAATAATTGAGGGGGCAAATAATGTGCTTGTCCCCTTCCGAAATTTAGGCATTTGTGATAATAAAGTCAAGTAAAATATAAAAAGTTATTTTAGAAGGAAAAAAAAATTTTTTTTTCCATTTTGAAGTCATTTTTGAAATTGAAAACCTTATTTTTGTCTGAAACTCAATTGAAGGGGTGAATAATGTGCGGCGCCCCTTCTGAAATTTAGACATTTGTGAAAATAAAATTAAGTTATTTTGGTAATTTTAAAAAATAAAAACTTTTTTTTTTCAATTTTGAAGCTATTTTTCAAAAAAAAAAGAAGAAATAAAAACTTTATTTTCTTGTGAAATTTACGCGCGCAGGTCGTCGGGCTACCGAAGCAGGGGTGCCATCCCCTCCGCAGAGGATCAAAATTGTGATGGCATGTCTTCGGATCATCCTCCAGGATGTTTCCCAGACCGTCGCCAATAGCCCATTGTGCAGCTCTAGTGCGACGTAAATTAACAACAACTACACATTCACAAAAATAAAATCCAGTTAAATTAGTAAAATTAGAATTTTCACCCTTCCTGAAATTTGGACATTCATAAAAGTAAAGTTAAGTTAAATTAATATTTTTAAAAAAACCTTTTTTTCCAACTTTAAAACTTTATTTTCGCAAGACAAACACTTTTTTTTACATAATTAAATGAAAGAGACATTTTTAAAAACAAAATACACCCAAACAAAAAACGCACTGCATAAAAAAAATCAAGTGTTTATTTTTATGCAATGCGTTCCATACTAAATAATTTATTCTCTTTTACCCTTCCCGGGAAAAAAGTAATAAAATGCTGCCTTCACTGCAATGCAAATTTTTATCGTGATAAAAATTTGTTCCAAAGCCTCCCTAGACTTTTTACCCCTTGACCACCCACAAAGACTTTAGTTAGACTCCTCAAAATCAACTGCCTCATTTTACACTATGGGAAGAAGTCTTTTCCTTTTTTAAATTGCCTTTATCATTTTTATGGCCCTGGACCTCCTTTGTCCATTTTTTAATATGTCATATATCGAGAGAACCATATTTTATTGGGATATCTCTTCATAATTTGCCTCAGAGAAGCAAGTCTCTAAATTTTCAAAGAAGACAGATGTTTTAAGCTAAAGGCTCTAAACTGGAAAAAAACTTTTGTTGACATTTTCTCGATTTGTACGTAGAGACACTAATATTTTCTCTGGTCATTTTCTAATAAGACTTTCTCTTAGACAAACACTGATAAACGCTCTCTGTTAAATATCTTTTTTTAGCTCTTTTAATGCATTATTTAAATTGTCTATTTTAAAATAAAGCATACATTCTTTGTTATTTTGTTCAATTGTTTTAATGAAGATTTTTTTCATCAGTTTGATAAATTATTTGCAACATAAACATAATTTAGATTTTTTAACAGAAATCGTACCATAAATAATTGTTATTCTTAATGAAGTTTTTCTTCGGATAGCAAGAAATCATAAAATATCTTTCGAAGGTGGTAAGCAAATGTTCTCATTAAATCATTTATTACTTTTATAATTGTGTATTTATGAACGGTTGGAATTATTATTTTTTTAATTGTTCGCATAATAATTGTTTTTATTATGTTCGCATATCAAATTCATTTATATATTATATCAGTTCCTAATTTTAAAATTTGTTGAAACAATTTTCAAATAAATTGCTACCTCATCAGACATGCTTCTTTCTCTGAAAAATAAAATTAAATTTTTGTGTACGTACTTTTGCATAATGAATGTACGCTGATAAATGCACGCGTAAATTGTATATATTTACATGAATGCAAACGTGTATTGTATGTAAGTAATACATATGCGAGTTAGTAAAGTTATTTTTAAGATACAATTTAAGGCAAGAACAGTTTGTTTAGGAAACATACGCACGGTAATTCTTGAAATATAATTAATTTGTAAATCATACATACGCGTATCACGGAGAGAATATTAAAATGAATCCAAATTACGCTTATACGAGTAAATGGTGATAGAAATTAAATATTATAAAACTACATATTACAATTGGTTGATATTTAAAAATTAAAATATAATTTGCCTTATTACACAACTATACACAACTGTAAACATACTTGCATTTCGTAACGGGGAACATTTATTTAGGTAGATGTATAGCAGTGGCAAAATAACAACAAATTTACTCTATACCGAACTCGATTGTAAACAATTTACTGATAATATCTGAAACATGCCACAATTGGCGTATTTGAATTAACTATATATATATATATATATATATAGTTAATTCAAATACGCCAATTGTGGCATGTTTCAGATATTATCAGTAAATTGTTTACAATCGAGTTCGGTATAGAGTAAATTTGTTGTTATTTTGCCACTGCTATACATCTACCTAAATAAATGTTCCCCGTTACGAAATGCAAGTATGTTTACAGTTGTGTATAGTTGTGTAATAAGGCAAATTATATTTTAATTTTTAAATATCAACCAATTGTAATATGTAGTTTTATAATATTTAATTTCTATCACCATTTACTCGTATAAGCGTAATTTGGATTCATTTTAATATTCTCTCCGTGATACGCGTATGTATGATTTACAAATTAATTATATTTCAAGAATTACCGTGCGTATGTTTCCTAAACAAACTGTTCTTGCCTTAAATTGTATCTTAAAAATAACTTTACTAACTCGCATATGTATTACTTACATACAATACACGTTTGCATTCATGTAAATATATACAATTTACGCGTGCATTTATCAGCGTACATTCATTATGCAAAAGTACGTACACAAAAATTTAATTTTATTTTTCAGAGAAAGAAGCATGTCTGATGAGGTAGCAATTTATTTGAAAATTGTTTCAACAAATTTTAAAATTAGGAACTGATATAATATATAAATGAATTTGATATGCGAACATAATAAAAACAATTATTATGCGAACAATTAAAAAAATAATAATTCCAACCGTTCATAAATACACAATTATAAAAGTAATAAATGATTTAATGAGAACATTTGCTTACCACCTTCGAAAGATATTTTATGATTTCTTGCTATCCGAAGAAAAACTTCATTAAGAATAACAATTATTTATGGTACGATTTCTGTTAAAAAATCTAAATTATGTTTATGTTGCAAATAATTTATCAAACTGATGAAAAAAATCTTCATTAAAACAATTGAACAAAATAACAAAGAATGTATGCTTTATTTTAAAATAGACAATTTAAATAATGCATTAAAAGAGCTAAAAAAAGATATTTAACAGAGAGCGTTTATCAGTGTTTGTCTAAGAGAAAGTCTTATTAGAAAATGACCAGAGAAAATATTAGTGTCTCTACGTACAAATCGAGAAAATGTCAACAAAAGTTTTTTTCCAGTTTAGAGCCTTTAGCTTAAAACATCTGTCTTCTTTGAAAATTTAGAGACTTGCTTCTCTGAGGCAAATTATGAAGAGATATCCCAATAAAATATGGTTCTCTCGATATATGACATATTAAAAAATGGACAAAGGAGGTCCAGGGCCATAAAAATGATAAAGGCAATTTAAAAAAGGAAAAGACTTCTTCCCATAGTGTAAAATGAGGCAGTTGATTTTGAGGAGTCTAACTAAAGTCTTTGTGGGTGGTCAAGGGGTAAAAAGTCTAGGGAGGCTTTGGAACAAATTTTTATCACGATAAAAATTTGCATTGCAGTGAAGGCAGCATTTTATTACTTTTTTCCCGGGAAGGGTAAAAGAGAATAAATTATTTAGTATGGAACGCATTGCATAAAAATAAACACTTGATTTTTTTTATGCAGTGCGTTTTTTGTTTGGGTGTATTTTGTTTTTAAAAATGTCTCTTTCATTTAATTATGTAAAAAAAAGTGTTTGTCTTGCGAAAATAAAGTTTTAAAGT
The DNA here is from genome assembly GCF_043381705.1 of Parasteatoda tepidariorum. Taxonomy (NCBI): domain Eukaryota; kingdom Metazoa; phylum Arthropoda; class Arachnida; order Araneae; family Theridiidae; genus Parasteatoda; species Parasteatoda tepidariorum. Next base: position 52,550,849 of record NC_092214.1, read on the forward strand.
TGGAAAAAAAGGTTTTTTTAAAAATATTAATTTAACTTAACTTTACTTTTATGAATGTCCAAATTTCAGGAAGGGTGAAAATTCTAATTTTACTAATTTAACTGGATTTTATTTTTGTGAATGTGTAGTTGTTGTTAATTTACGTCGCACTAGAGCTGCACAATGGGCTATTGGCGACGGTCTGGGAAACATCCTGGAGGATGATCCGAAGACATGCCATCACAATTTTGATCCTCTGCGGAGGGGATGGCACCCCTGCTTCGGTAGCCCGACGACCTGCGCGCGTAAATTTCACAAGAAAATAAAGTTTTTATTTCTTCTTTTTTTTTTGAAAAATAGCTTCAAAATTGAAAAAAAAAAGTTTTTATTTTTTAAAATTACCAAAATAACTTAATTTTATTTTCACAAATGTCTAAATTTCAGAAGGGGCGCCGCACATTATTCACCCCTTCAATTGAGTTTCAGACAAAAATAAGGTTTTCAATTTCAAAAATGACTTCAAAATGGAAAAAAAAATTTTTTTTTCCTTCTAAAATAACTTTTTATATTTTACTTGACTTTATTATCACNATTTTTTTATTTTTGTGGTGATTATGAGTGTTTTTGTGGTCGATTCTGGTATTTTCTTGTAAATTTGAGTATTTTTATACTAGTTATGGGTTAGGTTAGTTAACTCTATTATGGTTATTTAACTCGTGTTAGTTAATCCTTTGAAAAAATCAACTCAGAAATTCTTGATTAATTCTAATGAGTTAACTCAAGAGAATCGCTAGTGACTTCACACAAGAACTATTAATGTAAAATCAATAAACAAATTATACACTCTAAAAGCAAATATCTTTTTTATAGTCGGGAAACTTGTTCCAACCAGCAAGCCTTTTTAAAAAACGTTTGCGAGTCCAAATGCTTTTTCTGAAGATAATTTGAGTAAGTGAAAAAGTGATTTCTATATATGACTCACCTTTGGAACCTGAGGGAAACCTTAGGCGCAAAAGCTACAATTTTGAAATTGTATTATAAAATAAATGAAATTTTATTTTACAATTAAAAGTATACATGGTATATATTAGAGATAGGTGTCAGATGTTACAGAAAAAAATTCAGTCGCACAGACTTAATCAGAAAATTAGGAAAAATCCTCAAAGCAAAGCCACCCTTGGCTCCCACCTTAAGTTTTGATGTAATAAGTTGTTTCACTTTAGTAAGTTATTAAATATGTCGAAATGCATTTTGCTTTCTATTTGTATGTGCGATTTCCCTTCATCCACTTAATCAGTTTTTTTAAATAATATTTTCTCTTGAACATTCTCACGCCACCCCTCTAGTATGCTCGCGTCCCCCTAGGGGGGCTCGCCCCACAAGTTGAGAATCGCTGCATTAACGTACATATTATGTATTTACATACGTATTTATGAACAATGCATTTTAAATTAGGAAGTAAAGAAATTTTTGCAATATTTTAAAGAATGTAATTTTATATGGTTAAATCTAAAGTTTGAACAAAATTGCTCAAATGTTATTAATTTGAATTGTTCTTGAGATTCCTAATTTTAAATATACGACTTTAATTAATGAGATAATGTTTGAGTTCTGGTACGTGGACATCCGATCATTAGATAGAAAGTTATTATTCAGGTTTTTTCATTTTTATTTTGCAAACTGTACATGCAATCTTTATTAAGTTGAATAGCAGAATTCATTTAGCTATTCGCGATCGCAACACTCGAATACGCCATCTGGGGAGAGACCGGTTTCATGCCTTTAGCCCTTCTCCCTTCCCTCTCCTCCTCTTTTCAGTTGTATAGGAATGTACTACTATATTTTCCCTTTTCTTTATATTTTTCCTTTTTATTTAATCAAAATATTTTTTAAAATTTCCGTGATACTTTTCTTTAGAACTATGTTTAATGCAGTTTTCAGTTTCATATAGTGTTTCAAGTTGAAAGATTTTAATCTATATGAAAATCAAGAGAGAAACTAACGTACTTCCTTCCTCTATGACTTTCCGCACGCTAATGGGGAAAGCATGTGAAGTGTTGCCATAGGAAAAGAGTTCTGCTGTACGCCACCTGCAGCCCATTTCGATCGCCAATACAATTTATGCAATATGAAAAAATAATAAATTGCCTACAATTCTGATTATAAAGTAATAAAGCTCATTTGAAATTATTATTAAAATTAATCGTGCTGTAATCGTATTTTGTTACAAAAAATTATGATTTCGAGTAGTCTTACTTTACATGAAAACATTACATTTGTAATTTGTTACGAATACTCAGAAGTTTATCCAAAAATATTTAAACAAGACTGATGAATTTATTCATCAATCATTAAGCTATAATTTGCATAAGGAATGATGACTAAAGTCGCATTTGAATAATTAATTAAAATAAAATTTGACTAAATTTAGAAAAAACTAAAATTTTCTCAAATGATGATCATCTCTGTAATGAAACTATTTTGATACCACATAGTTGATATTTAATTATACAACTAATCAATGAAAAGGAAAATGACTGAAAATATTTGTGCGTCACCTTTATCAAAATGGTAATACGGCTTTCGAGTTAAAATTTAACTTGCACCTAAAGGTGCAAAAAAGTAAAATGAAATAATTAATCAAAAGAGATTAATACAGATGAAATTGTCGTACTTATTTCTTTCAGTTTATCATTAAAATCAAGAATTGGGAATTAAAAATTTGCAATGTAATAAGAGGGCAGTGCTTAAATGGATGGTGTTTTCTACACTAGGGAACGCTGCAAGCTCGGTACCACCTGAATTTCCGGGTTACTGTTTCCGTTGTATTTTAAAGCCATTTGGCATCATTATGTTTTGAGATTCTTGCAAACAATGTATTTGATTACTTATTACTTGTGTTTACAATGCTAACAATACTAGTGTTTACAATGCTAAAAGGGTTAACACTAACGTCAGATGGTGCACAGCTTGCAACAAGAACAAACAGTAATAAACTGATGGAAATTGGCCATATCAAGACTACCAAAAAAGCGAGTTATTCGAAATCTAGCAACCATGTCACCTTTTTTAACAATATATCTCTAAGAAACTAAAAAAATTTTCACTTCAAACTCACCAGAATTACATATTAACATTAATATCTTATGAAATATGTCAGATTTGAGCTTAGAAATTATATAATTTATTTCTTTTATTGAAAACAAAATTATACTCTCTGCTCTACGTCTCCTGTAACCCGTTTCGATCACCTATTCTCACTGCCTGTAGTTTCTTTGTCCATGAAAAAATCGCATGCGAATGAGAAGCAGGTTGGTGAGGTTTTTGCGTTTTCATTAATCAGCTTTTCATTCATGTGTGGTCCCGCAGTGGACTGATAGTTGAGACACGGTTCCCAGCAGAACACCGAAATCAAGCATCACTGGCTACGGTTAGTGTGCGGGTGGGTGACCACTTGGATCAGTCTGCGTAGGGACCGAGGGTGTGCGGTGTTGGTCCTCGTTAAACTGTGCTACCGTAAAGTGCTCGATTTCGCGCAGATCGTCGGGCTACCGAAGCGGGGGTGCCATCCCCTCCGCAGAGGATCAAAATTGTGATGGCATGTCTTCGGATCATCCTCCAGGATGTTTCCAAGACCGTCGCCAATAGCCCATTGTGTAGCTCTAGTCCGACGTAAATTAACAACAACAACATTCTAGTGAGAACGGTCCTTAATTTAGATACGCGAGTTATTTTTAGCAAATCGTCACTTAAATGACACTAGTGCCACTATCTCACCAGAAGAAAAGCTTCAAAAATCAGTATTTAGTTAACTTTAAAAGTGTTTATCCGTTTAAGTCTCTGGCTACAGGTTTATTATTGCTGGTTTTTATGGATTAAAACTGGAAATTAATTTTATTTTTTATTTGGAAACTATGTGTTGGTATTTATTTTTCGCATTTAAAACTTCAACTTGTTTGATCGAAATTAAGAATTGTCAGAATTTCAGACAGCAGGTATGCATACATTTGTTTTCACATGAGTAAATCGAAAACATTTTAAAAACTGAAACCAGAAATTTCAAAGTTTTTGATGAAACTTTTGAAGACATGATCGATAATATATTAGAAGTCAAAGTTTATTCTTTTGCATCTTGAGTAAGATATAATCGTTTTTTTATTTTACTTTTTTAAAAAATTCGTATCTGTGGTGGTAAAATTATTCAATAATTTTTTGTTACTTGAAATGCAATGTGTATAGAAAGTGACAGATACTTATTGATGTAATGACAGGTGCTTTTTTCTTAACCTATTAAAAAGTAAATTGTGTAAAATCATCTGTATGTTATGAGGAGAAATTTTATACTCCTCTTTTTTATTGTTAGCATTTATTAATTCTTATAGTGTTCAAAAATGTTTCTTTAATAGTAATTATTTTTGCATGAAAATGTAAAAATGAAGCAAAAGTCAACAATTCTGAAGGATTAGTTCTAAGCACTTTTGAAAAATAAACATATAATAAAATGCAAATTTTTTCTTTAGAGCTGTTACAATTTAAAAAAAAATATTTTCTAGAGTTTTAATTATATTTGTCATAATTAAAATTTTGTCAAGTATGTTTGTCATTTTTAAAATATTAGTTTTTCATTCATAGTATTAAGTTGGTAATAATTTAATTCCATACTTATTTCTCATGTTTTTGCTACTTAGGTTCAGGCAAAAAGTAGTTACTATTAGAATAAAAACTTAGAATAAAAAAATATCTTAACTTAAATTAAAATTAAAAGTTTAGAAACTATTGTATTTAAAAAAAAAAAAACTCCCCATGTTCTTGTATTAATAGTCTTTATATTTTTAAATATCATTAAGTATATTTAATTAACAATGTGCTTGGTATATATCTAGAAATTACATTATCAAATTTCTTCATGCAGTTCAACAGCATCATTTTTTGGACCAAATTAATGCAAATATAACCATTGTTTTCTCTGATTTTCCAAGAAATACACGGAATAGTTAACTTATGCATGAATACAATCATAACCTATTTGTAGCTTTTATTATAATTATAAATTGCTCTGTAGTTTTATTATTATTTTATAGTAATTTATGTTACATTTTGAATCTACTGTTATTATGTCCAACACTTTTTATTTAGATGCATTAATAATAAATAAAAAGAAGACTCAAACATATATATAATTCGTTCACCAGAAGTTGAGACTTGGCTCCACCTCCTGGGACGCAGAGTTCATTTCAGCGCGGGAGTTAGAAGAGAAACATCTCCGTTGTTGAAATTGAGACAACCCTTAATTTGCGCCAAACACAAAAAGTGAATTATTTTTCAGTCATTACTTTGCTTTATCATCTGCTATTATACCTTTATTTTATATTATACCTGCTATTTTACACTAGCTAATTAAATATAGTTTCAATTTAAAAACTGTTGTTCTCCCAGCGAAATGGCTTATAAAGGACAAACTATTCACTCAAAAGAAAGAAATATCATAAGAAATGGTGCAAAATATAATCAAATTTATGAAATATTTATTGTTAAAAAAATGCACATAAAGTTTGCGAAATAAATATTTTTGCCAAACGATCGCCAAATAGCAACATTGTTCAAGTTTGCTTACAACCTTCTCCCAAAAATAGCGAAATAGTATCGTCGCATACCACGTGATGAAGGCGGAGCCAAGTGCCAACTCATGGTGAACAAGCTATATCAAGAATTTAATTATGAATTTTATTCTTATTTAAACATTGTCAACAAATTTTATATTTAAATAATTTTTCAGGTTTGATTTTTATTTTTTTTTCCATGCAGGAAGTGGTTTAGTATTATAAAATTCAAAGATTTTCTAATGATGCAAAAAAGACTGTTAAATATTACATGACCATATACGTGCCATGCTGATCATCCAGCTGCTGCCATATTCGTAGGGTAAATCATTAATTTCTATTTAAATTATTAACATTAAATGGTATTTAAATCAGTTATGTATTTACAATTTTTGACTTTTTTTTTAGCAATTCCTTATTTTATAGTCATCAATGTCAAGCATCAAAGTTAGGTGGATAGAAAATGGGTGAATTGCAATGCACCTTAGAATTTTCTATTGAATTACACAAATTCATCAATGTGGATTTGTTTCAACGAGGGTATGTGATATTTTATCTATTGTATAAAATTTTATATTAATCATTGCTCAAAGGGCAATTTGTTAAATTTTTATTAACAGAAAAAAAAGTACAGTTTTTTGATGCTCTTTTTAGCTAATCTCTTGGCTAAAATTTTTCTTAGTTTCTTCTTGTGTATATTAGACCATTGTAGTTGTTGACCATAATAGCTTCTTTTTCTGCTAATAGGAAGTGATGTACGTAGTTTTCTAAATTTTTAGAGTTTGTTAATGAACACAAATGCTTAGCAGTAACTCGTTATTCATCGTAGCGTAGTATAGTGTATTCAGTGTAGTGATTTGTATTCTTGTGTTTTAAAATATTACAGTTCTTTATTCATATTAATGGGATTTTAAAAACCACACATTGTGATTCAAGAGATTTAAAAATCACATTATGCGATTCATTTTCACAACATTTAAAAATCACTTCTCAATTTCTATTCCTGTGATTTATAAATCACGTAGCATGAAAATCATATACCATGGAAAGGAAGAAAACTTTTTGGGATAAATTCCTAAATTTAATGAAGTTATTAAACCTAAGGTAATAGTGTCGATATCAATAGCTTTTGTAAGAAGACTGTTTTCCAGGATGAATTTCTTGGTATGTTCTTAATTGAGAAGCAGTCTTTCTACGAAATCATTAAATTTTTATTTAATGGCCCTGAAAAGCCGCCAGAAGATCAACTAGATCAAATCATCATAATGTTTAAAAAATAGGCAAATTGCGAGATAACCATTTTTTGCACCATTTCCTACCTACCCAACATTAATGATATGCTGAGAAATAATTTGTATGTTATTAAAATTTTTTAATTCTAAAAAGTGTAATGAAGATGAGTATTGTAAATTTGAATTAATTGTAAATCGTAAATGTCATGGTAAATATTGTTGCATTATTCAGAAAAACAGTTCCTTCAAAATTAACTTTTTTATTCCTTTTTTTTAATACATATTTTCTTACATAAAATTATGATATATAATTTTTTTTTTAAAAAAGTTAAATGTGGCTAAAATTTTTCACAAAAATAGGTATTAAGTTAAAAATCTTGGATTTGCCCTTGCAGCTTCAGTATGAAGACAGAGAAAAATATGCCTTTGGCCATTTGTCTTTTGATTATTAAGGAAGCTGAGAAAAAGTTTCATTTTCTGCTATTATCACCTAGTTTGGAATTCCGAAATCAACTGTTGGCCTCATTGTTAACAAGTGGAAGGATAAAAAAAGTGTGTACTATCTTCTAGTACCAGAAGCCCAAGAAAAATGACCCACTGTCGAGTGAGGTTAATCCGAAAAAATTTGGTTGGTGACACAAACAAAAGCATTAATCAAATATGCAAGGAGATAGCCATTGAACTCACCAGGAGTAAACACGCCTTAAGACTGAATGCAGCTGGATTGTGTGCATGCTTTATGGTAAAAAAACTTCTAGTTTGGAAAAGTTTAGAAAAACTGAACCGTCTCAAAACGTTTTCAATTTTTCAAATTTTTGTTTGGTGTTTGTTAAATTAAAAATCTTCAAGTTTATTAGTTTCTTCTCATGTAGGATGACTAAAGCTACAAATTACTAATTTACATCATGATGAAATTTTGCTTCCAGAAAAAGTTTGATCAGAAAACATATCTTAAAATTTTTGCTTCCTACTGTGTATTGATTGTTGCTCCGGGGGACCCACAATAATTATTTAATGGTGGTCCAAGTCAAATTTTTAGTGGTCCAGGATCAGTGAACTATCATTAGAAGTCCTGGTTATAGTTGATTGTATAGCCAAACAAACTCTTTTTTTTTTTTTTAAGATTCTATAACTATGTTTTTTGTTCAAACCATATAATAGATGATACAAATATCGAGAATAAGATGTTCAAGTAGAAAAAAAATAAATAAATAAATTGCTTGCAAAATATCTGAAATAAAATCGCAGGATGAGATTAGCATCCTAAGAGCTGGAAAATTATTTAAAGTGTTTTTTTTATTAAGGAAAATATTATCCTTGAAATAAAGTTTAGATATAGCAATTCATCAGGAAAGAGTAAATGAGTTTAATAGGTTTTTAATAAATGGTACAAATGCAGAGAATGAATGTTTCTAAAATTAGTGTTTTTTCCTTTGAAAAAAAAAGTTTGCTGAAAACGAAGTTTTTAAAATTTTATTTGTTACATAGCTTTGTTTCATAGTGTATGATAAGTCATTATTATTTTTATTTTTTTACGCCAAGTTACATTCTAATAGGCATATCCTAAAAGGAGCAAAAAAGTAATTTTTTTTTTATACAGTGGGTGATCGGTTAACGAACATAATCCATTCCAAGACTATGTTCGCTATCCGAATTGTTCGTTAACCGATTATCGATTCACCATAGACTTCTACGTGAAATCGATTAATTCGTTCTGGAGACCCTAAAAATTAAATTTAAAAAAATGTATAATTTCTTATTAAGTTTTTTAAAAAATAATACATACATATAGTCTTGCATATTAATCAGTCCTTTTCATTTTTTGCTTATGGGGCGTTGAAGAGCATGTCCAATGTCGATTGCTTTTCTCTTTTTTTCAGGATTTTCCGGAAGTAATTAATAGCATTGTCGTTGTAAAAATCTCCAACCCTACTGACATCAGCTTAGTTTGGGTGCCATTCTAAGACCATTGCTCTGACATCCTCCCACTTTTTCAAAAGATCTTTAACGGCAGATGTCGGCATTGGTATCCTCTTTCGTCTTCCTTTTGTTCAGAAGGAGACACATTTCGCTGTGTTTCTTGGTGTTCTTCATTCAAAATTTCTTGGAGTTCTTCTGTC
>NC_092214.1:52561361-52573260 GCF_043381705.1 Parasteatoda tepidariorum
TATATCTATATATATATATATATATATATATATATATATGTTGCAATTTAAATTCTTCTACATACTTTTCATACCTGTTTTTTGTATGAGATTTTAAATTTTAAATCTCAGTTGCATTGTTCATATGTAATTAAAATAATCATTAGTAATTGAAGAGAATAACTTCTTACTGTATTTTAAACTTGTTTAAACTTATAAAATATTTATATTTCAGCATGTTCATTGGTTTTTCCTGCCTGCATTGTAAATGGAACAGCTGTCAGTAAAACATTTCAAATTTTATATAAAAATGAAGAAGTTATTTTAGATGATATTATAATTTTTAAGGTACACACTCTTATAGAAGGGCATAGGGTAAGTTGGTAACTTTTAGTTGTTTTCTACATTTTATCATAAAAACTTTTTTAGCTATTGATTTAAATTATGTAGCTATGATTTTGCATGCATATGTTACTAGTTTGTTCCAATATAAAAGAAGGCAGAACGGTTTCATTCTTTAATACATATGAGAAAGCTGATCCATATTTAGTTCTAAAAATATTATGCATTATTAGAGGTGGTATTAAGTTTTGAGCCTTGAATGTTGAATTGATGTTGACTTGTTTTGTTTTCTCAATGCATGAAGATGGTTTAAAGGAAACTAATTTTTATAACTCTAACTTTGCCATTAACTACAGCTGCTTTTGAAAGAGGTTTTACAAGTCAGAATAAATTCTGAAAAGCGAGGTTTGTTGAGGATGAATATTTGCATAACCTTTCCAGATTATTCTTTGTCCCTGATTCTCCAAAATCTCCTTTTCACAGCTCAAGTGAAGTTGTCTTAAGAAACATGAATTTTAGACATACTGCTAAATTGAAGCACAAAAAGTTAAATATATGATCACGGAGATTTGTTTTTTGGAAACATCAGTATAATTAACATTTAAATCGTTTAAAAAAAATGAGAAATAATTTATTTTACTGAAATAATCTATCAATAGTAATTAAATGTTTATTTTGCATAATTAATATGTTAGGTTTAATATAATCTGTGTTGTAAAATAGCAGTAATTTCCAAAAGTAATCTTTGTTTTGAAGTTACTTTGTTATTTTAAATTTCACTCTTCAAAGATTATTAGAAGAGTGAAATTACTCAATAAAATTGTTTTTTCAGACACTGGGTTTGACTATGAAAATCCTGTTTTGTAGGAAAGCAACTAGGTAGTTAAAACATCAGTTCGTGAATATAGTGTATAAATTTTAATTCATTATGTGTTAGAGTAGACCTCTTATTTTTTTATCTTCTAACCTTTTGAAAATATTCATTTTTAAGTGTATGTGTCTGACCTCTCTACTTTTATTTTTCTTAACAGATACGAGAATCTTTTTTGAAAGCAGATTTTCAAATTGTTGTTGAACTGTGGTTTACTGATCAATCTTTTGGGTATGTATTGAGTTAATTAATGAACCATTTTAATTACTGAAATGATCTACCTCAGAGTACTTATCATAAATCATTAATAGCAAATAATGAAGCCTTTTAAAGTGTAATTGTATATTAAAAGCAACAAAGTTATTTATTTTTCAAAGACAGAATATTGATCAGAAATAATTTATCTCAAATTATGTTTTGTAATGAGTGATTTGCAAAATTTCTAAAATACAGTAAATGTTTGATTATGAGGAATCCACAAATTTTAGGTATGTGAAAATTTTGGATATTTAAGTGCCAAAAACCTCAATCCTTAATATTACCTTATTTTCCGGGGGGAAAATACAACATCTTAAAAAAAAATAAAACAAAGCAAGAAAATCTAACAAATGACATTTATAAAAAATCTTATAAAAATAATGATGAAACAAAGAGTGAAAAGTATAGTAGCTGTCTGCCCCGTATTCTAGTAATTGCAATGTCCTCTATGTGTGAAAATGGCGAGACAATGAGTGAAACTTAGAAGAAGTTAAATAAATGGAAAGGAGTGGTTATATTTTGTGTTTAAACAAAAAATTGTGTGTTTAGTGTTCTTAGTGACTGTATAATGCTTAAATTTTGACAGAGAGTGCAGAGTAGACACATGCCTGCTAACATTAGTATTGAAATGCTAAATAAAAGTGTGAAAACTTCATTGATTCGGGTAACTTCTTCCGTTGACTCATATGCTTTATTTTTTCAATCACTAGAATAAAAATTAAAAACAAATTTTTTTCTGAAATTGGAACTTCTTTTAATTATCTTGGTTAAGAGAGTTAGTAATTTAATATTATATGTGTCTGAAGAAGAGTTATGTATTTGTAACAAATTTAAATCTTAAGTTTTAAAAATAATTTCTGCCTACATTGCGAGAAAGCTATAATAATTTTCGTGTAGAGAAGCTCAAAGCAGTGCTTATGTTCAATTATGCCCACAGGTATTAAGGAATGAATTTAGAAATGTGGTAGGTAGATATATTGTTTCAATACACCTTGAAGATGAACCCTCGGGATTAGGCAAGTCTAGTGATTTGCTCTCTTCGGATTTAGATCGCTAAGGAAATGTTTTTTAAAAGATGAACAATATTTAAATTTTTATTACAATTTTTTAAAAGAGTATGAGAAACTGGGTCATAAGATTGCGATTACAAATAAAGATGCACTAGAAGTTGCATAGTATGCTACACATCATGACATTTTTCATGTACAAGAGAATAGTACGAAATAATAGTTCCTGCTGTGTTTTGTTCTTCATTAGCTAAAACTTTAGGTGTTGATGACTAAATTTTGATATAGATATGCATTGACCACAGACGTTATAATGATGAAATAAATTATTTTAATTAATCCAAACCAATATTGTCTAAAGATAATATTGAGGAGTGAAAATGTAATCCAAAAAATTATTACCGATAAATAAAAAAATACTTAAATTGTTGATATTTTCATTCTTACTGATTCTGATTGTTCACACTTTTTCTGTGGTTCAGGCTAATACCCCCACCCTTGTAATTAATAAATTGTGGTATGAATTGTCATTTTTCTACTTTTTAATTCTAGATAGGTGGGATGTTTTGAGGCATAAAAATGAAAGGATCATTTTTCCATGAGAAATTTGTATACTATTGGTGAAAAAAAGTGTTAGATTTATTTACAATAGGTATTTCAGGATATTTAGATGACAGTGATTTCCGGTGGACAAGCCGCACCGCCATACAGGCCGCACCGCCATACAGGCCGCACCTGCGAAAAGCATCGCTAAAAATTTCAATTTTCATCTTATGGACTGCACTTTCATTTTTTTTTGATCAATCATCGATGTTTATCAAATATCACATGCATGAAAATACACTTAAAAAATAATAATCTTTGAAATATAAACTCTATACTTAGGAAATAGTTATTGATAAATCTTTTTTTATGTATACTTTTATTATAAAAAGAAGGAATTGAGAATGATACTTACTTACAGATGAAACACGTATAACCAATCAAAATCGTAAGTTGAGAATGTGTATGTGATGAAAAATAAACTGATCACAAAGTGAAAGTAAATCACAATTTTTTTTATTTACTTTTCAAATATTTCTGATCATATATTTATTCAAAACCATCAAAATCGGATTCTTCACTGTCAGAACAAAACAAACGTTTTAAATCTTCATTCTAGTTCATTTTCTATGTCATCTTCATCATCCCACATCAAGGAAGGAACATTTTTCACGCAAAAGCGTGTAACAGTAAGATAAAAGAACGAGAAGGAAGTGTATGAATGGAATTTTGTAGAACAAGTAGGGCAGACGAACTAAAGAATGTGAAGAAAGCAGTGCAATATGTTGAAATACTTACGATCCCCCTTCTCCCTCTAGGTCACCTTATTCCAGGTGCAACCAGGAAGAATAACTATTTCATTCACTAGTTACAATAGTAACGGTCTAATGTACCGCAGCCTTTGAAATGTAGATTCTTCAGTGACCTTCAATCTTCATTAAAGAGAATAAATAGTTAAAAAAAAAAAGAATTGCTAAAAAGAAAATTAATGATCACGGCAGTCATAGGAGGGGCGGAACTTGCGGAAGGATTCTATGATGTCCAAAATGTTTATGGCATCGAAAGCCCAACATAATTTTAGTGTGAGTAAAAATTAAACACTTCCCTCTCCTCTTCGGACTGTGAAATTCGGAAGGGAGAGATAAAATGTTTCGTTCTTTCTCCCCTCAATCCCCTGCCATCATTAGCACAATGACCTGTGTGAGGAAGGGTTGGGAATGACAGCAGAACATATAGAAAGTTAAACAAATTGTTCTTTTGATCACTAGTTGTAGACAGATGATTTTAATTTTTTCTTTGTTTTTCGTTTTGTCTCTAAAATTTGATTTGTTACGAAACTACTTATCATAAATCATTAATAGCAAATAATGAAGCCTTTTAAAGTGTAATTGTATATTAAAAGCAACAAAGTTATTTATTTTTCAAAGACAGAATATTGATCAGAAATAATTTATCTCAAATTATGTTTTGTAATGAGTGATTTGCAAAATTTCTAAAATACAGTAAATGTTTGATTATGAGGAATCCACAAATTTTAGGTATGTGAAAATTTTGGATATTTAAGTGCCAAAAACCTCAATCCTTAATATTACCTTATTTTCCGGGGGGAAAATACAACATCTTAAAAAAAAATAAAACAAAGCAAGAAAATCTAACAAATGACATTTATAAAAAATCTTATAAAAATAATGATGAAACAAAGAGTGAAAAGTATAGTAGCTGTCTGCCCCGTATTCTAGTAATTGCAATGTCCTCTATGTGTGAAAATGGCGAGACAATGNGTAATACACTAATGATTATTTCCAAATGATGGTAAGGTAAACATCTTTCAAAAAAGGAAGAAAAATCTTATAAGGAAATTTTTTTTTTCTTTAAAAATGGCGTGAAAATTTATCTAATTTCGTTCCCGTTTTCTGATTTTCAGATAACGGGTTCTGTACTGTATATTAATAGTTCGAAATCTTGTTCCATTTTATTTTTGGTATTTTCTATAAAGTCAGTAGTGGGATTTGTTTTGAAGAATATGGTTTTTTTTTTCTTTCTAGTTTGAGATTTTTTCTTTCTTTCGAATTTAATCTTTTTTAAAATTTTTTTTTCTTTTTTTTCAAATGTAATTTTTTTTCTGTCACAATTTGACAGTCCTTACATCAGTCAATCGGCAGATCTGTGTCAATTTAAAACTCCGTGATTTCTTTTTTTTGGCGCTTTTATTTAATGCAGTAGCATTGTATTTCCCCCCCCTTTTTTAAAATTTTTTTCTATATCTTATATATTGAATGCATTGGTTCGCAAAAGAGGCAGAAATTTTTAATTAGCGTTGAAAAATAAAGAAAAAGGAAATACAACTAAAAGTATCTACTGAAATCGGATCGATGCATAGAACAAAAAGAGTTTATTTTCTAGTTTTGTGACAATTTGAAAATAAAACATAGATGAGAAGAAGGGAGTTAAAAATAAAGTGTACTAAGTTTAATTATTCTTAAGTTACAAATTGGAATTTGTCACACCATTTATAGATGACATCATGCGATTTTTCGTCAATCGAAAACTTCTTTATTCAAACTATATTTTAATGGAAAAAAATAAGAAAGAAAAACGTTTTCTGAGCAAACATTACGAAATAGGTTCATAATTTCGGAAACTTTTTGATTAACATATGCTTTTGATTAAATCCACCGTGATCGAAAAATAATCACATATGGCTTGGGATAAATGACTTCTTCATACATCGGCACACAGGCCACACACCGTGACAGGAAAACTTTTAAACACATGTAGGCCGCGGCCTATCTTCCGGAAATTACTGTAATTAATAGAAAAAGTCAGTGTCATTTTGGCTTTCCATCAACAACATAATAGATGAGTATTTAGTATGTTGTTCATTTGACTTAGCCAGAGGAATGAACCTGCTCTCAAATTATTATTTTTTCATTTGCTTTAGATGTTTATTGTTTCTTCTCTTAGTTCTGTTTAATAAGAATTATTTTTAAGAATAACTTGGTTTAATTTTTCATATCAGATAAAAGGAATAGGAGTGAGTGGCAACCACTTTCTCTTCAAAAGAGAGTTTTGTGAGAATTAAAAACTATTATTTTTCTGTGCATTTACCTGAGTTTTCTTTGTGATACCCCCCTTGAAAACTGCCAGTGATTGCTCGGTTTTGCAATACAGCTATGGCTTGTTAATATCTGCTGTTTTTATCTATCTCAAATATTTTAAAAGATTTTCAATTTTATTGCAAATATTTATGTAAAAAAATGATAAATGACAATATTTTGAATGAATAAAATAAGTTCATTAATTAGTATTCACTATAGTGAGTTTGAGAAAAAAGTTTTTCTTTTCAAAACGCTATAGTGTAGAAAAAATGCCGTATGGAAAAAGAAGAGAATTGATATAAATTTTTTTTAAATATGTTAATATTTATGGGTCATGCATCGCACTTGAAATTAATAAAAACTGACAAACTTAAAATTTGCTTAAATTTTTTATGCTACTTAAAATTGAACAATCAACATTATATGGTTTCTTGTACTTAATTTATGGTTTAAAAATGTAAAATAAGTTGAAATGTTATCTTTATTTCAAAGTATAATGGTTATGATATAAGTTTAAAATATAAGTTTTTTTTTCTTGCTTTATGCCATGTGCCATGGTTTCTTATTAGCTAACACAAAGATAATTATTGAGCTGGGTTTTTGAATGTTCAGTTATTGGGCCGAAAGGAATTTCCTATAGTGCAAATTATCAAAACACAAATGTTATCCCTGCTGTTTTTAAGGGAAATTTAGATTCTTAATTGAAATAAATAGTAAACATGTCAATTTTTCTGAAGAAGCCAGGACACTGAAGGAAAAAAACAACAACAACAGAATGTTGGTATGACAAAGCATCTATCTCTACAGTTTCTAACTACAAAATTTTTCAACTAATAACTATTTATCATGATTCTTAGGAATTTCTAACCTGTTTGATATATTTTTCGTACTTTGGAAACTTTTTGATGTATAATATTTTGAATTAATAAATAATATCAATAATCAATACAGTAAGTAAATATAGTCATCTTAATTATCAATATGCATCCTTGTGTGTTACAAGCAGAGCTGAAGGATGATTAAACAGGAAATTACCCTAAATATTTTTTTCAGCTTAGTCAACAGCACTGAAAATTAAGTTACATGCCGTGAAGTAACTTATAAATTTTCTTTCATAGATATTATTTTGCTTTTAAAATTTTTATACATGCATGTTGTCAAATGCATTTCCTGTTGCTCACAATCATATCTAACATCAAATATTCTGTGCAACCAAAAAGTACATTTCTTTGAGTAACTGAATTCACAATTTGAAGTAAATCACCAAAATGCAGCAATATTTGCATTACTTAAAAATGATGTTTGTTGTTATCAGTTATATGTTTGTTCTTTCTTGACAAATTGATGATGGATTTATGAAGTTGAACAGTTCTACTGGTAAGGGTTAGAGACTTTGTCGTAAAAGCATTTTATTCTCTTCTCTACTGTCCCAGCTTCATATGTAAAGTTTACACATTCGCCATTTGTTACAATAAGCAATTTGAATCTCTCTTTAAAACAGCATGAAAGAAAATATTTCTGTATCAGTAGTGTGCTCTGAAGGAAAGTATCTTGAGGTCCAACTGTGAGACATTATAAAACCTGCTGTTAAATTCAAGTTCTGTTTGACTCATTCAAATGTTATTATTTATTTAATTGCTTATATGCAATACTATTCTACCAAGGAGGTAAAAAAAGTAGAAAATTTATAAATTACTCAAAAGTAAATCATGTTTTCTACCGTACGGAAAACTTTAGAACATTATAGAAAAAGCTGGACTCAAAATGTTTTAACTAGTTCCTACTTACTGAAAGAAAAAAATGTTTCCAAGTTAAAGAAAATATATTTAGATATTACAACTGCTGAAGCGAAATCCTAAAATCAAATAAAAAAATCTGAAATTCGAAATGTCTCATGAAACACGTGTCAGAACTCTTAACTTTTCAGGGCCGTACAAACTCCTTGAAAGAAGTTCAAATTAAATGCATTGCTTATTATCTAACCCAGAGAATATCTAATGCGGTGGTTAATTAGCTATACAATGGTAAATGGAGAGAAACTTGATATAATTCTTGTTTAAACACATTAAACAATTAGTATGCATTGAATTATCATATTTACCTTTTTTAAACCATAAATTAGGCAGAAGAAACTAAAAGATGTCTATTTTACAACTTCGTGCGGTGTAAAAAAAAAGAAGGAAATATATTAAATTTTGTAAGTTTTTATAAATCTAAGTGCAGTGCAGGATTGGAAGATAACCAACCACTTTTTAAATTTTTTATATCTATTTTCTTTATGTATATATATATTATTTTATTCAAAAGGTTTTGTTACAGCATGGTTTTTAAAGTTTCGATGCAAATTTAAATCGTGCATTTCAGTTAGCAATCATTTTTTAATCTATTTGATTAGCGACAATTTCACAGTGAATCCACATGATTTTGCCGATCTTTTGCGGTCGATATTAAAACGGATTTTCACTTCGTTTTTTCCCACAATGTTTTAATACGATATTATTTTGATCGGCGAACTCTGAATCGCGTATTCCGCACTCAATTATTGATGATTCACTCGCAATAGAACATGGAATTACGATCACATTTTTGTCAGTTATTGTTACCGAATTTCATAGTTTTTTATTACTACATTATCATACACGAGAAATTTTGAATCGTGCATTTGTGGAATTACTTTTTGATGACTAGATTTGTTTTGGTTTTATTGTCCATGTGTTTTTGTCAATCATCATTTCAACGGTTTGGGATTTCGACATAATTTTTAAAATGTGTGTATAATTTTTAATCTAATATTATTACAATCCGCAAATTCCCAATTGTGCATTTAAATAATCAATTAATGACTCCCTTCTGTCGTGATCGCAATTTTTCCAAAATGGGGCATTTTTGTGCACCCTGAAGTTAAGTGTGTGATTCTTGGCAATAATAATCCTTTTATGCGAGACGCAGACGTGAAAAAGTGCGGAATTTTATCTCAATTTCGTGAAATGCTGAATGTTGTTTTTGTGATATCAAATTTTTTTCATATTGTAGCGGAAATTGGATTCAAATCAAACAAAAATCAAAAATCTGATAAAAATAAAAAAGAACCGGAAATTGGCAAAAAACGGAGGATTTTCATTCCTGCGCACTTTTTCCCAACAAGTTGCAAATGTAAAAAAAAAGAAGAAAAAAACATTTTTTTTTGATAAGAGAAAAAAGAGTTCTGTTTAATTTGATTGTGTTCTGAAAAAATACTCTAACGGTTAATGGATGTCCGGATATGGGACTTTCCACCGTATATCTACATAACCGTTATATATATATACACACAAACACACACAATCTTTGAACCTTCAAAACTTTGATTTTTTTTTCATTTATAGTAAAAAGGTGGACTTCACTATCATACAATTTCTCTTTTATTCAAAATAGTCAACTTCAAAAATTCTTATAAAAGCATCATCTTCGAAAAATTTAATTTAAGCACAAAAAGTTTTACTGTATCATATCTGTATATGAAACTATAGCTGTATGAAATTGTCTAAACTTTTTATTTAAAATATATTATGTTAAAACATTATTTTTCAATTTATGCCTATTTAATTTTTTTTAGACCTGATCAACATAATTCCATCCACTGTGTTAGTACAAGAAATTTACTTTTACATTTTGATCCAGCTAGAGGACTACATCACCATATACCTTTGTTATTTGATTATTTCCATTTGAGTGCAGTTACAATTACAATTCATGCTTCCCTCATCGCTATATGCCAGCCATATTTGAGGTTTAATATTTTTATTATATTATAAGATTCTCATTTAGTGCTCTAAACTAGCACATATAATGTAAAGAAGCGTGTTATTAATTTCAATTTAAATAAATTACTTTAGTATAAATAGTTCATTATTAAAGTTTGGTAACAGGTAGGTGCTTAAAATATATTGTAAAATTTCTGTAATTTGAAGCAATGTTAAAACTTGAAAAATTAGAGAGTTATTAAATATTGTTATCTATGAGTTATTCAATTTTACTGATAGAAAATTGAAATTTTATCATTTTTTTATTTATTTTATATCATTTAATTATTTTGAGTTGTACTTAAAAGTGAATGTACTTTAAATGTACATCATGAAATTTATGGGTACATTTAGTATAAATTAAATTTTAAGATATTAAGTTTAGTAAAACTCTCTAAAAATTATCTAAAAGAAGTGACATCTAGATGACTGTAACAAAATCGTTTATTTCATTTATCAGCTGTGAATGAATCCAGTTATAAATAGTACTCAAGCCCGTTGCAAGTATTAAGTATCTAATAGTAGTTATTTTATGAACTTAGTTCAAAGTAGCTGATACTTGTCAATCTTTCTGAAAGTAACCAGACTCATTATTGGATTAAAGTTTACCAACTAAACCATTTGGAACTGTTTCAAAGAGCTGATATTGATACAAATGGATATGATAAAGCATTTTCTTTCAAACATAAATACAATTCCATTCCTAATAAATTTCTCCAATTTTTTGTTTGCATTTTTATGATGTATTTAATTAGTTACATCATATTTAACCATCCATTTTTTAACAACTAAATAAATTACCAAAAATAAAATATAAAAATTTATTGTTTAGAATTAGATTTAGTTATTATTCCTCTAATTAATGTAAGAATTTGTTACAGATATTGAATCTGAACTAATAATAATGGATGCACGTTAATTAAGTTATTTTAAACAAAATATTTGTGATTTTTTGTTCTATTTAAATCAACTGATGTTTAAATTCAAAATCTGAAAGTGGAAGTTATGTTTATAATCTTTCAATTTTTCAGCCTTTTTATTTAGATCTAATTATAAGATTGATATGTATCTAATACAAAAAGTATCAGGCACTTGTAACTGGTAATTAGCTGTATCTGTTTGTGAGTGATTGCAGAAAAACTGGAAATTTTTCATCCCTTAATTTTAAGATATTTAAAAATTTTGGTTAAGTGTTTGATGAAGCCATATTTAATTTTAAATCATTGTATTGACGTAAAACAGCAAAATTCCATTTCAGGAAAATATTGTTAATGGAGTTAGTT
This sequence comes from Parasteatoda tepidariorum, assembly GCF_043381705.1. Classification (NCBI taxonomy): domain Eukaryota; kingdom Metazoa; phylum Arthropoda; class Arachnida; order Araneae; family Theridiidae; genus Parasteatoda; species Parasteatoda tepidariorum. Next base: position 52,572,525 of record NC_092214.1, read on the forward strand.
ATATTTGAAAAAAAAAAAACATTTCTCTTACAAAGCTAATCTCTTCTTTTCTAAACTTATTTTAAAAATATATTTTGAGGAATTAAAAAATCTATTTACCAAATATTTGAATGGTTATGTATATTATTGAAATTGAATCACCCAGGGAATGAATCTACCAAGAAATGAAAGCAAGAAAAGCAGACATATTACATTCTATCAGTAACACATTTTATACAATTTAGCATTCATTGATTATGTTATTTTATTCAAATATTTGTACTAAAATAAAAATTGACTAACAGATGATTTTAAAACAATGCATTTTATCACTAAATACACATTTGGTAAACGAGTTTTATAAGTGGGTGCAAAATTTTTTAAAATTACATTATTAGTTTTAAAGATATGCCTGAAAATGTAGATAGCAAAATTAACATTAAGAGAATCTATTTCCATTTGCAATTTATTGTCTGTCCTTCAAACCTTTAAAAACTGATTTTTTTCAGAATTTTTTTCTCAATCCTTACTTTCTTAAAAGTTATTTTTTGTTACTTATTAATCACTATATGGTTTATCTTTTTTACTTGAGTGCTATTGTAAGTTTTGAAGTACCAAAATATTTTATTTTCTACTGAACCAGGTATCAATCTTTCCTTTTGATCTAAAACAAAGAAACCAAACAAATCAATTTCAATACAAAAAAAAAAAAAAAAAAAAAAAAAAAAAAAAAAAAAAAAAAAAAAAAAAAAAAAAA
>NC_092214.1:52575389-52680288 GCF_043381705.1 Parasteatoda tepidariorum
AAAAAAAAAAAAAAAAAAAAAAAAAAAAAAAGATTTATTTATATTTTTTAACACATAGTAAAAGAAAAAAGGAATATATAATTTTGCATTTGTTTAAAAAATGTAGCTTTAAATTGATCCCTATTTAATTATTAATTACTCTTTCCTTTCATGTTATAGTTATCTTATAATTCCTATAATTATTGATATAATTTTCTTCACCATAATAGGTTGGGCGATCTGTTCCATCTCCTGCTCGGCTCTATCGAGCACATTTGGTACATTGGGAACTTTGTGCTGTTCTACTCTCTGCTCACTACAGTTTGTGTAGAAAATTGCTGGAATATATGACCCTATTACCAGCATGGCAGAAGTTGAAATTAGGTAATTTCTTTTTAACAAAAATATATTGCATTTTCTAAAGTTATGGATTTTATTTTTATTTATATTATTATTTATAAAATTTAAATTTCTTTTTGGTTTTCTATTGCAAACTTAACTTACAGATCAACGGGTATTAAAGAGTTATAAAAATCAGGAATTTATTATTATAATTTTGTTCTTAACATTAAATAGCTATTAGAAGGGATTATTAAATATTAATTATAATAATCCATCTATGTGTGCTTTACTAAGAATTATTGTCAGAAAATATATGCAGAAAATAAGCACATATCTGTTTACTCAATAAAAATTTATAATTTGTATTTTGCAGTAAATTATTGCTTATCAAAAATTGTTGGCATTTGATCAACATAATTGTAAATTATGCCAGAGATACATGTGTTAATGTATCTAGATTTTTTTTAAAACATATATTGCCTAGAATAAATCCAGTAAATTAATATCTATCCTTTATCCGCCTTCCTTTGTTTGTTTGTTTAAATTGTTTTTTTTTCTTTCTAAATTAGCAGTTTTTTATTAAATCTGGTTTGCAAGCTAATATAATATTTTTGTTTCCTCTAATCTTTCTTTATAAATTTTTTTTGACTGTATCAAACATTATATTTTTTTGGTAAAACTTGTTTTTATTAATATTTTTCTTAACCATTTACCCACAGAGCTAATAATTTATAATAATACGAAAAGTATCTTTATGTAAAAAGCTGTTATGCAATAACACATTTGCAATTAAATTAATTTAATATTTTATTCATTTAATTAACAATTTAGTTTAAAAATATAACAATTGTGAGATTGGAGAACCAAATGTGTAAATTTTAGCATTAAAAAATTTTTTTTGATATATAGTCTTGCTTATTTAAGAATAATGTTAACAAAGAAATCACCAGTCTTTACCTTTTTAGAAAAGGAACATGTTTAGGGCTTTTTGTATCCCAGAAAAGAACTGGTAGTAAAAATAACTCATTTCTAGATTTTCTTAAAAAGTAAATTGAAAGCTTTTACTATTCTTAACTAATAACTATCAATCACATATTCTTCTTCCCGGAGTAGTAATGATGCTGTATGTATGTTATACTTAATATAATAAGTATAATGTTATACTTGTAAGTCTGTTATATAAGTAATATGTTATACTTATAAGCCTTGGTAGTCGGGGATATTTCAATCCTCTCGAAAACAAAGTGATTAAAAACTTTTCTACCAATCTTTTTCAAGGAATAAACAGCACTTCATGTTCCGGAAAATGAAACATTAGCATTTAAATGGTTGAGTTACTATAGTTACCTGCTATATTTCATTATATTTCAGATTTTTTAGATAGTAACCCTCATCTAGAAGGAATAAGTGATTTTGCTAAGGTAAGTTTCTGTTATTCTTTTTTAAATTTTTTTTATTTATATTAATAGTTATTTTTTTAAAATAAAATTTTTGATATTTTATTTTTTATCTGTGTTTAACTTTGTTTATTAATTTCTTTATTTTAAGTAATTTTAATTTTATCTGAATTTGCTTTAACTTTGTTTATTCATTTTTATTCTAAATTAAGTTTAATAAATTTTTTTCATTACATTAAATGTTTGGAAAAAAATAAATTGTTTACAAAAATGAATGTCTTATTGTATCCCATTACAGTCAAATTAAATGGTCAAAGCGATTGAAAAAGTTTCGAATTACTCTTTAGTTTAGATTTTAAATTCAATGCAACTTTCTTTCTTTGCATCATTTAGTGATTTGGGACACACATAAAACAGTTGTGGTTAATGTGAGTCATAAAATGACTTTTTAGCATATCTAATCTTATTTGGATATTTTAATTACAGGTTCAGATTAGGTCAAAAACAGAAATAATAATTATCTCTTATCTCTTATTTGTTTTAATGTGTAGCTTAAGTCAACACTGTCGTCTGATTTAATATTTTCAGGTTCATTTATAAAAATGTGTTTTTAACTTTAATTGAACATTCTAGATACACAATGATTTATATTCCTAGCAAAACCTATTTTATTCTTTTTGGGTTAGCAATTTTACAATTTTATATGGTGAAAAAGGCACAAATCAAATTTTTGCAATTCTTGACATATAACAGTTTTATAGTTAATCCTCAGAAAGATTCAAATAAAAAAAAACACTGTTTTCAGTACACAACGATTGAGATTTTCCTTCTCAAATAGGAGGGTGATTGCAGAATTCTTTACATACTAGAACTAGTAAATCCTCTTTTTGGTAACCAAGTTTATATATTTGGATATTATATTTTTATTAAAGTGTACACAATTAAAAAGTTCTGCACCTCACATTCTATCTTTTTTTTTAATAATAAATGGTAGTGTATAATGTATAAAAATAGCTTTTCTTAAATTTGAGTACTATTAATTGTGTTAATCACTCCAGGGTAATAAGCTGATTCAGATAAATTTATAGACAATATAAATATTTTAAAGAAATGCATAATTAAGAATAAAAAAAAATATATTCCTAGCATTCACTTTAAATTATATGTTGTAAAAATAAGTTTTAACTGAAACCATGGGCATTCTGATCACTTATATGTTGGTGTGAATCTGTAAAACCTTTTTAAAAAATGCAAAAGATTTGACTTTCACAAAAGGATGCAGTTATCAAAAACTTTAATGTGATGTGTGATGCAGTTTTTAGGTATATGTTATGCAGGTTTCTAAGCTGATAGCATTTTCTCGAATTGCCACCTCCTGTTAAAAGTTGCATTTATTATCACTCAAATAAAATCTTATCAAATTCAGATATTTTGGGCTTCTTAGATGAAATTATTTTTTTTTTTATTGGGCTATAATTTGAAAAAGATCATGAGATTAGTTGTTTTTAACCTAGAATTTTGTGGTTCTAATAGTTTCTAACTATATAACATCTCAACAGGAATGCTATAAGCATGTTAAAAGTGGTCGTCTTGTCCCATCAAAGGAACAACTGTTTGGACCATATGAGGTATAGTTGAAACCATACTGTTTAGAGAAAACATCCATTAGTGTATGAAAATGTTTATAATCTCATTTTCATTTTAGGGCATGGAATCTGAAGATGAATTTTTTCTTAAAGCTAACAGTGATATTGCTCAAATTTGTGGAGCTCTTATACTTCTTTGGCAAAAATTTCTGGAGATTGTTGTTGGGAGGGAAAAAATACGACAACATTTATCTCGTCAAAGACACTTCCAGCGAATCAAACGCTTTTCTGAAGCTTTTTTTATTATTGAAAGAACACGAGATTCTGTTTTATCTCCGTGCGATAGCAGGTATTTTATACAGTCACCTTTTTAAGTTCTTGATGTGTTTTTAATAAATTGTTTACATAATATTTTTATTTGCTTTAACTTTTTTTTAAAATTTGGCATTTCAATTTCTCAGTTTTCATTTATCAATAATAAAAACAAAATGAAACCATTTTAGAAATACACTAAAACAAATATTAAGAGGATTTTCATGGAATGGGAAAAAATTATAAGACTAACATCAAAAAATGTAAACTTGTGAAAAAATTGTATAAAAAATGCTTGGCTTTGATATTTGCAGTTACCTTTAAATGTTACAAACTGCAAAGTTGATGCACAATTTATTTACATTTCTTAAGAATAGAAAAGTGAGAAATTTTTCACAAATGTTAAATTGTTGTTGCTTTTTTAACATTAATTAAAAAAAAATCTCTTAAATATTAATTATTTATAATAATTATATCAATTGAAACAAAACAATTTTTGTTTTTTTTAATCAATGACAAAAAAAACTTAACAAAAAAAAACTTTTTATGTGAATTTCAGATAAAAAGTGATGAATGTAAAAGTAAAACAGAATGCCCATTAAAAGCAGGGTTGGCCTTTTGTCTAGAAGAAATCTATTTTTTTCAGAACACTTGAAAAAAGTGAGGGAAAAAAAATCTAGCAAAAACTGGACTAAATGGAAGAAACTGAAAATGACCATTACAACTAATTAGCAATTAGTGTTATAAGACTATTTTAAATTTAATCATATTACATTTATTATAGTGCTAGAAAGTTAAAAGTTTTTCATGTTTACTGTGAAGAAAACAAACTATTTTTAATTTTTTCTTAGTTTCATAAATTATTTTAAAAATCTATATATCATATTATTTAAGTGTTGGTTTGAGTATTCACACTTAGCAGTGTTTAATTATAAAAATTAGCATGTTATTTGTGATTGTGAATTCAATATGTTTTTTTAGTAGTATATGTGTTAAGTATAGTAAAACCTGTCAAGTTGTCCGCACTTGTTTTTTACCACCACCAAGTTGATCTCTATTATGAGGAACTGAATTTATTCTGCATAATTAAAGGGAGCAAAACCTTTGTAACCTGACCACCTATCTATCATGTATGTGGATTGCAGAAGTTAATCAAATTTGTCTAGAGACGTTATTTGAATGCTACTCTAAGCCCTTCGTAAGCTGACTGGAACAAAAACTTCTATGTCAAAATTTTCTATGCTTTATTGTTATTAAAATTTTCTATGAGTTAGTGAAATAATATCAAAAGCTAACCAATACCCTTTAGTAAGTTGACTATATGAGAAAATATTAAAGGTTTTTGTAAGTATAACAGTAAATTTTAAAATGCTGGAATGATTAGATATTAAGTATTCTAATTTTATATGTGTTCTTCTATATAGCTGTTTTAAAAAAATAATTGATAGTAACTAACTGGTATGCATCACTAAAATATGTGTATTTGTTTCTTAAACTTATCAGTTTAAAATTAAGATATATGTGACTAATTGTAATTCATTCTGTAAGCAATATCATTTCTTAAAGATAAATAGAGTTTTTGCTTACTGAAATTGTAAAGTCATATTAAAATGATTTAATTTTATTTATCTTTATTTTGATTATTAGAAACTTTACTAGAAGACTTTACTTTATTAGAAATATATGAATAATATGATTAAAAATAATGCTTCGCCTCCCTCTAAGTTGATGACCTGTCTAAGTTGACCATTACAGCAGTGCACTTCAAGCGGTTAACTTAATTGAGGGAGATGGGTCCTCATTTTTTTGTCATTTCTTATATTGTGTTGGATATGGAGAACTTTTCTTTTACCAAAACGAGATCAAACTTTTTTCCAGACCTTTTTTCAGTGCTGATATTTTAATTTACAAATAATAAAATGATTATTGGTATTTTGAAATAGAGATTCAAATGCCAGTTTCAATGAGTTCTTTGAATGATAAAATGAATGAGTTATTTGAATGATACAAAGAATGAGTTCTTTTAATGATAAATGCCAATTAGAATGAGTTATTTGAATGATACAATATAACTAAATCAAATTGACTGAAGGTATCTACTGCATTTAATGTGTTAAAAGCATTTTTTTAAAATATATTCACTCAGAATGTATTTATAATCTGAATTTATGTTCTAGTATTGAAGCCTATCAAGATGTGTCTGAACAGCTGAGAAAGTCTTCTTATCTTACTCTACTACCACCTTTGGAAGTAGAATGTGTGGAGTTTGATGGTGATTTAAATTCTTTGCCAATTGTATATGAAGAGCATTATCAAGAAACTGCTAGAAGAGGATCTGGAAACAGTCAAAGTTCACGTATGTATTTAATTTCTTCATTTACAGAAAATAATTTAACTATTGAAGTTTTACTTTTCATAGTTCTATAATTTTTTTTATCACATTAATGTTTAATCAAAATTCTTATTGTTTTCATAACATTTATCTTTAAATTAATTGTTCTATATTTCTCAAATGATTTTCCTATTTAGTTTCTTACCTTGATTGCAGAATACTTCTTAACATATGCATATTTTTATAAAACCTTGCTATAAAAATATGTCTGTATTTTCACTTGTGTGGTACAATCACATAATTATTAACCTATGAGTCGTCCAAAAGTTTTTATTTGCAGTTAGTAAATAATAAAGTTGAAAAAATTTTTTAAAAAATTTATTTACTTTGCTATATAAAAATATACACTACCAAGCAAGAATGGAAATAACACTTTTAGTTTCTGACATTTTTTGAAAAATTTCTCTAATAACTGAAATACGTGTACATTATGTATATAAGTGTCTATTTCTCTTGATATTTTTTACTTGCCATTTAGTAGTTAGTGGGCCTTAAAGATTTTTTTTTTTTGCAAAATTAGTTCTCCACACAACTATAAAAGATTTGGAATTACTGGATTTCGGAAATTCATGATTCAATTCTCATTGAGTATAATCAAAAGAATGTTTTCATTTTGGATTTTAGAGCTTTGCCAAATGACATGCTTCCAATAAAAAATTTAGAAGTCCAAGAATTAAAGTTAAGTAAAAAAAAAAGTTAATGGTGCTTTTCTGCACAAATGTGATAGGTAAGGATAAGATTGAGCCTTTTTTTTAGCTGAAAATAAAATGCCCAAATATCTCAAGAATGAAGTAAATATATAAATGTCCATTTTTGCAAAGCTGCTTACCACTTTAGATTGTAACGAGAAAAAACAAATCAGAAAGGTCATTCTCTTCATGGAGAATGTTACAAAGTCGAAAATTAATGAATATGAAAATAATGAATAAATTCGAATAATTGATGAATACCTGAAAGTTTTGGACTTAGCAGCAAGATTAGTATTTAGACATTTTTCTGTATATGCAAAATAAAAACTTTTTTCTGTAATGCATTTTAGTTAAAAAAGAAAGAACTATCTTTTGTTTACTGTCATTAGAAACTGTTTGCTATAGCTATAAAAAAGGGAGGTTGTAAAACCAGGTTTATGAAACCAAGGAAGGAAGATGATTCTTGTGAAACAGAACAGATGAATGAGAAAAGTTTCAAACAAGAGACTGAAAAACTTCAAATGACAGAGTAAGAACGTTTAGAAATCATCAAAATTAGAAGATGAAGAAGAAACGGAAACTAATAAGCTCACTTCATCTTTTAGAACTTAAATGATTTATAAAAAGGATGAAATTATTACCACTGCAACATGATAGATACTACATTTTTAAGGAGGTACAACAATCATCAAATGTCATATGAAGGCACTTCAAATATTGAAGTGGTGATGATAATGTAGTTTACAATTTGGAAGAAAGGGTACAATAATGTTAACAAAACGATATTAAAAAACAATCCACAATTATAGGTTTCTTCAAAAAGTAATGAAGTGTAAAGAAAAAAAAATTATTTTGTAAATTCAAGAATAAAGTTACTTTATATTATTTTTAATATATGACTACTACTATTAATATATATTTTAAATTGTTGTTTCATTTTGTAGTTTAGTTAATTATTTTTTTTTACATCCAGTAATACGCTTACTTCTTTCAAAGTAAGCTGCTGATTAATTATTAAGTTTTGAAATCACATTGCAAGCTTTTTACAGTGGATAAAATCTCCCTACATGTTTGAAACACTTGCTTAATTAAGTAACATAATGTGGAACAAATGATATTTGTGAAAGTGGGGCAGGTAGGGTTAGAACTGTAATAAAATAATTAATTCGATAGAAAAATAGCTTTCTATAACATTAGTTTGGATCAAAATCAGCATGGATGTAAGTTTCATATTATCACCAAGAGAAACTAATTTTAAATTAGTTTCTCTTGGTGATTCGCATTCATGTTAGTGATGATGGTGAATTTGCATTCACTGTTGGTTATATTGAAAAAATAATTTTCAATATAGTGATATTATATTTATTTTGCTTGCATTATTTTATAACTGACATTAACTAACATTAGATTCTATTATATTCTGATGTAAAATATATTGGGATAGTCCAGCATCATCTATGTAAATGACTAAAAAGAAACAAGTTGAGTTAGCATTACACATTCATGGCTTGTTGAAATGTAAATTTTTAATGTAAGGCTTGAAACGTCTATGTGTTTATAACTTAATATAATATGACCAATCTTTGTACCAATAAATTTGAGGATGAAAGAGTTTTATGTTTTCTATTTGATAACAGATACGAAAATTTTATTTTCTTTGTTAATAAGATTAGGAAAAAAATCTTGGAAAATTGAAAATCTTTATTACAGGGTTGGCAGGTTTTTGACATGTGACAGTTTTTGACAGTTTAAACCATGGTTTAAACCGTCACGTCAAAAACCTCACTGTCAAAAATGTCGAAAATGTCAAAAACCTATATTCATATGTGAAATTTAATTAATACATAAAATTTATATATTTTTTATAAAGGATAGTGTTTCTAAATATGTTCTAGAAAAAATAAATTTAAAATTTTGAAGAAACACTTATATTTTGAATAGTAACCAAAATCTTGTACTTTTGAAAACTCACATCTTTTGTAATATTATGTATTCATTTTCATGTGTTATTGAAAATCTGCAGTGATATTATTAAGAAATTTATTTATAACCAAATTTAGTGTATAGTATAGATTATACTAAAAATTAGACATTTTTAAAGATAAACATTAGCAGTTTTGTACATTAGACATCTTCTTTTAAAGAAAAATCTTTTTAATATTCTTTTAAATCTTCTTAATAATCTTTTTAACATAAGACAATACAAATTTAAGTGCTTTCTGTTAAATACACAGAGTAGTTAGTGTCGATTTACAGTATATTCAGCCTATTCATTTACTATGCTGAAAATTTAGTTTATCCAAATACTTGTGAATTTCATTTTGCTGAATACTATATAGTTTTGTTGAATATCTAAATATTCAGCTGTTGAATAATTACTTCTTGCTTTCAAGATATGCATTATTTGTATTCTTAATACAAGTGGAGAAAAAAAAATTAAGAGATAAAAATTGTTTTAAAATGATAAGTGTAATAATTATAAATAAATATAATAAACAATATGAATTATATTTATCATTATTCACAAATATAACTACTTTTAAATTCAAATTAACATACTGGATAATAAAGATATTCGGTATAACATTAAAATTTTTTTTCATACACTTGTATCAAGTTTGTATTTATACAACATAACTTGTAAGTTCCTTATAAATATTAGTTATATGTTCCTTATATGTCAAAAATGCATAGTAATAAACTTTTAATTTTCTTAAGTATCAAAAAGAAAAAAAAATTTTTTTTAAAATATAAATATTTAAACAATTTTTGTGCAAAATTTTTCTGCACATGCATTTGAATATAAATTTCTGAGATTTTAAATCTGTTATTTTACCTTAATTTTAATTAAAAAATATTTTAAAACCTGCTGATTACCTATAGTATAATTAAATTTCAATATAATGCATGGCAACTGTTGGTAGTTTTGAAGTTTATATATTTTCTTGGCAAACTTCAGTTTTTGACATTTTTGACAGGTTTTTGACAGTTTAAACCAGTATTATACCCTTGTCATGTCAAAAACCACTTTTTGACGTCAAAAACCCAACCCTGCTTTATTACCTTTTAACATTCATTTGAAAAAAATAAAAATAAGAAATTTATTTTATATATCAGAACATTTTTTGTATTTAGCTATTGAAATTTAAATTATCTTTTTGTACATAGCTTTAGAATATTAGCATATAACTTTAGCCCACTCATTTTTTGAATTACTTAAAATGCATGTTGATTGCAAATAATTTTAAGTTGTATAATTAATTTAATAATTAGCATTTGTTGATAAATATATTATATTGAATCAATAAATCATTTAAATAATTCAATCTCTGAATTTTTATTCTTATTAATTTTTTTTTATTTGCCTAGAATCCGATTCGTCCACTAGTTTGACAGATGTTAATTTTCTTGTTGAGGAGAATATTGATGAATCTAGTGATGCTATTCGAAGAACATCCCAGGGATCTCTTGGCCAAAAATATAGATCGCCTGATATTACTGCTACTCCTACTAGTCCATCTGCTTATTCTTGGTGTCCTGAATCTATTTCAACTTCACTATCTACCAAATCAAGTTGTTCAGCAATAAAAAAGCCTTCTTTAAAGGATAAAATTTTTAACAATGCCAGAAATGAATTTGAAAATGAAAGTGAAGAGTATGTTGTACCTTCTAGTGCATTTACCAGAATCAACCAAAAAATTGCTGTTCGATCAAAAATGAAGCTCCGTTCCAGAACTGTAAATTTTTTACGCCAATTAAAAAAACCTGGGCAAAGCTCGAACACTGTTGTTTTATTAGGTGTCAAAAAGTTAGATACATGCAGTTCAGTTGGTTGTGGTGGTGTTAAATCTTTAAAAATACCATTTGCTTTAGAAAGCGGTATACGGCATTCTCAAAGTACACTTTCTGTTATGAGCACTTTGTACTCAGAAGCAAGCTCTTCTATTCCTAATAGTGAATCTATGCCTGATTTGACATCAGGGTATGTTCCACCTCCTCCACCACCACCACCACCTATGCAAAAATCTAAACTCTTAAATGGTCATTTTGTGTATTTATCATCTGAGGTACCTAAACAAAAAGAAAGAAAAGTTCCTCCAAGCCCATCTTATCAAATTCCAGACAGAAAAAAGAATCATGGCCTATGTCCTTCTCCTAGTCAATTAAAAAAGAGCCATGAAACAATTTTTTCTAATTCAGAAACGATTTCAAGGAATAACGCTATTGTATGTGAAAATGGAGTAGATATTGAGTTTTCAAAAAGTAATACTGTCGAAGAACTTTCTACTGATTCCCAAAAACAAGTTTCTTTAAAAAATTTAAATAGTAATGAACCAGAAATGGTTGTCTCAAATCAGCCATCGAAATCAAAAAATGAAAATATTTTTCTGAATCCTCAGAAAAAAAGAAGCAATAAGTATGATCCACCTCCTCCATTGTCATTAGGATCAGATGAGCCTGGAACATTGCTGACTGATGCAACATCTACTTCAAATGTTTGTGAAATTTGTCCCCCTTCCCCACCTGTGCAATTTAAAGATCCACCTCAAGCTAATGGTAAAACTGAATCAGTTACGAAAAAGTCAGTAAAACCTACAAAACCTAAGCATAAAAGACACTCTTTAGAAATAGCTTCTAAAACCAGTTCTTCATGGTCTAATGATAGTTGCCTTACAAGCTTAATTTGCCAAGGTACTCTTTTTTTCCCTAAACCTCCTGCACAATTTGGAGATGAAGCAACTGAACCAATTTCAAACAATAAAAAAGACATTAATAGCTCTTCATCAGAGGATGTTTCTACTTCAAATGAAGCAAGTGAACAAGAGAAAAATACAGAAGAAAATGCAACTTCAAAAGTTGATTTGACTGAAAATAAAGAAAAAATTGCAGACAGTATTTCATTTTTTGATACAAAATGTACCATATTAGAAATGCTAAGTGATCTCTCTGAATCAAATCCTAATTTGCCTGATGACTCTGAAGGTAACACAACAATTTCTTTAAGTAGTATGAGTGAAAGGCAAAGAAGTTTCAGCCTGATTACTTCAAACTCATTTGAAGAAGATACGCCTAGTATTCGTCGAGCATCAGTTATTGGCACTGAAATGATTAGGTAAGATCATGTTTTTCTTTTTTGTGGTTTTACTCTCTAAGTTATTACGGATAAAATAAAACTGCACACCTGTCAACTGTCAGGCTTTTGTTCTGAGTCTCAGGTTTTTGACCTATGTTTCAGACTTGTGTTCAATCTCAAGACCTCAGGCCAACCAAGTATTGTTTCATCTTTTTCTTAATAACTAATATGAATTGGCAGACCCAAGCACGCTTTGCCTACAATCGCCAAATCTCTTTTTTCTAGATCAAGTGTGTTTGGTCTATTGTTAATTCCTTTTTAGAATTTTTTTTAAATTTTGAGTTGACAAATTAACTAAACAAAGTTTATTACTGCTTTTAACAAAGTGTTATACATATGATTTTGTTTTAAGAGCGTTCGACTATTTCATAAACTAAGATATTAGTTTATGAAATAGTCGATTCTGAAGTTTTAGTAGTATTTCAATTGTTTCTTGCAAAAAATATTTTATATGAAACTAATGCATACTTGCATTACTCTATGAAAAAACCTTGAAAAATCTCCCAGTTTCAACAACTGGTTTTTGTCTGATCTGGGTATTAAACGGGCAATGAAAATCTGTTTGGGTACCGGTAATTGTCTAGTCCCTGTTACATCTCTAGTTTCAACTATTAAAAAATAATTATTCCATTTTTAAGCTTTTTTTCTGACCTTAACAATATTAATTTAAGCTTTTTTATTTCATCTGTACCTTTATGCTAGGATAATATGCATCAGTTTGAAAGTTCTCTCTTCTCTGTTACTAGAACATTTTCAGAAATTATCTTATAAAGATGCTGCCTATATCCAATTGGTTTTAAGTTTACAGAGTAGATTAAACATTAAAAGCTATATCTCAGTTATTTTGATCAGTGTTCAATGTCACTGATGAAATAAAACATATTTCCCATTTTGGCAGTTTCTTATAGAAATAAATTTATTTGAAATTTAAATCTTAAAATAAAAAGTAAATTATACTTTATATTATTCTGAGTCAAAAATATTGCAAATGTTTTGAGCTTTCTTAACATAGCAAATACAATGTTTAATTGTAACTTCTGTTAAGTGCATGGTCAGCATCTAAACTCTCTTCTAATGTTTAGATATTAATGGTAAGGTTTTCAACAATGATACAGGTTTGTTGACAGAAAGTTTGCATGAAATTTTTTTAGCTTTTCATGTCACAATATCATTTATTTTTAAATTTTGTATGGTTATTAAAGAGTGTTTCAATAATAGAGGCTCAGTATATGCTCTTCGGTATGACCTCCCATTACAGCGATCCTTCCACCATACTGGTTGACATATGATATTCCATAGATGTTATTTTAACATCTGTTAGAACTATCAAACTGGACCAACCTTTCATGTTAATATAGAAGCTGGAATTTAGTTTGTTTTTCATTCTCAAGAAAATCACTTTAATAACCAGCCTGTTTCTTGCAATCAAATCTGTTTCTTTCATATTATTAAATAAAATTGTTGTATAGTGAAAAGCACAGGGAATACAACTGCTTGATATTTTTTTTATAATTAGAAAATATTTTATATGTGTGTATATATATATATATATATATATATANAACGATATAAATTAACAAATATATATATATATATATATAGCTTTCTAATGTAAAATTTTATATTTGTTGATTTGCAATTTTATTTCATTTCCCCCCAGTTTTGTTAAAGCTAAGGAAGAGTTTCGCAAACATCTTCAGTATCCCTGGTTATGGTACAGGTGAGAAACATCCAGTATTTTGTTTGAAACTTAATTATTTGTTTTGATTTATTTCTTATATTTTTATAAATCTGGTGCAAGCTGATTCAAGATAATTAATTATAAACTTGTATCTGTAGCTCCTTATTTGTGGAAAATAAAGAGATATATTTACTAAAATATTTTATTTCTAACATTGTTTCTGATAATCCTTTTGTTCATTAAGTTTTCACTTCATATCCAATTTTTTAGTCTCTTTGAATTTTTAATTTAAAGGAATATCTCTAATAAACTTTTAATTTTCTATAATGAAAAATTTTTATAATATGAATCTTTGTTTTTCAAATCTGTCATGATTCTCAAAAGTTGTTTTTTAATCTAATAAATAATCCGAAATATATTACACTCATCTCATGGGAACAATTTCCTATTATATTTACAACTATAATAAATCATAGTACGAAAATGGGTTTTAAAATGATAAAAAGAGGCTTATTTATGGATTCAAATTTATTAATCTATGATTTTTTTTTTTTAAACATTGGTGCGTAGCATTTTTAAAAAGTGCTTAAAGGTGCTTATTTTCCATTTTCGGTTTTTTAAATCATGATCATGTAAATTCTTTGAAAATTAGTTTGCATTTTGTTAATGTATATAGAGCTTAAAAATGATTTTTGAGTGCTTGAAAAGTACTTAAGAAGTTTTTTGTTGAGAAATTTGGCTATGCACCCTGTTAAAATTTATTATTTTTATTTATGCTCATAATAAACCAGAAAATCAGACAGGAAGATATCAAAACTTACTGAATAAAGAGATCATTTCCAAGGGGTCTGTTCAGGCCAAATTTACTACCCTTTAGCAGTACCTTCACAAGTTCAACTTTAGGAAAAACAGTTTCACAAAATACTTTTTCTTAAAATTTTATTTTTGTATCACATAAGAAACGATAAATCAATATTTTTACTATATTTTTGTGTTGAGTTTTTAGTATAATTTTTAATTTTTACAAATTATGTCTAAATTTTCACTGAATAGGTACCTCTCAGAAAAACCTAGACAGACCCCTGATTTAAAAACTCATTTTAGACATAATAAGTGTCAAAAATAGCTTTTAAATGACAAGTCAATAGCTATATCTTTTCAATAGCTATATCTGTTGAAAACTAATTTCAGTCAACAGAAAATTTCAAAAATCTTTGAACAGTCTGAAGATGAAAAAAAAAATCAACTAAGTTTTGTGCAATTTTATGGCATAAAATATAATCATAATTAAATGAATGTATAGTTAATTATTATTTGTTTATATAGTATTGAAATTATATTTAAAAATGTATTTTCACTTAAATTTCAGTTGGATTTATTTTCATAATTTTTTTTTTAAAATTAAAGATAGTTATTTTATAAAATTTGTTAGAAAAAAGTTTAAATATAAAACAATATTTTAATTGCATTTACAATTTTCCTATGATCACTTTATTAATAATAAATAAAAGCTAAGTGATGGGACTGCTATATTTATGAGCTTTAGACCGAATGAAATAAACTGTCGAAATCAGTCAAATGAAAGAATAGCTGAATACAGGCTTTAAGTGAATTTATTTTATTCATTAAATTATAATTAGCATGGCAATTTCTTCTTAATTCAAAAATCAGATTGGTTTGTTTTATTGTCAACAATGTCTTGACTTGGTAATTTAAAATATTCAAAGTTTAAAAAACTAAGTACTTAGTTTCTAGTAGATGTAGTGGCATACACTTGATTCTTTTTCCAAACTTGTCAGTTGCAGACTTTTGACAGCTAGTCAAAGAAAATCTCTGGATCTTCCTATTTTTTTAATTTTTTTGTTTCAGATAATAGCAAAAGACAAACTCAATTAAAACCCAATATTTCATTTTTAAAATTTTTTCTATTTTTTGCAAAAAATTATTTTTTTATGATCCTAAAATAATGATGTTTCTCAGTGACTTCCCTAGCCTGGCATCTGATGTTCCATATTTCCAGTGTGATAGTGACCTTAGAGCATTTAGTCCTGATGGCATGCATCTTGTAATTTGTGTTCATGGATTAGATGGTAAGAAATAAAAAGTAATTTAGTTAAATTCTCTTTATATCAAAACTGAAATGTTTAGAATTTTTTTTTTATTCCGATGATTAAGGAGTTAGTAAATGTAGAAAAATGAATAAAATGTGAGCACAAACTGTTAAAAACAGTTCATAGTGTACATTATTGTTGGAATACTATACCTAATTTTTGTTTTTTGAATTTGTAGGTAGTTTAAATTAACATCCTCTTGTCAAGAACTTTTCTTAATAGTGTAAAAAAGTTATTTGATAAAAGCTAAGTCCACTTGCCATCACTTATAACTATATTCTTATCAGTTAATGACTTGATTTATGACTAATGAATGTTTAGTATGATAAACTATAAACAGACAGAAAATAGATTAATTAAAGGGAGAAGATGTTAATTTAATCTATCTAATAAAATTCTTTTTCTACTCTCCTTTTCCCCAACTTGTTCCAAAGATATAACTTCAGATAAAAGTTAATATTAAAAAAAAACCTTAAATTCCAAAAGTAAATTAATCTGATTTAATTATAAGCAAAATAATGATATTAAACATGAACAAAATTGAGTAGTTTTTTTCAAAATTAAAACATTTATAATTTAATTGGAAACAAAGTGTTTCCGCTTAAGTTTTTTTCAGTCAGCATTAATATTCATCTTCATTAATATTTGAAGTTCATTAATTTTACCAAAACTTGTTTTCTTTAACTGCTCCTGTTTTTTCAAAATTTTTTCTAGTGTGCTTATTAAATTGGAATGCATATTTAGCTTGCAGAAACACGAAGAAATAATTATTTTTTTCACATACATGATATTTTGTAGCAGATCCCAAGCATAAAAATAAATTAGATTTTTTTTAAAGGAACAGAGATTCTTTAAAAAGTAGACCATTTCTGAGCATTAGTTTATTAGGCAAGTAAACTTGTCTATCAAAATGAATTTATTTATGAATATTTCATTGGGACAAGTTTGTTACTTTATAGTTTTCACTATGAATCAGTAATTTTACTTAGTTTCATTATACATTGAATAGTGATAATGAGATAAAAATGTAACTACATTGAAAAAGTTATATTTATTTGTTGTATATTTTTCTTACTATTTCATTGATAACTATTTTATAAAAGTAAATATTTTTTACTAACAGGAAACAGTGCTGATTTACGTTTAGTTAGGACTTATTTAGAACTTGGATTGCCTACTGTAAACTTTGAGTTCCTTATGTCTGAAAGAAATCAAGTATGAATATGTTTTTTTTATTTTTATTTTTTTTATAGTAGCTTAACCATTAGTCTGCTTAACTACTTAGTATTTGGTATGCTAAAGCATGTTTTTTGGGCTCACCCGTTGTTCCAGCCATAAGCAGAATGTTAATTGAATTGAATGCGAAATAATTGGTGCCTAGTAAAAATATTCTGTAGCATGTGCTTGTCATGCGTTGTATCGAATTTTTCTAGCTACACATTCAAATAAAAAATTCATGAATTAATTTTGTAATTTGTCTTATTGCAATGACTTCTTGACTTTATTTAGGAATATCTACCAATAGTTTCCATAAATTTCTCCAGTTTATTGTTAATGTAACTGTTCCATGCTATTTCTTTTAATCTTTCTTTTATTTTTGAAGAAAGCATATATTTAGGAGTTATTCCTATTAAATTGAATCCTCTAAATATTAACTACATATTTTTGTCAATTTGATATTAACGTTAGACCTTTAAACTTTTTTTTTGTAAGATATCTTTGTTATTATAGACATAACATTTGTACATCATAGTTTTATAAAAAATTTAAATTTCATTTGAGCCTTAAATTTATTTCAAATCTCTTATCTTTTTCACATTAAATACATTATGTATTACACTTGACTTATCATTATTTAATGTAAAATAATAAGTTACTGCATACTTTCTAAATTGTTATTGTTTTTAATTCACAAACTATTGGCAATTTTTTTATAAGAAGTCCTTTTTCTTAATTAATAAACCGTTTTTTAATTCACAAATCAGTTGCAAACAATAAACATAAGTTTTTGTTCAGACGAATTGTTCACCTATAATCTGAAAATAAATTAATGAATTTTTAAAAGCTGCTACAGGGTGCGTAGTGTTTTTAAAACGTGCTTATTTTCGATTTTTGTTTTTTAAAAGCCCTTAAAGCTGCTTTTTTCATTGGGTATTTTTCAAAAGTGCTTATTTTTCCCTTTTTCAAAATGAGATTTTTCTTTACTATGTTGATCTTTGCTTCGAATTATGCTAAAGAAGCAGTTAACATTTTTTCTTTGAACGTTTTCACAATTAATTCAACCCCAATCTATTTCAACATAGCGTATTGTCAATCCGTAGCGTATGAAGAAAAAAATTTGTTTCACATGATCCAAAATTTCATGGTTTTTGACAATTGTCAAAAACAATGCCAGAATGTTTTTTTTTTTGACATCAAGGTTAAAACAAGATAAAACCGTTAATTGTCAAGAACTTTCCAACCCTGCGTAGTTATGATAGTTTTTTAAGTGCTTAAAAATATTTTTTGAATGCTTGAAAAGTGCTTAAAAGGTGTTTATTTTTTGTTGAATAATTTGACTATGCACCTTGTGCTATATTAAGTTGTATTTGAAATTTTTTACTTGTTTTGTTTTTTAGGGTGAAACATTTGATGATTTTGATACAATGACTGATCGATTAGTTTCTGAAATAACTTATTACATAGAAGTGTATGGTTTAAAACCTGTTAAAATCAGGTAAGAATTAATTCTGTGAAGTTAAAAAGTTTTTCTTGGTTAACATCTGTTAATTCTTAGCCCATAAATTTAGAGAAATTGTTCCTAACACCCTTTACTAGATGGCTAACATATTATTGCATTGCTTTTCAGTTTCATTGGGCATTCCTTGGGAAATATAATAATCAGATCTGCCATAACAAGACCAGAAATGAAGCCATATCTTTGTAAACTACACACATTCCTATCTTTGTCTGGTCCTCATTTAGGAACATTATATAATAGTAGTGGTTTGGTTAATATGGGTAAGCTAAAAATTACAATGCTCTAAGTCTATGTAATATAAAGTTATTTCTCTAATAGTATAATATATCATGCTCTAGTTTTTTAAAAATATTATCCTTTATCTAGTCTCTTTTACAACATTTTAGGTATGTGGTTTATGCAGAAGTGGAAGAAGTCTGGTTCATTACTACAATTGGCTATGAAAGATGCTTCAGATCTTCGTCAAACATTTTTGTATAAACTGAGTCAGAAATCAGGTGATATTTTTTACAATTCAAAATTTAGTTTCTCACAATATCAAGGATATTTCTAAATTTATTTTAATTTTTATTGAAGGTTTGGAGCATTTTCGCAATATATTATTATTCGGGTCTTCCCAAGATCGTTACGTACCTCTACATTCTGCTCGAATCGAACTCTGCAAACCTGCCCTTAAAGATACGTCCTTACAAGGTATTTGGAACCTATTTCGCATTTGCATGTTTGTATTTTATGGAGATATAACATAAAAACTTGGTAGCTTTAAATTAAAGTTTGATCAAAAGTAAAAGTGGTTTTCATTGTGAATTTTAAAATTTTGAATTTTTTACTTAACCCCTTACCTGCCAAGTAAAATTTACGTGATTCTCTCCCCAGTGCCACCATTTTTCACTCAAGTGCGCTTTGTTACGCGATGTTTTGGTGGGGGAAAAGATGCACGCTTTGCAATTTAAAAACAGTTCACTTTCACAAGAGAAGAAAAAGGAAAAATAGAAAATAAAAAACTTAAACTAAAGAATAAAAATACAATATAAAAGATGCTAAAACTTAGCTGTTGTATGATAAATCCTGAAACATGGTTGGACACATAAACCAACGTCTCATTCATTGCACTGATTGCGGGATTCACGACGAATATACACGAGAAACGAAACCGAAAGAAGAATAAACCTGACCTCACTCAAATAGAAAAACACAAGCAATAAATACGATGATATCACTTTTCTAACACATCCCTTTCCCATTTCCCCTTCCACCTGCTCCGAAATTGATAATACATTCGTTGCAAACATTTTCAAGGTCATTTTACTGCATTTAGAAGTCGGGAGTGTAGTTCCATTTATAGCAGCGCAATGCAAAACATCGTACTTTGGGAAAGCGTATATATATGCCTGCGGCAGTTAACGCATCGTCTGGCCGAGACGTATACATATAGGCTCGCGGCAGTTAAGGGGTTAATAGTGAATATTTTATTTACTTCTCAAGCATGTTCGAGCAATATGTTTTGCCCTTTTCTAAACTTTTTACGGAATTTTTTTTTAATATTTCATATTTATACATGATTTCATTCCTGTTATGTAAATCACATTCTCTTAAAATCTTTAGATAATAAAAATTGCATTTGTAATTCTAAAAAATATAAACATTATATATTTCTGTTATTTTGAACCAATCTTTGCTAAATGAGCAGTTTCTTACCAGTGGTGAATAGAAAAATCGTATGTGGTACGTATAGATACTTTGAGAGTTTTGCACTTTTTTTAAATACAAGAAAAATATGGCTAATATTAATTTGCTGTATTTAATATCATTTAGAAATAGTAAACTTAGCCATAGATTTCGGAGCATTTTGTGTTCGAAGTAAACAAAAGTGCATTCTTTATTGACAATTTAAGCTTTGAGATAATTGATTTTCATTAAGTTATATATCTGTGTCACATTCCCCTTTATTTAAATAAAATAGTTTACTATTGACAATTTTTTATTTATTAGAAAAACGTATAGAATATCATTCATAATACAGGGATGTGATTCTTCCTCAGATTCGAAGATTTCCGTTTTTTATCAGATTTTTGCATTTTTTCCGCTAATTTCCGTGGAAATTTTTTTGCACAAGTTAAAATATTTTATGAGGAATTTAATTTTCTGCGGAGTGAAAGTATTGGAAGTCCTTATTCCTCCCTCTGAACTTTCTTTAAAAATCATTTTCTTGAGATAAAACTTTATACAGGGATGAAATTTTTTTTTGCTTTTGTCTCGCAAATTTCAGCCTGTTTATCAAAAGCTCCGATTCTCTAAAAGTATATATTTTTTTTTATAAATATATAATTTTTTTTGAAAATTTAGTCATTGAAATAAAGTAATTATATTTATTTACGATTTTCAAAGATAAGCAGAAAATTCAAACTATGTCCTAGCTGCTAACCCTTCCGCATTTTTTCTTATTATAGTTATTTTCTCCGCTTATATGCACAGAAAATAAGATTTTCCGTATTTTTATTAGTCCTTTGTATAGCTCGTATTTTCGTTATTCAGACGTCGCTGCTTCCTGTTTTCTGGCGTGAAAGCAAAAAAAAAAAAAAAAACAAAAAACAAAATAGAGGTGGATTTGCAGTGAAAATATTTATTTGCTCATTCAATTAATTTTGTAAATATTTATTTATTAAAATCCAATGTCGTAATTCATTTTTGCAGTTGTAATATTGAACATCAATTTTCGTATTTATAGTGCTTTAAAAATTAGACATTGGGATTCGTATTTGCTCGATTTAAAAATTATGCATCATGATTCGTATATACATGATCTAAAAATTACGCATCACGATTTGTATTTTCACATTTTTTTAAATTCAATATAGAGTTTCATATTCACATGATTTAAAAGCCTCATATCGGGGTTCATATTCTCTCAATTTAAAATCATGCATGTGATTCATATTCATATATTCATACAGATTTAAAATTAATCGTCGTAAAATAAATATCACAGGTTTACAAGTTTAAAAATTTCACTTTTTTGTGAAATATTTTGATATATATATACACACATATAGTCAAACCTTGATATCTCGAACTTGAAGGGAGAGGAGAAAAAATTTGAGATACCGAAAATACGAATTATCTAAAATCGCATGTTATCGATAATAGAATAAAGAAAAATGCTCTTTACATGCCTTATTTACTATTCCATATGTATTCTAAAAACACTTTTTACACTTTCATTTAGAAAAACATTCAATTGTTGTTTGCTTTAGAGATGTGTGAGAAAGTTTGTCTGTAACACTTTCTAAGTGGACTAAAACTTTAAATGACTCCTCTGACATATTTGGTTGCCTCTCAAATAAATCTCCTTACAGTGTCCACTGCAGAAAGTGCTTGTTTGTTAGTAACATTGGGCGGTAAATCTTCGATTTCCTCATCCTCTTCTTCTGATAGTTTGCAAGAAGCTTTCGTTTGAGCGATGATATCATTGTCATGCCACTGACCACACACTGCTACTGCATCATCTACGTTTACAAAGTTATGAAATTCCAATTCGTCAAGTTTCATGAGTCCGGTCAATCTGTCCCAATCATTTTCATGTAGTTTTCAGCAGAATTAACCATATTGATTGTTTGGCTACTGTCGTGATCTTTAATGAATCCAGCCTTCTTGAAGCCATTCATTATCGTAGAGAGAGACACATCATTCCATGCACTGACATCTTTATGTCCATTTTTTTTAAAAAAGTTTATCATTATGAAAATTGGTTTTCTATTCTTAAAATGTTTCATTTTTTTTGGAATAATTTTTTATTTTCAGAAAAAAAAATCTACACTATTTATGAAGAAATCTAAACTATTATGGAAGTTATCGAGGGATTAGAAAAAAAAATGAAATAAAGTTTTTTTTTAACATTGAGTGTATAGGAAATTTGAAGGGAATTTTTTTTCCTTTGAGATACCGAAAAATTCGTGAAATCGAGGTTCGAGTTAGCGAGGTTCGACTGTATATATATAGTGAAGAAAACAAATGGAGTAGGAAACCTAAGATTGCAAGTTCCAAACTTAAATAGCTTATCTTCAATATTAATTATTTGTTTTACAAAAATAAATTAATGAATATCAAATCTACCATAGCACAGACAGACAAAACATAGAGGACAAAAGATCCAGGATATTTTCATTTTAAATTTATACATTTGCTTTAGTGCTATCTGCAGGTCATAATTTTAATAAATGAAAACATAACAAAAATCAGTTTTTTTTTAATATTTAGTTTCTTAATTCCTATAACATAAGACTATTCAGTACTTTGTCTGTCTTTAGTATATTGTTCTTTTTTGATATTCAGGATTGCATAATCTACTTACTTTTATCTGACAAGACAATTTAAATTGAGTGTTAATTTTTAAACATCAATAAATTGGATGCTTTCAAACTTGTCAAATTAATAACACTTATTTATTTTATGTAAGTTATAACTTAGGAAATACATATTTTTTTGTTTTAAATAAAAGAGGAAGAATTTTGAATAATTTTGTTTATTTGTCAGATTTTTATTTAAGTTTTAAAAATTATGAAAAAGTGTTTTGAGATTAAATAAATAAATAAAAAGTTAAATATAGAATACCATTTTCATATGTTTATTTGCAAGATTTATTACTTCTTTATTAATTAAAAATTGCCCTTACCATTTAAAATCTTCCTCACAAAGTAGTAAATTTCTGATAAATCTTTTGATTTTTTTTTTTTAAATATATGCATTACATCTGTGAATAGCATACCTAAGTTGTTTTCTCTCAAGAAAATATTTATTGTATGTCTTATCTGCGAAAGTGCACAGCGTTGTTCTGTCCATTTTGTATAGCCTATCTGTTGCAGTCCTGGGCTACAAATTGGTATATGGATTGAAGAATTTTGTGCAAATACAATGTTTTTTTTTTGTAATCTTTTTGAGGGCACATGTTTTTAAATATTTGAGGACGAATCTGGTCATCTTGAAATTTTGATCTAGCCTTAGAAGATCAAATAGGATATTGATTAATGCAATAGTATTTGAAATTTTTAAAATTTTCTTTTGCTATGGTGTATTAAAGTATGAAATTTTCTTTTACTACAATTATAAAAAAAGGTTTCTACAATTTATAGGGTTAGGTGGGATAAAGTGAGGATATGTTACAAAAACATTTATTTTCTCCTTTTTAATTGAGATAACTCATTTAATATTTTTAGAGACATTTACTAGGATTGTGGCAAGCATTTTTATTTATGTTTTAGAAGCTGATAAAAAATTTGATGTCCACAAACTGTTTTGATCAACTTATGCAGTATGTTAGTTTAAGATATTAATGAACTTTCTTGTAATATTATTAAAAACTAGCAAAATCTAACTTTTAGTTCAAACTGGTAGAGGGATATCCAAAGGACAGATCTACATAGAAATTTAAGTGTAAATTTCAAAATTATATTTATTATGAATTGTTTTCTAAGGTGGGGTAAGTGGGTATATGGTTATGCTTAGCTAAATGTTGTAAGATAGGGATATTTCTTTTACTTCTGTGTTAGCTTTAGTAAGCATCTAATATTTTATAATGAAATAGCTAAAAAATAATTAGCTTGTTTGATTATAGCCCCTAATTTTAACACTGAAAACAAATTTTCTTTTAAATTTTATTGTTTTGAAGAGAAGAGAGATAGGGGGAAATAACAATATTACAGACATATTATAAAATTAGATTGTCAATTGATTAGACAATTAGATTACAATGTCAATTAAAAAGATGACCAAAATAGCATAATGATACTACTTAGCAAGCATATCTAAAGATATAGATGAGTTTTACTTTTCACACAAGTTTTTGCCTTCATATGGCAGTTTTTTCATGGAAAATAAAACAACTTTGTCAAAATAACTAAATAGAATAAAAATACATGTCTGCTATCCATAGTAAAAGCACTTTAAATTATCACTATAGATATTAATTTTTACACTCAAATTTATATTTCAAATAAGCCAAAAACTGTTACAATATTCTTGTTTTTTCATGAAATTATGTTGAGTTCAGCAAATAATACGGCATCTGAAGTGAAACCTAACTTTGCTAACCATGAACATTAACTCTAATAATATGACAGAAAAATATTTTTTGGCATTTAGTTTTTTAAATATAATCATGATACATAATGGGTCTATCAAAACATGCTCTTTTGAATGCATTACTGTAAAAATACAAACAAACGAAGTTGGTAAGTTATGTTTCATATTTAATTTATGTGAATCCAGTGTTTATGAAATGCATCAAAATTTTGGGTAAAATAAATTTAATGGTTTGGTTTTAGAGCCTTCTTTTAAAAAAGATAGACTTAATACCCACTTTACCCCACCTGATCTTATATAGTTGTACTACCAAGATCAAAAATTTGAGCTACTGGTCAAAATGTGAAATAATTTGTATAAAAATTGTAAGGATTAGTTTCCTGTGAAATACATTTAAAAGTTCAAATCAGATTAGCTTCTTTTTTATCTTTAACTTTTTTTTCATAAAATTTAAGTACTTTTTAATTTCTTTTTAAAGATAGGGATATTCAATTATTAGGATTGTTCAATTATCTCAAGAAATATGCATCTGTCAAAAAATCTAAAACTGCAAGTGTATAATAATATTTTTAAAAGTTTTCATGGATACCCAACTCAACTCCCAATCTCACCCCTTGGAAGAGAGAGGAGCAAGTTAAATTTAAAATATTTATCCCTATTTTTTATGGCAGATTTAAGTTTTCTAAGAAAAGAATCCCAGTTTGAATTAAAGGTAGTTGCATTTTGGTTCTTAGATGGCACTTATAATATAAAAATGGCGCTCAATTGTTTCAGATGAAGATACATTGAATTACACATATCTTGAGAAATTAAAAAAAAAAAAAAAAAAATAGACGAATTGTTTGATTTTTTTTATATGACACTAAACTCGACCCACTATCTGAGGTTAAAGTGATTCTCAGGGGTTGGGGCCAAATTGACACTTTCAGCAAAATTAGATAGGTTTTTCAAATGATTAGACTTCTCTATTTTTATTTCTTCTATCTGACAGGCATTTCTTTAGCTGTTTTCATTTTAAATTATTCGTGTTTCATCTTCATTTTAGGATTACAGTGCATCCATGAATAAAAATACAATAACCTGTAGTCAAATTGATGTATTTTTCTGTAAAATTTCTATCTGGATGTTTATAGTTGATATTTTGAAGTCATTCCCACCCTTTTCCTTGTGAGTGAAATTGAGTTGAGTTGAGTTTGGGGTCATTGCATGCATCTTTTGAATAAATTTTACTTGTGCATTCTAAGATTTATTAGATCCAATGCATAGTTTTGTAGATATGACAGTTTCCATACTTTTTGAACATTCTGTTAAAAATTAAACATGAAATAAAAACTATAATATAAAATTGTCTATACTTTGCTTAGTAAGTACATCAGAATTAAAAAATGTCTAAATTTTTTATGTATAGATTTTGATTTTCAGTTGAGACAAATGAAGAAATATTTTGCTCTTATTGTAATTATTCTACTATTTTGTTTTGAAAAGATGCATTTAAGATTTGATTCTAATTATTATACACGTTTTTCTGTTAGACTTTTTAATTCTTTGCCGTAGTCAAACATTCAGAAAATAATTTCTAACAAACATTGTAAAAATGAAACTCTTAGGATCAAATATTTTATTGAAACTTCTTAAAGCAAAATGTACTTCTAAATTAAATGTATTAATTTGTGTTCTTTTAATACCTAGTTATATATTGCATTATATATTGCAGGTGTGGTTTATCGAGAAATGGTAACCAACCTTATGCAGCCAATCATCCAAAATCCAGATATTGCCCTTCTAAGGTATGATGTCCATCATGCTCTGCCTAGTAGTGCGAATTCTCTGATCGGCCGGGCTGCACACATAGCCGTCTTAGACTCAGAATTATTTATTGAAAAATTTTTAGCTGTTTGTGGATTGAGGTTTTTTATCTAATTTGTAAACATATAAAAATAAAAATGTTATGATTGCTGTGATCTTAAAACTGTAGTTTAAATTGAAATAGTCATTAATGGTGCCAGAAAGGGAAATCTATTGTTTATTCTGAGATAATTTAAATAAAATGTGGCAATGGATAAAAAGCCCAAACATTTGTATAAAGTTTGTGATACTATTTTCAATTTTATACTTGGTGCATCTTTATACATTTAGCAGTAGTTGCTTCTAAGACCGAAATCTAGAAAATAAAATATCTTTTTATATGTGGAGTACAGTAAAAGACTGGAAAACTTAGTTAAATATGGAAATTGTTGTGTTTTTGTTTAAATTAAATAAATGTTTATCATTGTTTTGTGTATCTTATTTATTCTGAGATCTGATATTTATGTTTTCCTTTGAGCTATTATATATAATTTATTTATTTGTTGAGTGTAAGTTAATAATATCTTTTTATTACAATTTTTAAAATTCAAAACTGCCATTTTTATGAATAAAATTTAGTTCTGTTTTAATATCTATCTATCATTATATTATTTTTTGTGCAATAATATACTTGTTATATAGTTTTATTTAATAATTTATAATATGTTTTTAGCTATGCATTTGTTGTTTTTTAAGTTCAGAATATCATTTATGGATGAGAAAATTGTTGAATAATTCTACATTTTAATTGAAGTATAAATTTTTTTAGCTGTAGAAATTAGTGTAGATATAATGTGAAATCTAGTTGAAACTAGCTAGTGTAATGCCCTAAAATGAGGAAAAAAAATGCTAATATATTCATTTTATATGTCATACTCCAATTTTGTTTGGGATTATTCATAAAATAAATTTGAGACAAGTGTAGATTAGTTAGTTGATGCATGTTTTTGTTATAAAATACCCTAGAAAAAAATAATATAAGTAAAGTAATATTTCTGTCCATTATATATAGTTTAATAAAATGCTTATTAAAATCTTAATTTGTATTTTCAACTTATTGATTTGAAAATCTTTCAAAACAATTGAGAGCATTGCCTAAACCATATCCACATTAAATATAATTTATAATTAATATTATTAAATTTTTTTTTTTTTTACTTTTATTCCTTTTTTATTCAACCTACTTGATTCTTACAAAAAAATGTGAACCTGAAATTTATGGCATAAATTTATAATAATTAATTGTAATCCTTTTTACATTCATTACATTGTAAATCTATTTAATTTGAAGTAGGTTTTTAAATTAGGATATAGTTCATATTTATGAAACTATTTGATGCCTAACTCTTTTTTTTATTAAGTTTGTAACAGTGTTATCAAAAGTTAAATTAGTGATTTCCAAGTATGCTTTATAAAACAGTATAACAGTTTTATAAATCATAACTATTTTTTAAGGAACAGAATTATTTTTAACCTTTATGAGACATGGAAGCTTAAAAAATAATTATACTTTTAGGACAGGAAAAGATTTCTTTATCTCCACAGAATTGAATAGTTAAATTTATTTTCTTTTAAAAGGTCACGTTGTTTTTTAAAATAAAAGAAACACAGTTATTCCATTTTCAAAATTTAGGAAAAACAAAAGAATTCTACATCCATTTTTTAAACAAAATTATGCAGATATTTTTTAAAATTAGTTTTTGTTCTATTATTACATATCAGAACACTTTGTTAATTTGCTTATTTTTTGATAAAGTTTATAATCTGCTTTCTCAAATAGAAAGGGGGACATTTTAGGAATAATCTGTTAAAAGTAGAGCTTGTACTTTGCTATTGTCAAGAGGACAATTTTCAAGGTATTGTTGTACCTTACCTATCTTTAAAGGAATTTTATCTTTAGTACAAGTGCCATTTACAAGCAATCTCCAAAAGATCAATGAGAAATAAATCTAATTACTTGTATATGTAGCATATAAGTATTCTTAGAAAATTGAAAATTTAATTTGTTCTTTAGCATTTTGTTTCAATTATATTTATACATTTTTTTACACATTCAATATTTTAATTAATTAACTTATATCACATCCCTTAATTTAATGAACTTTTAAAAGCTTATTACTAATTTCAGCATTTTTTTTCTACCATTTGTTTTGAAAGAAAGATACTGACAGTTTTCTTTTACTGTTCTTGTTCTACAATCTATTTTTTTAAAAATTAAATTGACTCTCGATATATGTGGAAAAACATTATCTGTTTTACTGCATTGTTAATACCTGCATTAATGACTTATTAATTATCAATGTCAATTAAAAAAAGCAATTATTGTAATTGCAAATAATTAACTTTTTAAGAACTAAGTAAAGAAAAAAATGGAAAAATGCATTAGATCCCTAACAGACTTAGAAAATAGTGTGTACATCCCATTTAAAAAGATTTTTTCTATTGCTAAACTGACTAGTATTAAATTATTCGATAAAACTCTCTTATTAACTTGTTAATGTTATATATGGGATACAACATCTATGGGCAACATCTTGGAATCATTTATCTTGGTATAACATATATGGGGCCCTATCATGAGCTACTAGGAATGGAATGATTTTTGGCTGGAAAGTAAAACTGGGAATATTTGGTTCCATGAACGTTCAATATCATACCATGAACGCCCACTTAGTATCAGACATTCCATGATAACTTATTCTAAGGGCGTGGCTAAACCTTAACCAATCACCCAATTTACTTAGGATTTTCTTTTTAAGTGTGGCAACATTAGCATGAACGAAACGAAACTGATTTATTCTTTTTTTATAATTTTCTTGCTTTCATAAGACTGAAATTTTTAAATTTTTTGTTGTTGTAAATACTTAAAATTATTCTTTAATCTCTCTCTCTCTTTATATGTGAGTGTATATATATTTTGATTTTTTTTATATGACACTAAACTCGACCCACTATCTGANTATATATATACATATATATATACATACATATAACTATATATATGCAGATATATATACATAAACACATATTTTTTTTATTAAAATCTATAATATAATTTATCTTGTATAATTCTTATAATAAAACCATTTTTTCATTAATAAATATTTTAGATACATTCTTAAATATGTTTTATTATTTTCTTAATAAAATAATTTTTTTTTAAAAGTGCAGCTTTTAAAATAATGCATATATTTTAATGAAGTGAGATACAAAATTTTGTACCAAAAATAGAAATTAATTACTGGTCTTTTAGAAACTAATTAATTGAATTTCAGAAAAGTTCATTGGGTATGACTTAAGTTACTACTTTACTTATTACTTTGTATCCTTTGTTACATTATTAAAGTGACTGTTTTTACTGATAGTTAAATGTCTTCACATGAAACTACATTAATTTAGAGATTTTTGTAAAAAATTTCTCGTGATTTGAGAAGTCATTTTACGTATAGAATACTTATAAAAGCATAGTTCAAGCAGCTACTTTCACAGCTTTTATATTATATATTTCAGTGGAAGAAGGAGAATAAAATGTTTTAAAATTAGTAAACGAAGAAATAAATATTTATTTCATAAATATTTTCAAAACCTTTTTATTCTAATTACTTTTCCTGTTATTCTTATTGATATTTTTTATTGTAAATAGATTTTTTTCTTTATAATACATCCCTGTAACAAATTCTTTCAAATGTGCTGCCATTTGTGTATTGTACAAAGAAGCATTTCTTGGAATAAAGTGAAAATGCTGTTGAATTAAAATGTTATCAATCAAGAGTTAAAAAAAAGAAATAAATGATATCAAAAGAGGTATTGACCAGAGAATATGTTCTGTAACATAGAAATAGAACAAATATATCATGAGACAAGTGAGTATAATTTATATGAGTTAACTATTCCATAATTTCTTAATTAATTCTTAAATTATCTTTTCGTTCTTCACAGGTACTACTGAAACAAAATATTTCTCTTTCAATTATCTTGAAAATTGCTTAGGCATGTTTTCTTTCAGGAAATTTATTATCTTCTCTTGTGTAATAGGAAAAAAATTAAGACATTTATCAGCTGCATATCATAATTAGTACTCAAAATTCATCATTCCATCCAAGAATGAGTATTCTGGTTAGTAGATACCGGCAGGAAAAAAACCATTTGAGTTTCTTGCCAAGAAACAGTTTCCAAGAGGTTCATGGTGCCATGAAAGAAATTCCCGCTTACCGTGACGACATTTCCTAATGAAACTTCATTCCATGGAGCTCATGGTAGGGTACTTGGGGAGATTTTAATTTCAAGTAGTTTATTTCATTCAGTGGGATATATGTTTATATGTTACCACACTAGGTGGGGTTGACAATATTTCTAAATATACTTGTTATCTATTACAACATTTCCCACATTTTAATATTGTGTATTTTATCACAAAATAGATTTCAATGATAATCTATGTGGGAAGAAATTTTATTCCCTTCAATAATTTATTTCAATATTTTATTTGAAAAATTGGCAACTATTTTGAGCTTATCTTGAACCCTCATATCCCACACCATGGTCATGATTTTGACTTAATTAGCTTTTTATCAATAGTACTGATAAATATAATAATTTTTTCTTAAAAGAAATTAAAATAATCTACTTGAGATATTTATTCTATTATGAAGTTATTTAATAAAAGTTTATTTTTAATTTATGTTCTGAAATTTTTTGTGATTGTAATCTTTATGTAATTATATTAAAATAATAATTTTTTCTATTTGTATCATGCTATGAATTTTCTTACTTGTCATATGTGAATAGAGTTTTTTTTATTTCAAAATCATATATTTAATTTTTTAATTTATATGTTGATTTCCCACTTTGATCTCTTTGCCAAAACAAACTGGAAAAATAGTTTTATTGCATATTGGTATATATTTCAGATAGAAATTATAAAATAATACTTAATAAACGAATCAAACTTGTTCAGAGTTTGTCTTTATTCTAATAATTTATCTTTAAAGGTAACTGCATAAATATGGATATGTAATTTGAATGATTATTCCTCAATTTGTTATTGTAGAACCAATGATAATGTTGTGCCTAAAAGTTTGAAACCAATTGTAATGTAAGAATGATGCATTCTTAACAACAAGATTCCAATGTTCTTTTTGGTTATAAAATATAATGCAAAAATACTTTATAAGTTTTTATGACTACTGAAGGATTTTTAATTTTTCAACAGTTTGTCTTTTTACTTAACTTTTTAAATTTTCTTAAGCATTACAAAAAGAGGCAAAACTTGACATTTCATGCTTTTTATGAAAGTAAACTTCTAAGCTTTACATTTTATCGTTTATTTCATGCCATAAAATAAAAGCTATAATATAAAGGATCGAAGTATAAAAGCTGTAAATTTCTTTTTGTGTAAATTTCTTTTTGTTTACACCATAAAAGCTGATGTTTACTTAATAAGTTTTTATAAAAACAAAAAAATTCTAAATTTTTTAAGATTTCATTTTTTTCCTCGTAAATTTTAAACTACACTACAATATTTATACTAGTAATGATTTAAGTTTTGAGTTCAGTACATATTTGAGGAATTTATTAACATTACAAGATTAGAAAGATATATAATTTGTTTTTTAATTCCAAACTTTGCTTAAAAAAACACTTTACAATTGCTTTTAGAATGTTATTATTGTGGGAATGATTTTTTTAAAACAATTAAAGATTTACAGCATGATAAAAATAACTAAGCCTTTTCATTATTAAAACTACCATTAGTACTTTATTATTTTTTCCTGTTAATAATAAATAAATGTTCTTTTAAGCCCTCATATTTCTTTTATTTTGAAATTTATTTCTAATTCTTTATTTTCCAAGCTTCAAAATTTTTTCTTTCTTGTGGATGTAAAATAGGTCTATTTTAAAAATTATTATTTATTTATTATCTTTCGAAAATCAGTGTTAAAATGCATTCTTATTCACTAATTAAGATATACACACAGTTGGTTGAATATTTATAAAATCTTTTAATTATTTTGATGATCAGCCATACTGGTGATGTAGTTGGAAAATTTTAGATTAAGCAGGAATATATTCCTTGATGAATAATGCATGCTCAGCACTTTTGTAAAGAGATTTTACCCCTAGTGTGTGTAAGAAAAGGAATAATCAGACGCTATAAGTGCAGAATCAAATATAATGTATTTAGTAGTCCAGCTCTGAAGTTTAAACCACATTTAAACTATCAGTTACTACATTTATGATGTTGGCTGTTAATTTGTTCTTAGTGTAATGTTCCTGTTATTTCGTTCTTTTTATTGCTGTTATTTTTTTATGTATATACTTAAGAAAGTTGAGTTATTCTATTGCTCAAACTTTAACTGTGTGGAGGTAAAATTATTGGGAAAGAAGTAAAATTTGGAGTATTTGTCTCATATGGCAGCTATAGCTAGCTGTAATAATTCAGAGATTGTATGAAAGTGTAAAATTATTTCTTGTTGTAGATTACAAGATGCTCTTATATTCTATCTCTTATAAAGGAATTGTTAGAGCGTGTATAGCTGTAAATAAACATATTTTAGTTTGTAAATCAGATTTAACTTTTCATATTATTTTTGAAGTATGCTTTTCTCCAAACAATTCAAAATTTCTTGTAAATTGTGATTTAATGTGACCCAAGCATTCAGCTGTAAAAGGACCAAGAATCTCCATTTATAAATATTTTCCTGTCATGTTTATTGCATTAACTGCTCAATATCTTTTATAGACATAATTTTCAGTAATTTTGGAAACCAATTTGTGGTCATAAATTATGTTGCAAGTATCCTGAAGATTATAAGTACATGATTGTAATTTTTTTTCTATCATCAATCCTTTAATAAAGCTATCATTTATGTGTATTATATCTGTTTCAAATTATTTATGCATTTTCATTAATGGACTCTTTAAATCTTACCTATCCTCACAATAAATCAAAGTAATATTACATTTTCACAATTAATAGGCAAAGAATATATCAGCAGTTGTTTATATAATTATGTAGTATCACATCTAATTGGATTATTATCTGTGCCAATTTTCAATTTACCATATTTTTACACTATATGTTACAAAAAGTGATTATCTAACTTGTAACAACTATTTTCTCAATATTATGAAAACATGTAAAGTTGTAAAATCATGGAATAATTTTCCAAAATCAAATTTCGCCCATCCCCTGAGAAACTTTTGCACAACCCAGTTTGGGAATTCCTGACTTAGGCTACTTTTATTTTGTGAATTTCGGATGCTGATTTTTGCAACGCCATTCTGAGTTTGGTTGTCAATTTTCATGTCATAAGTTCCTCGTTTTTATTTATGGTCTTTTATAAAAAAGTTTAAAAACCGTTATTTATATTTAAGAAAATTTCATCATAAGTTTATACATGCCATAGCTTTAATCAGCAAGCTCTTATTCTTAAGTAGTGCTCCTTATAAACCATTTTTTAAAAATAATCTCGAACGGTCCTTTTATGGTTTGTTTGTTTTATTTTCATTTTATTTTTTTTCAACATATTTAAATTCATTGTTGATTCCTCTATGGTGTTACAAAAACCATCAAAATTTTTTCCACAAAACTAACTTGTTACCCCAAGGGTCAAATTCCAAAAATCTGTGTAGTGCCTAGAGGGACACTTGCTCAAAAGCAAATGAACGAATTATTTTCGCTTTTTTCCTAGATGTTAAAAGAACTTATTAATTTTGTTACTCTGAAAATTTATTTACATGATTTTTTTTTTTAAAATTATGAGTATTTTTTAGCAGGATAAATATATTATGTTTAATTTTAAATCATTTTTCTAATAGGCCTAATAAATATTTTATTATAGAATTTTTTTTGTAACAAGTTATAGGATTACTTTTTTTAACTCCATAATGTTATATTTAAAATATCCAATGGCCGCGGGTTCGAATCCCGCTGTGGGCATGGATGTTTCTCTCTCTGTGTTGTCTTCTGTTGTGTGAATGAGTGAATGTGGCCCACCCTATGAACGGGTTTGTGGCAGTATGGCGTGTGTAACGTTGCTCGCCTCCGTGACTTTGGTTCACAGGTGCCCACTGAGTAACGCTAATGAGTAACAATTCCGGCATCTTCTATGGCGAAGAACGAAAAGTTCAGTGCCTGCCGTTATATATGTATAAAAAAAAATATTTAAAATACATAACAGGAAAAAAGTTTATGCGGTTTCATTAAGAAAAATGTTCTTAGTGAACAGTGTAAATAGTTGCTTAAACTATTGTACTCTCATAAATTACAAAGATAAATGTTATAAGTTTGATTTTTACTTAGTATTTATAAACTTCCTAAAATAAAAAATAAAAGAAAAATTTTGTTTACCTTTTTTTAAGCCTTGTTATTCAATCTCTAATATAAGCCAAATAATAAGTTTTTACTGCTGGCCTAAGTTGACCCATATTATGTTGTAACTTAGATCACCATATAAATTTTTTTAATTTTGTCTTTTAACATTCATGCTTTAGAAAACTTATATACTTATTAACATAGAATGTAATATAGACCCAAGTTTCACATCAATTAATTAACCTTAAAAGTAAATGCTTTCAAATTGGCATGTGTTTTAAATTGTGAAATGGTTTAAGCTTTTTTAATTTATGACGTTCGTTTTTGTTGATAAAATCTTTCTTGAAAAATCTATTCAAATTCTTAAAACTATAACGAAAACGATTTTTTAAAAATCTATCTTTTATAACTACTTTCATTCTTTAACTGATGACTTTTAGGTGATTAAACTGAAATTCTCTCTCGCCCTCTCTCTATTACCTAATAACAACTTTACCAAACAATTGAAATAACTATATTGTTGTAGTTTTCTTTTTAATAAAACTATTCTATTGCTATTTCAGTTAATTTCCTCCTCATATAAATTATGACTTGTAATGCATTACCTAAAATGTTACAGTTCCTTATAATTTCTCGAAATAAGTTGATTCTTTTTAGTTATCTTTTTGTTACATTTTATTATAAAATGAAAAAAAAAAAACGAATTTTTATTTGTTGGTTTGCTTTTTTATTTAACGAAAATCGTTTGATGAGAAATGTATTCAGGTTCTTATAACTGAAAGCAAACGATTTTCATCCAAACGGTTTATTCTTATCTCTTGATTTAAATTATTTTAAAGTTAGGGTGACTTAAACTTATTGTATTAATTTCATTCAAAAAGATGAATTTATTTTTATTAATTTTAGTAGTATTTCGTACAATTAGTGAATTTCGAACAACTAGTAAGTATAACTCTCTGTTTTACAAAATATATTACTTTTATCAGTTAAAAAATTTAGACTATAGCTATTTTTCACTCTCAATTATTCTTTTCGTTTCTTCGGTTAATTTCTTCTTTAACGAAGCTCTGATTGTTTAAAATACAAGTATTTAAAATGTCATGCCTTTAATAATTCTTTGAATAAAGTTGAATATTTATATGAAGATTAATGTTTGAGTTTTAAACACGATTTTATAATTTTGAACAAACAAGAAGAAAACCTATTTTTTTTAAATCGAAAATTTATTTGCATGAATTAGACATTGCTACAAAAAGCATACTAAATTTGTGATTTAAAAGTGAATGAGTTAAAAATAGAAGGTTAAAATAATTTCTGGTGTATTAAATGCAAATTTTTAGCAAATATTTGAGATTTTTGAAATTATTTACCATTTTCATTTTTCTGATATTTATAATGTAATCAATATTGTATGAACTTCCATTTAGTGTTCTAAAATGTTTTAATTAGTTATTGTGGGTACGTGAAAGATATGGATTATTATTTTTTGTTACTCAAAAATACGGTCTTTGTCAATGTTATGGGTTTGGATTTTGAAGAATTGGGCTCCTTCTGTTTTCATCTGCATCAAGCGAGTTATCGCACGTTAGAATTCTTGTAGTTAAAAGGTGAGACACGGTTAAAAGGTTCCGTTACATGGAACCATTGGAACGCTCCGAAACGTTAAACTGGTGACAACAGTTGTCGTATTGATACAGTTTAAAAAGTTCAATCAGTTTTAATTTTATAAAGAAGAGTGGATATATTCCGTCTTTCTCTCTCTATCTCTCTTTGTAAACAAATGATTTTGTGTTTAATAAAGAGTTTTAATATCAAACTGTTATTTGTGATGGAGAATATTTTCCAGCACTTAGCTGACTATTTTTTATTGCAACTTTCTCATTGAAAAGAAAATTTATATAAAATGTACATTGAGAAACGGTAACTTTGATCCGTGCAATTTAGGCAGAATGATTGAACCACATCCAGTATAAATATTTTCTAAGTTTTAGAAAATTTTGATTTTTCAAACAAAATATTGTAGACCATTTCTTGCGAATTCATGAGAATTATATCTCATAGAGTGGGCCATGATAAGGATTACTTTCACCTTTTTATACTAGTTAAAAAAGGTTTAAAGTTTCGATTATTTAATTTTATTTCATTCAAATGTTTAAGTTGTTAGTAAACTTTTCTTGAATCTATTTATGCTAAGAGTCATAAATTTATCCAAGAAATATCCATTATTATCTGGAGAAATATACTTTTAACACCGATAAATTTATGCTAAGTGCAATAAATTTATCTGTGTTGAGGTACATTTTTCAGCATTTCCACATATTTGACGAGTATTATCGTTTCCAATCCAATTTCTTTTTGGTATGCATTTTTGCAATTTTTAGATACTGTGTCTTTTTTTTTTTGCTGAATGCGTAGGTAATGTTTTAAAAATATATTTATCTGTAAACCCTAAATGTGCGAAGTCCTTGCTTTTTAAATATTTAATTTATATACAATTTTTGATTATTATTTTATTTTTGATTTAAAGTTAGTATTTTGGAATCAAAAGTCAAAGATTGAGCCTCGACGGCTCAGGGGATAGAGCGTTCGCCTTCCAATGATGTGAACCGGGTTCGATCCCGCTGATGGCTGGTCGATACGAATTCCGCATCTGGCTTGCACCAACCACAGTGCTGACGTGAAATATCCTCAGCAGTAGACAGATCATGGGTTATAGTCTCCTTGCAGTCAGGCTAATTGTAGGAGGTTTTCGTGGTCTTCCTCTCCATATAACGCAAATACGGGTTAGTTTCTTCAAAAAAAAGTTCTCCACGAAGGCAAATTTCTTCCAATACTTGATCCAGGAGTATCCTTATCTTTTGGATTGGATTCAAAATTACAAGGCAACGGAGTTGAACATAAGTAGTCATAAACCGAAAGATAGGGTAGGCTGTTCAACAACGGTTATTTAAAAAAAAAAGTCAAGGTTTTATCTTTATACAATTAACATTTAAAAATAAAACACCTAGCGTATTTCAGAGTGCACGTTTTGTACATTTTTTAAAATTTATATTACCCTCTATATTTCTATATAATCAATTTTATGCTTGTTTTTTTAAAATGCTAATTACTTTCCACTATTCGTTATTGCAAAAAACGATGACCAGTTTGAATATAGCAATTAGGTGCAATTGTTTAAAATATTAATATGATTGTATACGTCAAAATATATAAAAATTTACTAGTTTTTCGTAAGTAGTTAATGTTTAGAAAGAAAATTTGAGTAAAAGTTAAAATTGTTAGACTAAAAACAATGAGAAGACCAAACAAATGTTTTCACTTTTAACAACTTTATTAAAAACTAAAATAGTACAAAAGAGACGACCCTTGAATTACAATCGAAATGGGAGCAAGAAATATATGACAGTAATTAAATGCATTCTCAAAGTACAAACTGAAAAACTTATAGCAACTAAAGATAATGAAATATCGTCACGTAGGTTTAATTTAAAAATTATCGCATAAAACATCAATGTTATCAAGTAAATTTTAATTTTGTTAGAAAACACATGCTTGATCATAAATGAATGCACGCAAGAGAGGACACATTTTAAAATTTATCGAACTTTAGAATAGCCACTTTACTTAAACTTTACTTACATTTGAAATAAAATTTTTAACCACTTTATATGTGAAATTAATCTTTTAATTTATTTTATAATTTAATTTATTGGACATTTCTTGTGAAATATATCATTTCACAAGATCAATCATCAATATATCAAGGATGCAATAACATATTTTTTTAATTTTGACTGAAAGAAAGAGAAATTTGATAACTTAATATTGTATCATTTTGGGATAAATTTTGATAGAAATATAGATTTAAATATAAAAAGAAATTAAAAAAAATTCCCTCATTTAAATGCAAAATAAAAAGTGCGAATCAAAATAATAACTTTTAGAAATTATATTTGTGCTGAAACACCATTAGTATTAATAATTAAAAAAGGATTTTGTTTATATAATTGCCAAGAAATGTAATAAATTTTTTTTGTAACATTGGCAATAGAATGACTGATTCGTTCGAAAACAATCCAAGGTTACTAAAATTTTTGGGGATAAAATATAAAGCATTTAAACAAAATTTTATGTCCTATGTGCAGTCTGTTAGAAGGTTATTATTCCAATTTTAATTATAAAAGTTTAGCTTTCTTTGTTATTTTAAATGTTTTAACTATATACTACTTGAGAAAATATATGGATGCATAGAGATTTTTAAAATTTAATTTTAATTGGTTTTGTAGCAGAAATAAATACAAAAATTTCTAATCGAACTAAAACTGAGGCGAACTATAATGCAATTAAGATTCAAGATAATTATCAAGAAAAACTTTCAGAACACAAATATTTATAAAATTAATAATTAAAACATA
This sequence comes from Parasteatoda tepidariorum, assembly GCF_043381705.1. Lineage (NCBI taxonomy): Eukaryota > Metazoa > Arthropoda > Arachnida > Araneae > Theridiidae > Parasteatoda > Parasteatoda tepidariorum. The sequence goes on from NC_092214.1 coordinate 52,614,408, forward strand.
AACATCAATACTAAAATTTCAAATGGGTCCACAATTACAAAAATTGAACAAAACACTAAATATATTAGTTTAAGTATTTCTTAAAAGCACCATACATATTCTAAAGACAATCTGTAAATTCCATCATATTTATTAATGTGACAGTAAATTGTATGTGTCACGCTATTAAAATGTTTTACTTCTTCAAACTATTTAAAAAATGATTTTTTAAAACTATTAGTTTTAAGAAGTAAAAGGAAAAGTTCATTTGGAAAAACTTTTTGTCTCATTAAGTTTTTATGTGTTTATGACCTCATTCTAAATGGTTTCTTAGGCTAATATTAAATGTAAATTTCCATTTGATGTTGTATTTTTTAATTTTCTAATTTGCACTTGATGCAATTTGCACTTGAAATGCTTCTTTTTTCTTTATTTGCTATTTAGGAAAATTTTTATAATTTATTTGAATAGTTCCTCACAACAATAAATTGAAATTATTTTGCATTATTTATTAATAATAATAATAATAATAATAACAACAATAGTAAAGTATATTTTTAGTGTCATCCGAACTAATAAATAGAACTGAAACATTGTATATCTAAATGAAACTTCATTAGAATGATATCACCGATTGTCTCAAACTGATCATGATCACACTAATTGATTTGAATTATGCAGTGTGAAAAAAAGTATTAAGTTTTATTTTCACAATTATGTAAAATACTTAGAAGGAGAAATTTGCAAATTAGAATTAACATATTTTCAATAAAATTCATAGTAAATTAGAGCAACACGAAGTGTAATTCGCACATAAATGTTCTCTCTTTAGTTCACTTAAAATCCATATCTATTTAAAATAGAAATCCGTGAAAATTGATTACGGAAACAAAATATTCGTACTTATTAAAATCAGTTTTATTGAAAAATCCTTCTTTAGCGATTTTCCAAATAAGGAAACAACGAATATTTTTAGATTCAAATTTTCGAAATTGTAGCAAAATATTATTAATATTCCATTTAATTTGAATATAATATAACATTCATTTAATTAATATAAGTGAAATTATTCGTAACGCATATCGGCACCAATTTGCGGAAAAAGTATTTTATACCCTAAAACAAACGCCTTTAAAATCAAAATTTTCAAATTTCTATTTACCGTTAACAATTCGAATTTTGCAGTGTGAAGCGAAAGTTATTTAAAGGGGCCAAATATAATCTATCACATGAAAGTTTATTTCGTTAAAAACTATAATTAAAAAATCCGATTTCACTAAGTGTTACGATACTATTAACTAATTTAATAAATAATGAAAATGTACAATGAGGAATATTATTCAATTAAAAGTTGTTTAAATTAAATTTGATATGCTTTTTTTTTATCTAAGAAGATAAGCTTTGGCTTTAAATATACAACTCAGAAAGAGTTATTCCTTTTCACACTTTTTCTATTTAAAAAAGAGATATGATATATTTTTATATGATATGTCAGATTAAACTCGTTTACTTTTCTTTTGAACATTATTTTTTTAAAAACTGCTTTACTAAATTTGAATTGTTAGATTATTTTTTTTTTTTACTGAAGCAGTTTGTGCAAGATATTTTTATTAACACAGTCTTAACATTTGCCATACAATCAAAATAAATTCACCAAATTCAAGCAGCATTCAGTTTTATTCTGTGATTATCGATTTTATCGGCAGTACTGCAATAAAAAATCTTTAGTTACGAAGAAGGCGATAGCTTTTTGTAATGTAACAAACATATGATTATATTTTTTATTTCGCATACAACATTAAGCACAAAATTGAATACACATTTTATGCAGAATATTTGTTTATAATTAAAATCATATTATAATAATAATAAGTTTATAATGATAGGGAGAAATGTTTGATAGAGATATGCAACTTCTAATTCAATATGCAATTCCACACATAAGCAATATACAATTTCACACATAAAGAAAACAGCTGCTCAGCAAATCAAAGAGAAGCTCTTTCTCAAGACTTATATGCATTTATTGTTTTAAAACTAAACAAATTGATCGAAAAACTATAAAAAATAAATAAATAAAAGGAAATCCAGCATAAGAAAAATAACAAGTTTTTTCTTCATTTTATCATTTCTTAGAAACTAAGTATTAAAGAGTTAATCGAAACTTTTAAATTTTTTACTTTAAAATAGTCAATTCAAAAAAAAAGTTTTTGATGGGAACTATTTGTTAAGAAACGTTTATTGATTTTATTATGTTTTATTGATGTTTATGATTAAAAATGCGTAGCTGAAAAAAATATCTGTGTTAAAGAAACGATATTTTTGGAAAAGTTTATAAATAAGCTTCTATTGTTAACATAAAAATATTGAAGAGAATTTTAATTTTGTTTCATTAAAAAATGATTAAAATGTTACGTAATTATTATTTCAGAAACTATAATGGACAATTAAGGAGAGGGGAGATTTATCTTTTTATTTCGAAACAGTTAAAAATTTCTATTTCGAAGTATTGAAAGTAAGTACATTTACATTTCTATTTTTGACTTTTTAGTTCAAATGAAGTAATCAAAGTGAAATATGAGTATTGAACAGAGATGAGAATCGACGGAATATTAAGTATTTTTCAAAACAATTGCTTATCATATTCTAATACTTAGCCAAAATTATTTTAAGTTATTTATTGTAAAAGAAGAGTTAAAAATTCAAAATGAAAATATTTTCTGAGATGTAATTTAATTGAACTCAGATGTTTTTAGGAGTATACTAGGGAACTCTACTTGAGTATTTAAATGAAATCAACTTGCAAATAATTGTGGACAGAATTCTTTATAGGCGAGCAGTTTATCAATGGTTTAATGAAATCAGCATAAATAATAGCTACTATTTAATTAATTTTATTTATAGTATCTTACAGCTTTTTTTGTATCCTACAACTTTTTCATATCCTACAACCAGAGATCAGTAAATGTCACCATTAAATGCAGTTTAAATGTTATATAAAAATATGTTAAGGAGATGAAAGCATATCTTAGTGCTAATGTATAAATATTGTGCTTTACATATAAATTTTGATATTTAGTATAATTATAACTATTCTCTGCAAGTGCAGAGCATTCAGCGCCATTATCATAAAACCTGGCACAATATAAGTTTTTTTACAATTCATAATCACAGTGAGAAAAATTGGAATTAGTTAACTTAAAAAATATATTTGTGTTGAAAACTTATTTGAGTAAGAAAAACTACGAGCTTTTTCATCTACTGATTTTCTATTTATATGAATTTATGTACATCATTGATAACTTAAGCTTAATTATTATATAAAAATAAATATTCAATTAAAAGAGGATATTTGAAGTAAGCACTTTTACCAGAAAACGATGCAAGGCTTGTAATGCATTTAAAAAAACATAATTGCATTTGCGTTTACTATTTATTTATTTTTAAATTACTATTTATTTTACTATTTATTTATTACTATTTATTTATTACCAGAAAAAATTACCTCTGTTTTAATATTGGAAATTAACCTTAGTTGAAATTTTTACATAAAAACTTGCATTGAAAGCTGCTGAAAGTGATCAGAAACTTTCTGCGCAAACAAATATAATGCACTTATATAATAATATTTTAAATGGATGAAAGATAAATTATAAAATATTTTATTATGTTACTCAATATATTTCGTTTTACAAACTTGGATAGAAGCTTTTGCATTGAAGAACATTTAATTTCTTTTCGAATCTTTTACACAATTAAAGATTCTAAATATGTTCGTGATGCATGATTTTCTACAATCTAATTAAATTTAGTAAAATGATAGGTGATATATTTAGATAATAAATTATACGTTTCTTTATAACATTCCCTACTGGTTTTACTCACCAATTTGGGACAGAGTTCTTGCTCTGAATTTCATAAGGCCTTACAAAGGAGAGGTTTCAAATTATGGAAAATTTAATTTTTTGTGAAATTCCAGACGCGAAATATTAAGTCAGATTTGTGTGAAATTTTACAGTCGAGATATTTTCTGAAACTTTCATTCGTTATATTTTATTTAGAAAATAATGAAAAAATACTGGGATACCAAATAACCAACTTAAATGTTTGCTATTTTTTTCCCTTCAAAACTTAACTTCCTAAGAATTTCTTTTTTCGTAAAAATAAATTATTCATACATTTTAACTTTGGAAATGGAACTTGAATCAAATATACCTTATGGGGAGGAATGTGTAAAAATATGCAATTGAGAAATCTAATTTCTCGTTAATTTGCTTGATTTAGTAATTCGTTGAAAAGAAAACAAGCAATTACCATTACTTTGCTTGAGAGTCATACACAAAAAGTAAAAGCGTTGTGTAATATTTTTAAATTTTATATTTTATTCCTAAATAAATTATATTTAATTATTAAAAAAAGTCTGAGTTTTATAAAACATAGAAGTTTATTTTGAAGCAGTTCAGAAACGTACAAAAATATTATATCCCAAAAATATTATGAAGAAAACTATCAAAAACCACCAAAACAATTTTATGAATTAAAACATATTTAGAGCTAATTCTGTTAGAAAATTCTAAAATAATTTGAATTTAATTTTCTTGTTGTTGATTGTTTAAAATCAAATGTGAAGTTCTATTACAGCTGAGAAAATAAAAATATTAATGAGCCCCGTTGCAGTTAAGATCAGTAAGTTCAGTTTTCCGCCTTTTATTAGGATTGTGATATTTGTGCATAGAGTTTGTCTAACTTTAACAATAATGCTAATCTTACTTTTTACTCCTTAGCTTAAATAGTGTGAGGAGTAAGGGGAAATCGTTACGTTTTGTAAAATCTCTCTGTCATTATTACGTAACTCTATTGTATATTTGTAAGCTCCTTATTGTCACAACAATACAATAATCAATACATAAATCTATTTTTCTTTCAGTTAGGAAATTTCAAAACTTAAGAAAAAAAAAGAAAAAAATTATTCTTAAAATTTTATTTTGATGATAGCAGTTCTTTTAAAACTTACTTAAAATAATTTTTGTTACTCCTAACAAATATTTGTTTTCACTATTATAAAGTATTATTATAAAGTATATGCAAGAAATAAGATAGTTTTGCTTCTATTCACCTAAACTTTTATTATAGTTTCGCATTTAAAAACTAATTACAAGAGTAAAAATGTTTAGTAAACTATAAATTATTTACTACGAATTTAACAGACATTAAATACATACTTCGATACCACAAGCGCGCAAGTTATGCTTTAAGAAAGTCCGTGACATCACTGTTTTGTTATTATATGTTACCATGTGAAAGTTAAAAAAATTCAAATAAAAACTCTTTTTAATTAGGATAGATGCTAATAAACCAACTCAATTTCCAATGAAATAGTGTTAAATTTAATATTAGTATCTGAACTTTTGCTACATTAATGCCTTATGTTTGGAAAAATTATTAAAGAAAGCATTATTTAAGTTTATTCTTAAATTTAAGAATTACTCAAAAATCCGATTTTTTTTCTTCATCTATTTAAATAAAGATTTAAATAAAGTTCAGCGAAAATATTATCAATACGGACTTTTTATGGAACCTACCCCATGATATTTTAAGGGGAAGAAATTACCCCAATTATAGCTACAGTTTACTCAAGGCATTGAGTGTTATTATAAAGCTCGTAAATTGAAACTGTTCTGTTATTTTTATATGTTTTTTTAACTAGGTACAGATAGTAGATAGTAAAAATGTTTTTTTTTAGAGTTTAAATTTTTTATTGTAACTTGAATATTTTATGACTGAGAAAAAAGCATTTTGCAAGTAAGCTACAAATTTAAAAAAAGGGTTCCTAAATGGACTTGTTTGTTAATTGTAAATAATTGAAATATTTTTAAAATGTGAAACAAAATCAAAGCATAAAAGAAAGAAATTAATATCTATCTTAATATGTCATTTATAGTAATTCCAGGAGATGTAGGTACATCATTGCTTTAAAATATTGCAGAAACCTATGCGATGTGATTTTTTAAAATAAACTATCCTTTATTTAACAAAGATAAATCTGTAATTTTTACTATTGTTCACTTTACTTTAACAAATTTACTATAGTCTTTAAATATTTTAAAAACTGAATACATTTTCTATTTATTTGGAAAATGCATCAACTGTGCATTTTCTAATTACGTAACACATTTAAAATTAAACTTTTTTAGATATGTATTATAATAATCACAGTTTCATAAATTGGTCATTTTAAGATAATGGTAATTTTTTTTTATTTAGAAAATAAGTTTTATTAATTAAATTGCATAATTTTTGATAATCGAAGCTCCATAATTTTAATTACTTTATTAATTTGCCAATTAAACGTGGTACTAAGTGAATAATTTTTTTTAAAATTGCTGAAATTGTCTTAACTATGTCTTCTAAATAAATTTTGGAATGACTCCATTGGTAATAACATTACTTTGAGTGAAAATCTTTTACGTTTAAACTAAAATAATTAAAAGTCCATGGTGTACTTTATCTGAAAAGAGTTATAAAGATTTTTTGTATTTCGCAACGTTGAAATTACTAAATATGTAATTGAGTATTTAGAATTTATTATTGACAAATAATGAATGCTCTAACTAAAATGTCTCAACAAGAAGAATTAAATGAAATATTGAGTATAAACATAATTATAAAAAGGTCTTACTTTATGTTAGAACACCTGCACTGTAAAAACGGATACTCAAATATCATGAAACTTTCTTTGTTTTTGACAAAACCGTCTCCTGGCATTTGCTTCGAGCAAAAATTTCGTCTAAGTGATGAAATAACTATCGTCACTTATTAAAGGAAATAAATTTAGTCAAAATTAAAAAAAAATATTTCGTCATTTGATTTTTTTTCCAAAAAAAAGTAAAGTACTGTCTAATGTATCTAATTTTAGTAATCATTTTGACGTGGGATCCATATAAGTGGCACAACGCAACAAGGACAAATAGAACGGAAACTACACCCATACCCGAAGCGCGATTCGAATACTGGATCTAAATGGTATGAGGTCGACTCCTTGTCTACAATACAAGCCGGTCAGCTAAATTCGTCACTTTATTTTTGATTGTCTAATCTTTATTCTGGTTTTGTCATTCCAGTTATCAATCTCTCAAAATTCACTACGATGAGGTCTCGAGTAGAGGAAACATTTTTGTCATATATTTGAGAGTTCGCGTTTCGTCACAAATCACGTAATTTCGTGATAAAATGATTTTCAAAATTATAACGAAATACTGCTTAAGGATTACTGAATTGTCAAAAGCGAGAATTTTATTTCTGAAAATGTGTAATCATTAATTCTGAAAATATTATTTTTTTAACAAAAGCATTATCACCTGAATTGCTAAAAAAAGTTTTTGTGCATAATTTAAAAAAAATTTCTCCAAGGAGAAAAAAAAATTATTCGAAGAAACATCAACTGAAGAAATCTTTGTTTTTTTTTCTGAAGTGCTTTGATTTCAAAAATTAAAGATTTTAATTAATAAACTTAAAATTTTGTACAATCTTTTGTATTGATATCTACATTTTTTAATTTCTTTTTATCATTGACATTTAAAATTATCATTAAACAAGTTCACAAAAACAGAATTATTAAAAATTTCAATATTTAGGATTAATATTAAATTTTAAACTCATATTTGAAATCAGTTTTTTAATTACGGTTTTAACATTATCTATCTATAAATGACCAAAATATTTAAAAATGCCATTTATAGACGGCGATAATTTAAACTATATCATTATGAATACAATCAAATGTAAAAGGCGCAATTTGATCCGCCATAGCTTTAGTTTATTAAGTAAAATAAAACGCAAAAGTCAAGTAATTAGAAACATGTTTTAGCTAATTATAAATAAAACGTATTTTTTTGAAAAATAAAGCGCTCGAAGCAAAAAAGCATATCTTAAAGCTGCTACAAAAAATATTTGAATGTCTAAAAATACAATAACAGTGCTTTAATATGATCTAATATAAAATTATTGTGAAACTGAAGCAGTTTTTGTCAATATTCTTTACACGATATACTTTATACTTTCAACATCAATAATTAAAAATTGCCGAAGATTTACAAATTATAACACAAACACTTTATTAATATTTAATACAATATAAAATTAGTAAGGAACTGAAGCAGTTTTTATCTGTATTTTTAACATGATAAAACTTACATTTTCAACATCAATAGTTTGAAATTTGCTTGTATTTTGTACATATATATATATTTAACAACATGGATTATATATTAATTGTATTATTCTTAAATATTTACAATAAACTCTGTCTTCATTATAGTTTTCCATAAGTAAAATTACCACACTTTAATAAATTCCGGGTCAAAATACGGTATAAAGTATCGGCACTTTTGGAGCATCCAACATCCAAATCCATATTACCGTAAAATCAATTTTTTACGTAAAATATTATACTGTAATTTTTACAGCGATATTTAAGTAGAGTTATTTATTTAATTAGAGTGAATATTTTACGGTATATTAGATTTTATGTTCCTAAACATGTTCCGGTGAAAGGGAATTTTATGGTAAAAACTACCTTTTTACCGTAAAATTTGATTTCATCCGGAATTTTTTAAAGTGTAAACTAGATATTATTTTATTCATAGTGATTAGTCATTTTAAAACCTATGCTGACTTTAAACATGATTTAGATAAGGTCATTAAAATTAGTTTTGATTTCAATGATAGTCAACGCACTAACATGAGTCAGAGCTTCTTAAAACAGGAGGAAAATAAAAGGAAGGGATATTAAATTATTTTTAAGGGTTGGTTCACCTTCGTAAATATCGCTTTCTAAATATTCTAATTACTAAGTTCTTATAATTTGATGATAAATTAATCTTTAATGGCATTTGATTTGTTCTGAACGATGTAATTTTTATGCGATTTCATTGATTTGTTTTTTATTCCTTCTGAATCATTATTCTTGGAAAATAAATCTGCGAATTTATCACGAATATTTTTTAAAAATTCTGTAACGAAATATTTTTTAAAGTAATTTAATGTATAAAAGTAATAGTTTTTGGAAAATTTGTTTTGAATTTTACCATGAATCCTTTTGTGAAAATTCTAAAACGATATTGCTTTTTAAACAGTTTTTAACGCACAGTCAATTTAACATGCAGAAATTTTTTCATAAAAAGGTCAAAGTTGTAATAGTTTTTCATAGTGAGCACTTTTTTTAAAAAACGCATCAAGGTAAAGTACTAAAAAAAGAGTTAATAAAAACTTTCTTTAAAAATGAATGATAAAATGGATGGACAGGATGTGATTTTGATTGAAAAAAGTCTTTTTGAAGAGTAATAAAAACTCATATCAATAATATTAAAATATGGAAAAAAATATGCTTTGTTTTTAAAGCACATAATATGATCAATTTTAGATAGAGGTTTGCTCATATAAGTAACATCAAATTTCAGGTATATTTAACACTAGTGATCTTTACATCAAGTGTTACTGATAAAAAATTGACAAAAGATGTTAAAAGACAAAATATTAATCTAAATGGACTTGGCACATTTATCTTAGTCACTTTTGCCATTTAGTGTATCACAGAACCAGTAACAAATTAAATTAGTTAAAAGAGATTTTTTAAGTAATTATGGATCCTTCGGGGAAATTTGAGTTTGAGAGCGATCTAGTCTATGCGTTGATCCCCCTTCTTCAGCAAATGAATCTAAAGCACCTTGTCGAAGAAGAGGAAATCTTTTGATGGAAGGTGCTCTTCTTTCTGGCAGACTTTCAGATCTAGTTTTCCTTGGAGAAAAAGCTGCTGGTGATGGTAAAGTTGGAGATGAGGGCTTGGGGCTAAGAAATCGTTGAGTTGACGCAAATAATGTATCCTCAGGAATTTTTACGTTACAGCTTTCTAAGGAATGTTGATGTCTTTTTGGACTTCCAGAAGCTCTAGTTTGGGATCTTGTTTGTATTTGAGCTGATTCCAAAGAACTGTGTTTTCTTGGGCTACTTTTCGGTCCTTTTTCAACTTGATCTGGTTCTAAAGTAATCGATACGTGTTTTCGAACTGACTCAGAGACTGAGTGAACTTTACGTTTTGTATTTTCATACTTCATTCCACCATGAGATTTCATAGCACTCATACTTTCCTGAGCCTTTTTCTCTTTTGCGATTGTTTCCTGACTGTAATCAAAGGCATCAGAGGTAGAAGGGCTTCCGCAAAATACGAGTGGTGAATTGATATCTTGTGAAGATCCCATAGAATTTAGAGAACTGATATTTACTAAACTCATATCAGTTTGCGTTGGAGAAAATTGACTCGTTATGCGAGATGAAAAGGGATTTGAAATCACTGATTCTATACTAAGACCTGGAGAGTCCTTTTCTGAACAGTCAAAAGAAAAATTTGTAGAAAAATTGGAGTAGACTGAACAGGTGCCTGGTGTTTGAACTTCCATGGATTCTGATTTATTTTCAGTATTACTAAATGAAGTGTGACATTTTGATGCCCACATTTCAACAGTGGTTTTATCTTTGCTAGAAATTGAATGATTGTCTGAATAACTCTGATTTGATTGATCATTACCTTTTGATTCCAAAGAATCAAGAACTATTTGTGGGGTTGAAGAAAGTTCTTGATTAGTGAAGACACTGTCATCTAAATCAGTTGATAAAAAAAGTTCATCGTCCCCAAACGAATGCATATCACTGTGTTGACTGAATTTGGTACACCTGCTATCATCAGAGTACTCTGGTTTAAGAGGAGATCTTTTTTGATTTTTCATTTCATCATGCACTTTTAGAGTGACAGCTCCTTGGGGGAGATAAATATCTACTGACATAGAACCACTTGAGCTAGTAGCACATGACGTTTGGAAAGTCAATGTTTGTAACCTATTTATATCCGATGGCTGGAGGTTAGATTTTGTTGCTGATTCCACCGATTCATTTTCATCGTTTTCACCATGTATTCTTGAGGATCTCGGACAGTCCATTGATACAGCTTGTCGATATGTATCAGGCGCCACGGAGAGTAATTGTGGCTTTGAAGCTCCAGTAATAGTTTTAAGACCACCTCCGTAAGTGGTGCGTTGCGAGGGCTGGGGTGTGCTTGCTTCTAATAACGTTATAGCTTCTGGAAAATTATTACCATGAGGATCTCGTTGCAGTTTAGCTAAACTGGGTTCAGAGGGACATTTTCTTAACCCAATGTTTTGAGAATTTTTCGTAGTTGCTTGATTCAAGGCAATTTTGTTTGTATCAACACTGTTTTGCAGATATTTGCTGAAATTCACTAAAGCTTGAGTTACCGCTGTTCGAGTATCTGCTGTATCTTCACTGCTTCTTTGTTGTGAAAGAAATCTTTCCCATGAAGCTTTGCTGGATCTACCAGAAGGAGTACTTCCACTTCCGCCAGAAACTACATGGATTCTTGTGCGTTTGAACCATATTGGAACGATTTTGGCTGCTGTATCCCGAGCTTCAAATGTCATAACGCAAGCGGCCACTATTGTAAATCCACCTATTCCCATTACAACTGGTCCTAAGTATGTGAGAAACCCTAAGTTAGAATCTTTAGCTTCATTTTTTACCCATACAGTTGTGTTACCTTTTGTCTCTTCTACTTTTGATAAATGATCGGTATAAAAACCTAAAGTAGCCATAACAGCCCCAATGATTATACAAAGAAATCCTACAGTCATAGCTTTGCAAGCAGACCATAGACATTTGTCTGTAACTTTTCCTCTTACCGCCATGACATTCCAGTTAGGACGTACTGTTCCAGTAGCAGCAGTACCTTTGCTTCCGGATGAAGTTTCAGCACTGGAATCTTTTTCTCCGTTTCTTTCTTTTGCATTTGCCATTTTTTTTGGCTTAAGCTCTTATCTGAAAAAAAAAATCACTTGTTATTATGAAAATAAATGAAATATTATGTCAACTTAAAAATATATTTTTCCCAATCTGATAATAAACAAGTTATGAAAGGTTTATAAGTATGCTGTTTCTTTATATAAATTTTTAAATCAACGGATAAGAACAAAATTAACGTAAGGCTTTTTTTTTTTAACTATCCATAGTAGTTTTCAGTTTCAAAAACTGTTATTTACACCTGAAATCCAATGTCTTTCTGTAAGCTAGATAAGGAAGTTATATGATTCGTCAATAAACTAATTTATACTGTATAATGAAGTAGATAAGTGTTCTACTTGAATACGAAAAATTGTAATGAGTTGTAAGTGCAAAGTTGTAAATTTCTAAGAAAATCTAATTAAAAGCTGCAATAAAAATACCGGGAATATAGCAAACACATCAAGTGATATTTTTTCGATATGGAATCTAAATCTTCATTTCATTTCCTCTGCATTGTTTCATTAGTTTTATCAGTTTTTTAAATTTACTTCGGAGAAAAAATAATTAGTGATATAGTCTTTTTCAAACTCGATTTTCATTTTAAGTAAATGAAAAAAAAAAAGAAAAACTCCTTGTAATAGTATAAAGTTAAAAAAAGAAGCATCGATTTAAAGAACCATATTTTAATGTATTTCCCGTTGCTTGAAAAAGCTCATATTCTGAGAATAATCTATCAAACGCCAACCGGCCTGTGTAGGGGGCAGGGAACTGTCCTTACATCAGAAAGGTCCTGGGTTCGAATCCCGGGCAAGGCATGGATGTTTCTTTCTCTCTCTGTGTGTTCTATGTCCTTTCTCCTTTGTGTGTGAATGTGACCCGCCCTATAAACGGGTTGTGAATGGCGTGGCAGAAGTCGAACTCCTGGCCATAGATGGCGCCACTGTAAAAAAACAGGAACAATCACATCCCCACTGCCTAAACAGGCATACGACCAAAAAAAAAAATCTATCAAACTGTGCTACTTCATCGAGCTGTAAACTCAGTCACTGAAGTTCGTTAATGTGTTCGTTCTATGCGTCCTTGTTTTTTTTTAATCATTTACAGTAAAGACATTTTCTTAACTTTTTTATTTATAAAATCAATGTTTCAAAATATTATAATTACTTATTTTAATTAATTATTATAATACTTGCAATTACTTTTAAAATATTAATATACTTTTAAAATATTAATATTATACATTTTGAAACATTTTTTATTATTCATTTTTTAAAAGTATTAATTTTAAAATTCTTTAATTATTAATATTTGATGCAGAACGAGCTAGTTTAATTTTTTCCATGAATGATCATATTTCAGTTGTTAAACGGAGAAAGGAAGGGCACAAAATGCATTAAAAATAAAAAACTTAAAACTTAGAAGACTTAAACATTAAAAAAACTATACTATTTTTTAAAAACCATATGATGTTATTCTAATTTAATAAAGTGACATAAATTAAGGATAATTAGTTGAATTAAAAAAATATGCTAAAGCCTTTAAAAGCTGTTATTTTGTGAAAAGAAAATTATTCTTTTCTGTAACAGTTATAGAGACTGTAAATGAAATTTCTCTTAAAAAATTGAAATAAAGTTTTGTTCTATATTAATTAATTTTTCAGCATTAACTAAAATTAAATCATGCATTACAAGCAATGTAGCAGTTTATTGATAATTCTTTTTTATATTTTACTGATGATGTCATGGATCATGAGACGACGTTAGTCCCATCTTTTTTGTTTTTTTTAAAATCATAAGCTGTAGTTTTTTTTCCAAATATATAGCATTTTCAGAGTATTGATTGTCATTTTAAATAAGTCACAAGAAATCTTTCTTCAAGTTTTAAATTCTTTTCTGAAGGCATAAGCAAGGGTTCGTGACTTGATCCTTTCAACAACTACCATGTTTTAACCTATAATCAAAATTTTAGTACTTATTGGGTACTTTTTCTGCTCTAATGAGTACTTTTTTTTTATAAAAAAATACCTTAACATGAAGGCAGTTATTAAAAGTTTGAGCCCGTTACTTTAGTGCAGATAACGATTGATTAAGAAAATAGATCATGATTATGGATAAATGAAATGATTTCTTCATCTCGTTTAGAGAAACTGGAGTGAAGTTTAACATAAAGGAATTCTTATTATTACACATATGATGCCAGGAAAAGTTTTGGTAATATAAATATTTTTAGCATAAACCAATATTTTGGGCGATGTTCTTAGTATATGATCACAGAAATCGACAAAGCTCAATATTTCAGATGATAACCTTCTTTTTATGAAATTTCATAGATGCTATACCAAACCCGAATCAGACACAAAGAAAAAAAGAATAAAATAATGGAGAAACTTATAAAAAAATGTATGTAATAATAGATTTTTACCAACTCGCCCTCACTGGGATTGACAGAAAGTGACCCTGATCTCAAGGATATACGTTACTTTTAAAATGAATCTTTACTTTTTTCTTTACCTAAATTGATGTGTATTCATGACAAAGATACATGATATTCCTAAGTGCTTATCTGAAATCAAATAATCAGAACAATGATAGTAAATGTGTCCGTAAAGCAAATGATGTTATTCATATATTTTTCTTTGCGGAATTTGTTAAATGAAATATGTAGAACCATAGCATTACTTCATTAGATAACATAATTAACGAGCTCCGCTCAAGTATAAATAACATTAAATATTTAAATAATTTTGAGTTTAATTATTTTAGAGTGCATAGATTCAACAAAACTTATATATAGGACATTAGGAATAATACTCATTTAAAAGTACAAAACATAATAACTACATATTTTTACTTACATCAATTTCGCCATAACAATTTCAACCGACAATTCAACTTATTTACTGATAATTTAAATCAAAAATTAAATAATGGAGTTAAAAAGACCTTTAAAAATAATCATATTTATTATATCAACACAAATTTCATTTCTTTTAAAGAAAAGAAATTTGATAAGATATTTAATAAACGAAATCCTGAAATTTATTTTAAATTTATTAATTTAGTTCACTGTAAAAAAATTGTGTTGGCAATATAAATATTTTTTAGCATAAAACCAATATTTTGGACGATGTTCTTAGTATATGATCACAGAAATCGGCAAAGCTCAATATTTCAGATAATAACTTTTTTTACGCTGAACATTTTAAAAGTGAAGATTATCAATTATGTTATCACTAAGTATTTTACAGTTATTTATCTGAGAACAATAAATTTCACAAACAAGAACTACATTGCCATTTTTGCGGACACTGGAACAGATGTTACGAGCTCCTTTCTTATATTTCATGCAGTTTATCCATTTCTCAATAAGGTTAGAAAGAAAATTGTGATCAATATTATTTTTCAATACTATCTCTAACTTCATCTTCAGAATCACTACATTGCTTTTTGAGTATCCTCTATCTTTTGCTTTCGTTTAATATCTATTTGTTACAAGTGTATTTTTATGCGTGTCTCTTTGTCACACGTGTTCTTGTTCAGTTAAAAGTCTCAACTAATGATGATTTTTCAAACATTTCTTACTTATTTTGATATCTTTGTAATATCTTTCTTAGGGTGGTATTTATGTAACAGCCCTAAGTAGTTTAATTATTTATTGTGAATTTTTTTTTAATAATTAGGAAATAATCATGTTTTATCACAATTTATTGCCTTATTAATTCATTAGTAAACATTTTTGTAGACTATATACGAAACTACTGTTTAACAACCTTTCCATTGCTCAATGAATAATATTTTAAACTTGAATATTTCAAACATGCAAGCTAGGCCTTTTGAAATGACTTTCATTTTCATGCAAAAAGTGATCGATATTTTAGATTTTTAAATTTCATTAAATTTATTAAAATAAACTTAGATGAAGTGATTTGCGTTTTCAAAGCTATAAAGATGATAAGTATAAAGAAAGCTAACATAAGAAACATTTATATTAACTATTTTTCCAGTTTTATGTAAGGACATTTTTAATTTAAATTTATTGAATTTATTAGCTGGTCTCAAAGAAAGTCTTTTTGTCCATAGCAGAAAGAAATCATACGTAGTATAACATATTTATGAAATTTTCAACTATATTTTGATAGTCAAAAATTTAATAAGAACAAATCAAATGTAAAAGTAAGCAATTCAAAAATATTTTTTTATTAGAAATTATATGTCAAAATAACATAATTATCTTACAATTTTTCATTTAATTGTTTTAATTTAATGAAGGTATGGAATTTACTTTAAAAGAAAAGTTGTTGAACTACAAATTGTGTTGAAGTTGCTAAATATATAGAACATAAAATATATAATATACGTATAGCAAATAGAAATTTAAAAAAAAAATTAGAAAAATTATTCTAGAGCTTAAAGGAAGATTTAAAATCAAAAAGTTAAAATTGAAAATTAAGAAAAATATTTATGAAAAATATTTATTTAACATACACTAAAATAAATAAATTAATTAAAAATAAATTAATTACTAAAATATGTAACACCGTATTATGTAACACATTGTTATGCTTTTTCAAAGGTACTTTCTGGAAGCATATCAATATTGCCAAAGCAAAAAAATAATAATACAAATGTGACGGGGTGCAGGAAAAAATTAGTTTGAATTCATTTCGATAAAATTATTTCAATAAAATGTATAAAAAAACATAAATTAAACAAATACGTAAAATAAGTATATTATAAAATAGAGTGAGAAAAAAAGCTTATTTCTCACGTGCGGATCTAAAGTAAATGATTTGTAAAATATGTTACCAAAAACAGTAAAGTAAGTTACCAAGTTAGACTGTATTAATTCAAGGACAGTGTTATTTCAGACTTAAAGAAATTGAGTTATCTTCTTGAATATACTTGCTACCAAGTTCATATCTATTATTGCCAAATCTCCCCCAATTATATTATATATCCATTAGACTGCAAAAATCTTTGCAGTCTAATGGATATATAACATAATCTTATCATAATAGTCTGTGTTTAGTCCATCTTTAAGATTTACGTTATAAAACTCAAATAAGTGTTAAGTTAGATTATATTGTGAAATTTCATTGATGTATATAAACAACTTGTAATCAAAATCTTTAATTCGGAGATCTTATAAGCTTACATTATTTGAAAATGTAAACAAACGTTTTAGCGAGTGCGAGTTGAGCAGTCATTTGAATAGTTCAGACAGGTTTCACATGAAATCAATTTTAATTTATCCACTTTTCAGATTAAATTTCGGTAAGTATGTTGAATAATGAGCGCGATTGCCTAGTGGTTAAGGTACTGGACTGCCATTGTGAAGAACTGGGGATTGATTCCCAATGGTGACTTAAAGCCCACCCAGCTTCATATTGATTGGTACCAGCTTGGCTGGGAAGTAAAGGCGGCATGAGCGCAGTATTGTCCACTTTGCCACAATCAGGCCATCGATCACGAAATTGCGGAACCTTAATTATGAACCACTGGCCCACAATGGGTGGTTGCGGAAATGCATTATTTTCAATAATGTATACTATTTTTATAGTTTTTACATAATTGAAAATTTTTTTTGTATCTCGAAAAATTAGTTTATATTAACATTAATTTGCATTTCGCACATTGTAGTTCAAAATTATATCTTTATTTTTAAGGTTATAAAAAAGGGTAATGTTAAGCTTTTAAGTTCATAAAAATTCTTTAAATTAAGAAACGATAAAGATATACAATTGAATTGCATAAAAAATACAAATTTTATTAGAAGAGGAATTAGAAATTTTATTACTTTTTTGCATAGATATAATTATCTGTGCAAAAATTGTTAAACGATTGAAAATTCCAAGACCCAGTACCACGTATACGTTGACTCGTTTTAGAGTAACGTATTTTAGAGTTTAGAGAATAAATCATTTGCGGTTACGTCCTGGATGTCTCAAATGTACAGCAAAAATTTAAATTAAATTTATAAGTAAGTGAAATAGAAGACTTCTGGAAAGTAAAGTAAAAAAATTAAAAATGTTCAAATTGATGTGGTAAAATAGTGACCGCTTAGAGAAAATATACGTTCTCGAATTCATGGCCAAAAACCGTTTTTTAGATGTGGAAATAAGGGGTTGAGACTCATCAAAATTAGACATTAAGTCAATGGAACATTTTAAGTTATAAACCGAAGTAAAATGATGAATTTATGCATAAAATAATTTTTGGAGGAAGAATGCTTGAAAGTTATAAAGGTCACAGTGTGAAACACAGAGGTAATATAATGGTATGGAATGTTTTTTGGAGGATGATGACTTGTATATTTGGTGCAAATGAAGGATACAATGGACAGAAACATGCACCAGAATATCTTTATTTGTTATATTGGTTCTTCTAGAGCAAAAAAAAACATTGTACTCTATTTTCCCAAAAAGGTAATGACCTTAAACACACATCTGAATTGCGTATCAACTCTTTGAAGTCAAAAGAGAAGGTCATGGCCTTCACAATCACCAGATCTCAATCCGAGTGAGAAACTAGAGAGAGTTGGATAGTGGCTTAAGCGAATCTTCAAATTTTTAGATCGCACCTGGAGGTTCACTAAACATTTCAGAATTAAGTTTCTTGAAGTCCAAAATTGTGTACATTCATGATACATACTTAAAAGTAGAGAGAAACAAGAGCAATACAAAGGCTTATTTAAATCATTTATGTTAAATAATAGAACTTTACATTTATTCAGATTGAAAGCTAAAAAAAGTATTTCAAGTAAAATTTATTTTCTTTTTTCATGCATTGTCTATTGTGAAAACTATTCTTATTCTTGTGCAAAGATTATGTTTATTGTAATATAGCATCATCTCTTTACAGTGAGATTTTTAATTTGTACCCTATCCTTCTTCTACTCTTTCCATACCTTCTTACCCATCATTTTGCAGTTCAAGTCCTTTGTTTGCATGATTGCATGAATTATTCACGGTATAGTTCAGTGGCACAACGTAACGTAATGGTAAAGAATAATGACCTATGTATTTATTAGTAATAGCAATTTTTTAAATTTAATTTAATTAGACACTTTAAAATGGCGTGCATCAGACAGTGTGCCTGAGTCTAGTCTTTTATATATATAAATATAATATATATATGTAACTTGCAATATTTAATTTTATCTAAACTCTTCGGATTCAACCTAAAACACATTTGTATTTATGATTGGTTAAGACTGCAAAAAACTCGTTGAAACCTTCAAAAACTAAAACAATTATAGAATACTCAAAAAATTAAAATGCGTCTT
Organism: Parasteatoda tepidariorum; assembly: GCF_043381705.1. Classification (NCBI taxonomy): domain Eukaryota; kingdom Metazoa; phylum Arthropoda; class Arachnida; order Araneae; family Theridiidae; genus Parasteatoda; species Parasteatoda tepidariorum. The sequence continues at coordinate 52,633,518 of NC_092214.1, forward strand.
TGAACGTACTGCGTAATTATGGGTGCATTTGAATTAAACTAACATATAAATTACAATACATTAAAGTAATAGTGATATAGTTATAGAGTTATATATATATAGTTCAAAATACATACGTATTTCAATTTCTATAATCANTATATATATATATATATATATATATATATATATATATTAAGATATATTTATTTTTGTGGCATGTTTTCATTGCAGCATACTTTTAAATCACTTAAGTTCTGACTGTGGAATATATTTGAATATATCAAATCAGGTTATATTTTTTGTAAAAGAAAATTAAATCTAAAAAGTGAATCATGAGTTGTTTTCCTATATAAATATATTTGTGTATCGTTGATTTCAAAAATGACTTATGTCTGACTAATATATTTAAATTTAAGTAAACGTGTTCAAAATTGGAGACTTCAATCGTTTTTACTCAGATTGAGATTTCAAATTTAGATCGCGTGGTATATTAATGAAATTTAAAAGAAACTAAAAGAGTTTCAATTCCTCATTTTGTATTTATCAGGATATTTTGTAATAATAGGAGTAATTAGTGATAATTAGCCTAATTGATAGTAATTCTTAATAACATGTTTTTACCAGGATAGTCTTATTTTTGGACAATGGGTATCTTATCAGACCAAAAGAAAAACCTATAAAGTTTCACTTTAATATTTTGTAATTATCGGGGTATCTAGGGATAATCAGCTGAAAATTTCGAGTAATCCTTTATAAGACGTTTTCTTTTATATTGATGTTTCACTTTCGGACCCTGTGTTCTTCCTTATGATATAAATATCAAAATTAAAAAAAGTTTCATTTGAACATTTTTTAATTATCGGGATAATTAGTCTAATTTAATGTAAAGCCAAATGTCCTGCTGTGGACTGATCGTTAAGACACGGTTTCCATCAGATCACCGAAGTCAAGCATCACTGGGTGTGGTCAGTGTGCGGGTGTATGACCACTTGGATTAGTCTGCGTAGGGTTCGAGGGTGTGCGATATTGGTCCTCGTTAAACTGTTCTACCGTAAAGTGCTTGACTTCGCGTGCAGGTCGTTGGGCTACCGAAGCGGGGGTGCCATTCCCTCTGCAGAGGATCAAAATTGTGATGGCATGTCTTCGGATCATCCTCAGGGATGTTTCCCAGACCTTCGGCAATAGCCCATTGTGCAGCTCTAGTTCGACGTAAATTAACTACAACAACAACAAGTAAAGCCAAATAGCATGTTTTTGCCTCAATAGAAGTCTCAAATTTGAACCATGCACTGTTAGAATTTTCAGTCTAATTTTAAAGTAAAATAATAGGTAGCAGTCTATCCATCCAATTAACCATAAAGTTCACGGTTGGGAACATTTCTTTACCATTACAGTTTTGAAACCATTTACAATTTGCATGGTTTCGAAACCCTGAAAATGAAGATTTTAGTTAGATAATGGATATTGGAGTTAGGTTGTAGTTGAGCTGAGTTTTGGAACCAAAGATTTCATAGATGTTATACAAAACCCAAATCAGACACAAAGGAGAAAAAATAAAATAAGGGAGAAAATTAAAAAAAATGTATGTAATAATAGGTCTTCACCAACTCCCCCTCACAACCTTCCTTAGATATCAAAATTAATGAGCTCCGCTATGGCATTAAATGAGCTCCGCTAAATGGCATTAAATATTTAAATAGTTTTCAGTTTTATTACTTTAGAGTACATAGATTCGACAAAACTAATATACTATACATAGGGAATAATTATTTAAAAGTACAGAAGATAATAACTACATATTTTTATTTACATCAATTTTGCCTTAACAATTTCAACCAACAATTCAACTTATTTACTTATAATTTAAATCAAAAATGAAATAATAGAGTTAAAAAGATTTTTAAAAATAATCATAGTTATTATATCAACACAAATTTTATTTCTTTCAAAGATTTCATAATTTTTAAAAAGACTCATAATTTTCTTAAATGGACCAGAAAATGTTTATTTCTTTTTAACAATTGTTACATTAAAAATTAAAAAAACAAACAAACAAACTACTTAACCTTTTTTTTTAATATTTTCAACAAATAAATGAATAAGGCAACTTTGAGCAGTTATTTTTTTCTTTCCCTGATACTGTCTAAATTATTAGTAAGTTTTCTTATATTGTACGAGGAGAACAAGGGGAAACTCCTTTTCATAAGTCACAATGAACCCTTTAGAAAATGGTTTATCAAAAATGAGCAAAATTGTGTCAAAATAGCTCCGAAACAAATAATAGTCTAATTTGAATATCCTATATATTTAAAATCAATAGACTATTGGCTAAAACTTAAGGTATTTAGACTAACCTGTGATGTGAATAAATTAAATTAAATTTTTAAGTAATAATAGGCTTATATTTTTTTTGATAGACTCTAGTTAAAAATGGTTCTTATTTGACAAATTTCTATCTGAACAATTAAGGCATTGTTCTGATGTATTTTAATAAGCTGAAAGGAATAAAGACTATCACGAGTCAACAGGACTAAAAGTTTAGACGTTATTTGTATAAAAAGGTCAATTTTGTATTCCTTTCACTGACTTAGATATTTTTACGCGTCTGAGATTGCTATCTAGATATGTGAAGAATTGTTTCTTTCATACTTTTCGGTGCTAAGTTGCTTTTCGTACTTTCTCATGTACAAATAAAATCAAAGTTAAGTTTATAGAACTAGCAATTTAAAAGAAACAAAGTTTTTTTTAGTATGCAAATTATAGTTTACTTTTCCCCGTCTATACAAAAACTCTTGCAGCTTTGAAACTATTTGCTCCATTGATTGATTAAATTTTTATTGATTTGGATTTATCATTGGAAAAAAACAAGGATAAATGCCTTATTTGTTGATATAGCAATGTCTGACGTGTAAATAGGTATAATAACGAAATTGTACTATTGATACATGAAAACTTCTGTAACTCTTCACTATTAGCCAAATCGATTTTGATTTATCTCATTCGAAGGGATGCTAATTTTCTAAACTTTTTACAAAAAATTTCTAGTCGTAGCTGAGTTTATATTCAATAACGCGATTTTTTGTTTCTTAAATATGATTTAAAGTTTCTTTTCACACCACTACACGTAAATGATTCAAAAGTTCATATGAAACACTACTTTAATCCATCTTTTCTATGCGGAGGCTTCTAAAATGTTGGTAAAGTTACCAAAAATTCCGAAAGCTTTAGTTTTTAATTGTCTACCAGAGTATGAATATTTCTCAAAAGTCATAGAAGTTTGCGCCTCGTATTTGATCTAGAGTAAAACGTTTTTTTATTTCACAAAATTTTAAATTTTTTATTTCACAAAATGAGATGTATTTAAATTAATCAAACCAATTTATTTCCTTTAATATAAATCCGAAATTAAAAAGAAAAGGCAAAAATAACTTTTTATAAAAATAACCTTCTTATTTTAAACTACTAAGAATAGTGAAATAAAATACAGAAATCCTGTTAAAAACAATAGGACAATCCTGTTAAAAACAAATAAAAATATGGACAAATTGCAACAACTTATAAGGACATATAAAAAATACATGAATGATTATTGACAAAAATACAGATTACTGGTAAGGTTAAAGAAAAACAGTAAGAACTCATGACTTTTTGCATTTAGAGTAAGAATCAGAAAGTCATTTTATTGATGCAAGATCAGTTAATATTCGTCATTGAAAAATAAATGAGCTTTCATTTTCAATTGGTGATTAAAGTTATCTAGAATTTCAATGTTTCCGAAATGGCCATAGAAAGTTAAAAAATAATTCTTACAAACTTTAAGATCATGCAACTATTAAACAAACTATAAAATTTAAAATGTGATTTTATATATGCTTCAAGCTTCTTTTTTGTGGGGGGGGATAATATATTTAGACTCAGAATGAGCTACATCATACACTATACCGAAAAATACAAAAACATATAAGGGGAACAAATGCTGTTTGAGTGAAAAGAACCATGACAAAATATACTGGCCTCCAAAAGTTAATTTAAAACTAGTTTTCAGTATCTAATTTGAAATGAGCACAAGAAAGTTTTTTTTTATTGAAATGACACAGGAATATGCTAAAAATTGAAACAAACAAGTGTGCTATTTAAGTTATGAATAACTAAAAAAGTACACTTGTTAGAAAATTCCTCTTTAGGAGAAAGCAATGCTTCGTAGTTTTATGTGGAAAATAGCAGTGAAAAGATTACAAAAATAGGCTTTAGTTATAAAAACATGTCCATCATAACTGCAATACATATTTGGCATCGAAATTTGATGCAGCCAGTTAAGTTGGTGGACACCGAAGATCAGACACTTAGTAACTATTGCTTCAACCATGTAAGGATCGTGGAGGATGACTCAAAGCTGCACCTTGTCTGCCAAGCCAGTGACAAACATTTCTTATTAGTTTCAGTTCTGGAGAACTGGCGGAGTAATTAATTCGATAAAAATATTCTTATCTTGGTTTATTTTTCGCACTTTTTTAGGTGATTAAGGTTCTCTGTCTCTTTTCATCTAAAAATATCTATTATTAAGGACAAACCACCTTAGTTCCAAAATTCGAAAAATTGTTTCTTAAGGAAAGGAAAATTTTATGGTCTTGGAAGGTATCATGATGGAAGGATAAATAAATATAATAAATAACTTTGAAAGTAACATTGTAACTAAAATGAGTATAAAAATGTACTTTTGGAGTCCTATGTTTGCTTTTCAGGAATTCAGTTGGTTATGATTTCATTTTGAAGGTCGACAGCGTACGGTCAGCTAATTTGCAACTCAGTGGCAATAAAATAGCGAGTCGTTAAAACGACTTGCTATTTTTTCGAGGATATTAATCTTGTCTAAAGATGGTTCCAATTACAATACAAATTTTTATTTCCCTTAAAATTTGTTACCTGAACTAAAACAATGTCAATAATCAATTAAAAAAATGCTAAAACAGGGAGCGGGTTATTAAACTCCTCTGGATTTGAAAATCGCGTACGGCCACATGGATCTCATGTTGTCGAGGATTTTCCGGAATGAGAAGATATTAGCCAGATTAATTTGCCCAGTAAGATCTTTAGACCTGAATCCGATAGGGAATGTTTGTGACTACTTTAGCAAATGGCTGCTTTGTGATTTCATCCATAGTTGTAGCATAAGTTAGTTCAAGGGTCAGCTCTTCGCGCTTCAACTCGTGTATATCAATTTAATTAACAGCATTGAAAGTCGAGGCAGCAACACATTGTTTGTAGGACCTATTTTCCATTTCAATTTTGCAGATAAAACTGCGATGTACTATTTTCTCTGAGAAGGAACACTTCTGCCAAATGTGCCTTTTTGATGTAGATAATGTCTTTGTTTAAATATTTGTAAATTTCAATACCCAATTTAATTAAAATAATTTTATTTTACACCTCTTTAAAATTTCTTATCTATATGTTTGTCGACTCATTTTCAAATTAGACACAGAAAACTGGTTGTACTTGAGCTTTTGGAGGCCAGTGTATTTTGTTATGGTTCTTTTTATTCACACAGCTTTTATTCCCGTTATATGTTTTATATTTTTCGGGTTATTAATTTACTTTTATGAATTAATTCACTTTTTGTCATTTTTTCAGTTACTATTGAATTTACTGCTAATTTGAATTACTATTATTCTACTATTATTCTCATCTTAATAAATAGAACTGAAAAACATAAATTATTATTGGAATCGGGAGAAAAGAGAATATATCTTAAATCTATCTTAATGAAATATATCTTAAATTGAATAATTTAAATAAAAATTTAACTAAGTATGGGATTATTTTGTACTTTATAAAAGAGGAGAATCGTTATCTAGTTTCGTTAGTAATTAAAAAAATATGCATGAAATAAATTATCCAAGTGCATATAGAATTCATATGTATGTGATGTTAAGAATAAGGAAAACTATAACATTGAAAATATGATTTAAGATCAATAAAAGGAATGTGCACTAAATACCTCGTTCCAGTTTACTAGGTTACGCTTTTTTTAAAATTTAATTTCTATGGTTTATAAGCATCTTAAAACTAATTAGTTAGTTATAATAAATCGAGTTGTATAGCTTTTTCTCAGTCTGCAGATTATTTTTCGATATAGGATCTTGAATAAAGTTTCTGTTTTATAAAAAAATAGGAGTTATGTGACTACAAACCGTATGATGAGTACTTCATTACTAGTAGATGTTTGATGTAAGATAAAGTTCTTTACGAAATGAAACACATGAAAAACGAAATTTAAACAACATGTGTAACTGAGGAAAAATGCAAAACTTTACAACCGTAGCTTAAAACAAAGGTTTTAAGTAAAATAAACATTTCATTTATCGTAAAAATGGTAGATATGTAATTTTCCGTTATAAGTTAAACTTATTTGTATAAATTATATAGATACAGTATATGTAAATCCAACCACTGATGTAATATGAGATAAATATTCAGAATATGAAACGTAAACATAGTTTTCTAAACTCATTTATGTATGTAATATATAGAAAAACTAGGTTTATAGAATAATAAACAATGACATATACCTTTAAATGAAATACAATATCAGTCTACATCTACATTCATCAACAATGCAATATGTTCAGGTTGTTTGTTTGAATCCCAATTTAAACACGATAATTAAAAATTTTAGAACGATATAGTTTCGTGCCATGCGTTAATTTTTTTTTAATTAGTAAATATAGTTGATTTTTCATGCAGTTCTATGCATTTCATACCCTTATAAACACTTATAAAAGTGTATATGGGCAATTCCGAATCTTCAAGTTGAGTAAATAAAAACACTATGTTTGAGAAAGAAATCGAATAGTTTTACGAAGTGTGCTGTATAATAATTCAAGATCTTAGCTAACAATATACGTTTCTTCTTTCATAGAAGAATAATTTTTTAATATTTGAACATATGATTTTAGACCATTTAATGCAATTTTAAAATACAATTTAAGTAAAATCACATGAGTAGCAATGAAGTATTATTTTTTTGTTACATAGACTATATTTATTTTCTCAAAGAACTTCAACAATATTATATAGTTAATTTATATTTTTATTAAGTGCATTATACAATAAGTAACTTGTATTTTCAATAAGTATTTGTTTTTTTTAAAAATTATAATGATCTATTAAATAAGTTAGTTAGGAAACAACAGAGCTATCTTTTATATTATTATTAATGAATTTCTTATTATCTTTTGCTCAAGTTCAAACTTTATCTTCTACTGAGCATCAAGAAATAAAAAGTGAAACAAAATAAATAAAACAAAATTTAAAAAAAGCACTGTTAGTAAATTTATATCATTGATTATAATGCTAGCAGTTTTGATACTATGATTGAGCATGCTCGTAGCCAAGTTACTCTAAAGTTAAAAATCAAGCTGCACTTGCATGAATACCAATAAAGTAAATATGACGTGCTTTCCACAAAAATATAATCATGGGCTGTTTCATTTTTGCATGAATTGCTTTATTGTATTGATACAATAAAGCAAGAACTGTATTTCATTGCTTTTCATAACTATCACAGTTTATTTAAAGGAAATTTTGAAGAGCTCTAACAATCGATCATTTTTAAGAATTAACTTAAGAAGAAAAGAATTTCCTGATATTAATAATATTGATGCATCTATATTTTCCTGCAGAGTTCTTCTATGTGTGATAAATTAAAATTATTTTAAAAAATTTATGAGTTGATGATTGATTTTTTTCAGTTGAGATTTATTTTCCTATTTTATTATCAATAGTTCATCAGCAATTTATTTCAAAAATATTTGCACATTTGTATATATATTAAAAAATATATTTGCGACACACTTTTTCTAATGAATTGGTCATATCTGAAATATATTCACATTTTTTTAAAATAATCCATTGTCAATTAGTCATAAGATTCAAATTTTAAATATGAATTCGTACCTTATACGTATTATATACCGGAGCTTGATTGCGCAAACTTTTATAAACGTTTGCAACAAATTTCACTTATGTTAAGATGGAAATGATTTAAAAGTGTCTTTAAAATATTATTGGCAAAGTGCAAATTTCTTAAATATAATTTCTTAAATTTCAAAAAAATAAATAAATAAACAAAAAGTAAAATTAAAGTATTAACTGCAATCTAAAAACAAAATTATCTAAAACGTTAACGAATACTTGTTTTCTTAATCCGTAATGAAACTTCTGCTTGCCGAAAGCAACAATTGTTTATCTTTAGCAGAGCAAATAATTGCATTTGCATCTGTCAATAACAGTGAAAGCTGAGATAGTATGTTCAACAGGTAGCAAGCTGTGCACGAAGTCATTCTGGCCTATGCAGACTGGTTGTTTTTATTTATGATTGCCAAAATAATATTATGGTGATCAAGAAAGTCAGATTGGAATTTCTGGATTTAATATTTCATTTTAGATGTGTAATATTTTTCTAATGACCAACATGCATCAGGTACTGTATATGTTTAGGGAAGCATTTCTTTACTTACCTGTAGAGTGGTTGCATAAAGGTTTAGACAGTGAAAAAATAAATACTAGTAGGTAGTTTGAAATTTGTTGATTACATGCTGGAAGTAAATAAGATGCTGATTTGTTTTCGAAATGATTTTGTAATAGAGAATATGGCTGACAGATGAAAGATCGGAAATTTCTCAGTCTTTGCTTCCTTTGGTACCTAAACAGTATTTTGGATCGATGTTTGAGCATGCGCAGGGATGCTGACGAGGGTTGGTCGATGAAAACAGATGAGTGGGCTTGAAATGCGTGGGATTTTGCTTCTATGGATTAAATCCGAAGGCAAAGCAGCTTTTTGGCGTACTGAGTGTCGTTTTCTGCCTATAAGTGCATAAAAGAGTAAAAAAAAAAAAAAAAAAAATACGTAATTGACTTAGAGCTGAAGAAAAGAAAAGAAAGAATAAGCAATTGTTTCTTTAGAAAATTCCTTAACCGAATAAGTTAAAACAGTGAAAAGTACTTCGGTTTAAGCTAATCGTTTGAAAATTTATTTCATTTATTTTCTTGCACCTTTTTTTCTTGAGCAATTGAAAGTGATTGATAATGTACATCTGCTTATTTTCGAATAAGTTTTGCTGGAAAGTCTTTCTGAGTTATTTAATTTAGTTCATAGCTGCAAATATTAAACTGAAAGAAAAATAGATTCAAGATGAAGCACAATGCATGCATAAATAATAATGCACTTAAAATTTCTATTCCTAAAATTCCTATTCTATAAAACTTTTTTAATCCTTACTTAAAAGTGTTCGCATAAAAAGTAAGTTGTTCGTGAAAAAACGACCTAGCAATTCAAATAAAATAGTGATTTAAGTATCATATTTTCAAATATTGGATTATATATTTTATATAGATTTATGAGAAAAGTGATTTGATATTCAGAATGCATTTATTACGGCATCCTGCAAGCTGTCATCATCAGTTTTCAGTATAATCAGCAACAAGGCAAATATATTTCAAACAAGATTCCTACGCATCTTTTAATAGCATGTAATGTATTCAGATTTAAAAAATAAAAAGAATGTTTGCCCGGAAAACAAGAGAAGAATATTAATTTTAATGTGTACTCAATATTTTATTGATGATCCTCCGGTTAGAAACTATAATCTTACGGAGTTTTCTTATGAATATGAATAAAATTATTTTTATTTATTCACATTTGTTACTAAGATAAATAGTTAACAATTTTTATTGACTATTATATATACTAAGTTCCTGAGTAAGCTGCAGGACAATGTCATGGAATCACTTTAGTATAGATTCCTATAATTTTTTACTGAATCTCAATAGAGGTCTAGCGAACTTTAAAAAAATCTTCAGTGCTCACTATGCTGTTGTGGAAGCGACTGTAGAAATATGGCAAAATTACCGTACTGTTTGGTAATGACATTTCAGGTAAAAGAAACTATAATTCTGGTTAATAAAACCAAAATGAATAGTGCATCCATGACAAAGAAAAAAGGAATTAACCATCCTGAATAACTTTTGATTTAATGATCGGCTTTTCACATTCTTAATGATTAAGGGGATGACCTCAAATATGCTAATTAATTAGCGTGGAGGATATTTTAAGTTACGAAATCAGGCACATAAGCCTACTTACTCTGAATAAACATAACTTTTTATCCACTGATTCGGATTTCTTATCCTCTAAATATAGGGATATCCGCAATTTGGCAAATATGGTCTCCATAGTTTGGTAGGGAGAACGGTCTAAAGTTCAGACCTCTTAATGTTAATTTTACTTTTTGCGTATTTCGCTATATCTCCAGAACTTTTTAAGAGAATTCAAAATTTTTTCACACAATTATAAGAAAGTTTATCCAAAAATAACTCCAAGAAATTTTTTTTTATTATATATTTATTATTTTGCTTAATAATAGTCGAAAAATTTTTAAATTGTAAGGTATACAATTTTTAACGCCTTTTTAAAGTATGTAATTTTACATGACAAAATGCAAAATTTGAGAGAAATCGATTTGAAAAGTTCCTGAGAAATCAAATTTTAAAAAAGTCGTATGCTTAAAATTTGTAAAGCATAATAAAAACAGTATACTCTCTGGAATTTGAACCCGGGTCACCTCATTGAGAATTGAGTGAATCTTCTGAGCCATTCCACATTGTGATTAAGGCCACTGGGATTTATTTCAAGTATAACAATCAAACATTAAACATAATTGGGGCATCCGTGGTTACGGGTATTGTCCATCAGCAAAATGCTCTGAGGCTTGAAGGTATTAGTTAGAAGGTATTAGGTGCTGTCTTTTTCAATTTTGTGACCTCTTCAAATTGCTTTTTTTCTTCAATTTGACAAGAGGCATGATTTGTATTAGGCACAAGTGCCTACATAGATATCTAAGATAAATTTGCTAAATTACGTTTGTAACATATCCAGGGTTACGGTGTGATTCGAACCTGTTTTCTTCATTCTACAGAGAGTTTGGCGAAATTGTGAGACTGCTTGGCCAGGGAAGCCTTTGTAAAACAAATGAATTTAAATAAACAATCTCTATTCTAAGTACTTTTTCGGTTGCATTTCGTTACGTATACATTGGCAGGCTTTTGTGTTCGCATTATAAAACATGGTTTATAAGCCCTAGATTTTGTACTGTACTACACACTTTGTACTGCACTAGCCTTTGTACTGTACTATGCACTAAGTTTCTAGTTGAGTTTCGTGTTTCTTTTTGACTAAAAAGAAGTTTCTGGAGATAATGTCCCCTAATCAATCCAGAAGAAAGGAGACTCTATGTCATTGAAAAAAGAAAAACGTTTGCTATTTGTTTACCATGTTTACTTCTGAACTCTGGTGTCGTTTTTTAAAAGCAAAATTTATAGCAGTTATTGTTGAACATTATTTGAACACTTCATAATAATAACATCTAATGAACTTCAGTTGATATTTTTTATGAACATATTATCATATTATTCCACATCAAGTTCAATCACCATCAGAATGTGATTTTTTTAAATAGTTATAAAAACTATCCAACTTCTGAGTTACGTCATTCAACATTTTAAGTTTCCTGATTCTCAAGTTAATTTTAAAGTGTGCTGGGACTTCAAAAATTATTTTTTGGTAGTCACTTTTCTGAATTCCTAGTCTTATAACATAAATGTAATTTCCCATAGGTCTCTTAAACTATTATTTTTGTTTTTCAATACAATTTAGTCAAACTTAGTGTTTGTGCTTATTTGACATCTTAAAAACTCAGTATCTACCTCAAATTTAACGAAATTAAAATTTTGGTTTTTTGTAGAAAAATCAGCAAACTCTAAAGTAAGTAGTAAAATTGGCCAAATTTAAAATCAAAAATTAAATAACCCCTCCATTCACCTTTCCTTCTTATAACGTTTTTTAAATACATTATCTAAATTCCTCTTTAATTAAGGAGTTCTAGTTATCATCCCATTTTAGTTTAGTGTAGTAAAAAGAATCTTTCTTTTTTTCTGAACATTTTGTACTTTAAAGATGGCCGGTTTTGCAACTTTTGCAATTGAACTTAAATCATAGATATAAGATTTTATATACCTAACGATTGTAACAAATTTTCAGCTCTGCTTCCAATCGATTTAAGATAACTTAAACTTCTTTAAATTATCTAATATATCTAGCTATAAGAAGTTTCAACAATTAGCAACAAATATAACGACGTTAAAAGTTGTACTCACCGTATTATCTTTTCTTCAATTAATAATTGCAAAAAAATGAAATTTTTCAGTTTTCAAGGAGTAAATAGACTTCTGGGACTTCCTCAAAAACTTTTGTGCATTTCAAATATTTCATATGTTACACATTTTTTTACAATTCTGAAAAAATTTTTAGAATGAAAAACATAACGCAACATCATAATTTCAGTTTTCATTATAAAAATACATAATTTTGATTTATTGAGTTCAGCGGAGCTGTCGATTCAATTAATAATAAGAGATGCAGTGTGAATACAGCTTACAATGAAATCAGCATTTTCTGAAAACTCTGGTGCTAAATTTTAGAGTAAAATCTATTCAAAATGAGCTTCTATTCAATTTGGATTTGAAAGTGGATTTTTATAGGATAAAAATAACTCTTTCTTTAGGTAGTGGATAGATGAAAGTAAAATTCTGTTCTGGATTATGACCATTAGTGTAATAGAACAGAAATAATTTTAAGAACTTCAACTCCATTTGTATTAATACGGAAAGTAAAAGAAAATCAGGTTTTGTATTCGTACGAAAATTACAACAGTCACTTTCATCCCCGCATACGAAATTTGTTTGTTATTCAAATTTCTGGGCCATTAAATTCTCATTAGGTGTCTGAACATTTTATCGATTTGAACAAATATTTATGTAATCATTTTTAGATTATATGTAGTTTCTGCTTCATTTCGTTTGTTAATATAAATGCTCACGTTTTGTAAATCATAAGTTCTAGACTTAAAAGCTACTTAGAACATGATTTGTGAATATAACTTTTAAAATGAAATAAATTTTCTTAAGGCAATTATGGTTTAATTTTAAAACCAGAACGGAGTTTTAGAATGCTTTTTACTAACTTTTTCTAAAATTCCCTGAATTATAAAAGTTTTATACTTTAATGTTTTCCCTTTTCCAAATATTTTTTTTAAACTTTTTTAAAATATTTACTTTAAATTGTTATAAATTATTTACTTAAATTTTTCTTAATTATTATAGCTTTATTAATTTATTCTAATAATATATTACAAGAAAACAAAGAAAGGAGCAAATTATTTAATTTAGTCTTTTGGGATCACCTGATCCTTTTTGGTGACCTAAGCCCATTTCCTGCTGAGAAGGGTGAATGCAACATTTTGGAAACTGGCTTTAAAAAAATAATAAGACAAAGTAGACACTTTATAATATCAGTTACGAGATTTAGCTAAAATAAATCGCAGGCAAATGATTTCAATTCTGCTGATACATCAGATAGATATTTTAATAAACTGTATGCTATATATACGAGAGTTTTTAAAATGCTAAGAATAAAAAAAAAACGCTCTTTATTATTACTTTCTTTGAAAAAGAAATGGGGATTCAAAATAAAGACTATATTATATAAAGCAAAGCTATCTATTTCCTATTTTATTTTTCCTTTCTTTTTGCTTATTTAAAACCAAATTATTACTGTTCGTTTTTAAAATTTTTAACTTTGAGTATTTACTAATATTATTAACTTATATGCACTTAAGGCACAAAATCATTGAACTAATTTATTTATTTACTACCCAACTGATGTGTAAGGACATAAATTGCTACATATTGAAATGTTTAATTAGTAATCCTTTGGAAATACTTCAAGGAGAAACAATTAAATTTATTCTTAACAAAAACACGGTATTTTGTATTCTGCTATTAGTTCTTAAGACAAACTTTTCTCTTATTGTTTTAAAGCATCAAATATGCTCTATTTTTGACATTGCAGTAATTTTTCTAACGGTAAGGCCATGCTGCGCAAAATTTAAAGAACATCTGAATTTCTTTTGATCTAGTGATAGGATTTTATTTAAATATGCTAATTAAATAGTTCAGACGATATTTTAAGTCACGTTCACCTTACTTATACCAACTGAATAAGTTTGCATTCATTTTTTTTAATGGATTTCAATTCATAACTCTCACAATTTGAGGAGGTGGTGGCCACAATCAGGAATATATGGTCACATAGCTTAGTCTAGAGAGTTTTAAGTTTGAATACTATAAAGGTAATTTCAATTTTCGCGTATTTGAATTTTTCCATACTTCCAAAACTATTTAGAGAAATCTAAAAACTTTTTACTGCAATAACAAAACTTATTTACCCAAATATATTTCTCAGATAAAATAATTATTTTAGTATTATTTTTTTTTGTAATTTAGTTTAACGACGACCGAAAGTGCATGAATTGCAAGATAAAGTTTCACATTATTTTAGATTGTGTAATTTCAAATATCAATACAAAAATTTTGAGCGAAATCGGCTGGATAGTTCTTGAGAGATAAATATCCAAAAGCTTCGACTTCCTTGAAATTTTATTACTTAATAATTAATTAACCAATATCATTCAATAGCCGTTCAATTTTTATAACATAATTTAAAGTTTCGCACAGTTTTTTCGAAACGTTTTAAATAGTTCAACGACGAAATTTGCAAAAAGAGGAATATAGATTGATATTTTGAAATAAAAGCATCAAGCTTTCGACGGCTCTCCTGAATAATATATATTGTGACCATATTTTTCCTATAGAGGCTACCCCCCCATATTTTGAAGAGGAGGAGTCAAAAATATCGAATAAAAGGTTTGCTTATTAAACTTAAAGGTATGCTTATTTAAACTTGGGTTCCGGAACTATTTGGATTGTATTTTACTTGAAAATCTGATCTTTGGTTCAAAAGTTATTATTTAGCTCACTTCATATTAACAAACTTACGCAATTTAGATGTATTACTTTTAAATAAGCCTTGTAGCCAGTTATTAATGTGTGCGATTATGAATAAAAAAGGTAACTTAAATTTGTCTTCTACATTTTAATTTCAAACTGAATTTTCTGTTTTATATTTTATATAATATAAATGAAATAAAAAAGTTTTAATTTAAAACTTCATTTCCTTCCTTCCTTTGAAAGTTTTTAAGTTAAACAGCAATTTTGTTATCTGTTTTTTCTTCTTTAACAGAGCTAACGTGATCGCATTGTTATTCTTTTTAAATCAAAACTGAGAAAACTCAACAGAACCACATCTGTTAATGAAATTTGTAATCAGTTTAGGAACTTAATGAGAACAAAATACCTTGTTTTCTGAGCAGAACACAGTAGACGGTGTATTTTTAAACATATTCTTCTTTCTTTAGTTGATTTTTGAAATTTTCGGTCATTTTTGGGACACTTTTGTTAATTTGCACAAAAATCAAAATAATTTTAATGAAAAAACTATGTCAAAACCTAACCTTGTTTCTTTTAAAAAATACGAAAATATTTATCCTATTTCGAATGTAAGTACTGTCTTTTAAGTGATTCATCTTATCTTTTAAATAGCTCTTTGTAGTACGTTTAAAGCTTCAACAAAGTGTTTCTTAAACTTATCAGTTATGTATCATGATAAAAAATCTAAGCTAATAAAAGCTTCAAAAATTTATACCGAGTTATTCGGAACTTATCCGAATGATGTAGTTTTGTGATTCAACAATTATTAAAATTTCGAGTTTACATATTTTTCATTTTGTACTACCAATTTTGAAACCAAAGCTATTTAGAAGTTCTTTCTCAAATTTTCTATTTCTGGAGAATAAATGACAAATGAGTAATTCTCATTAACATTTTAAATGATTAAATAGACCATGCACTTGACTCACCTCCTTTGTTTCCAAGCATTGAAAATTTGCTGACTTTGTCTAACTCATTAGTCGTTTAAAGCTAAGGAAGTGCTTTCAAAGTTTCTATAGAAATGAAACAAGGTTCTTAGATAGTGCTTCTAGGCATTCATTACTATCTATTTCGCCATAAATTAGTGTCATAATTCTCCTCAATGAATCTTCCCCTAAGCAATATCGCTTTCATCTGCATATGGTTGAAAATCGGTTCTTTGTTCCTAAATTGTACATACAAACAATTGCAAAAGCTCTGCATGATTGAGTTAGATTTTTTTTTGATAATAGTTTTAAACTCTAATGTGAAAAGAAGGGTGTTTTTAAAAAATCAGTAATAATCAGTTGTATTTTAAAATAAAAGTTTATAAATGGAATTAAGATTTATTAAATATGTTTTATTATGTTTTAATTTAAAACTATGTTGTACTATGTTTTAATTTAATATAAACGTACTTTTTCAACTACACTCTCAGAAATAAAACTCTCACTTTTGATAATTCAGCAATCTTTAAGCAGTATTTCGTTAATTTTGAGACTCATTTCGTCACGCAATAACGTGATTTGTGACGAAACAAGATTGTTTACTAGAATGGTGAAATTGGAATAAACACTAGACAATCGAAAATAAAGGGACGAATTTAGCTGACCGACTTGTATTATGGTCAAGCTGTCAGCTTCGTATTAGGAAACTCCGGGGCTCGAATCTCGCTTCGGGTGTGGGTGTAATTTTTGGTATATCTGTCTTTGCCGTGTTGTGCCAATTACATGGTGCCCACATTAGGTTTGAGATTATTGGAAAGCTTAGATACATTAGGCACTATGTTTTTTTGGAAAAAAAATAGAATGACGAAGTAATTTTTTAATTTTGATGAAATTTGCTTCCTCCAAGAAGTAACGATAGCCATTCCGCCACTTTGACAAAATTTTCGCTCTGAGCAAATTCTAGGAAACGGTTTCATTAAAAACAAAGAAAGTTTCGTGATATTTAAGTATCCGTTTTTTATAGTGTGCATTAACTGCATTAAAAAGGTTATCCTTAATATACTAGGGTATAATGCCTGCAGATTAATTAATTTAACCTTTTTTTAACCTTATTATGCAAACATTTTCTAAATTTATAGAAATAAATTTTTCAAACCGATTGCTAAATAAGATGATGCCGCTTTGAATTGAATAGGTATTGAAAAAGTAAGAAGCATAAGAAGTTACTATGCTAATGTTTCCTTTTTTACTGTTCTCTTAAAGCAAAATCTTTTATGCTTTTAGCTCAGTTTTGTCAAAAATCATTTAATGCATTGAAGTAAGTTTTGATTATTTATATAAATCTAAATAGTAAACTTAAATAAGCATGTTTTTGTCAATAATAATTATATTACTTTAAACTAATTTTAAAATATTATAACGTGTGAAACAGTTTCATAATTGTCTTTTACTCCTGTCTTAAAAATTAGGTCTACTTTAAAAAAAACAACAAATTACTTACTGTCAAATAAACTTACAGAATGCAACTTGAAAAAATGTTATGTATGTACAGTACACTCTCGATTATCCGTGCGCGGATTATCCGGTTTGCGAATCATCCGTGCTCATTCCGGAGTCACACAAAAAATATAAAGAGAAACATTTTCAAGATTAAAAAAAATTAATTCATGAAGTTATAACACTACCAAATTTTTGGAAAGCAATATTCGTTATTGGATTGCAGTATATGGAACAAATCGTCTACGTTATGGATGATATGGAAAATCGTCTACGTTATCACGATCGCGGAGAAAGATGATACCGCTTGATGAACAATCCTCTTCAGAGGTTCAAGAAAAATATGATAACAGTACTCTCGAGCAAGCAAAAGAAATCTAAGGTTTCGAAATTCTTTATGAAGAAAATTTAGAAGATTGGTTTCAAAGTGATGCATGTGAGCCTGGCTTCCAGTATTTGACTGATGAAGACATCGTTATGTTGTTAAATCAAATAGTGATGATAGTAACTGATGCCGAAGATGTAGTAAATGAATGAAATAAAATTTTTCATTCTGCTGCTCTGTGGAAATTTTATTAGATTATATGGGAGAATTTGATTATGGTGACATTACTGCGGTTCGTAAAATATGTGTATCGATATATGGCGAAGACGCATTACACATTTTTTAATAAGGAAAATTCCTAGTTTGATGTTATGCATGCAAATGTCAGTAATTTTTATATTTTTTGTACTGATATTGAATTTTTCTTTAATAAAAGGAGTTTTCGGATTATCCGTGCGACCTGACCCGGTGATTAACCCGGATAATCGGGAGTGCACTGTACTTATAAATACGAGTCTTTTTCATAAAAAAAGTTCAGGTGTAATCAAATTTTATATAGCTCGCACATTTTTTATTACCAATAATTAGTTTCTGTAGTGTTTTAATAATCTACTGATTAACTAGACTTATTATTTTACATTTTGTGGATGCTTGAGTTTGGGCTAGATTTTTTTCCAAAGTCGAAATGTGTTTAGTGTCCTAAATATAGTTCAAATAGTTACAATGCAATGACAATACAATTTTTTATAATAATATTACAATATTTATTTATAATACAATTATTCATTAATAATACAATTTTGATTATTTTTGAAGGAATTCAACCATTCGGATTTAAATAATTTTTATTATACTCTTCTAAATCTGTTGTACCGGATAATGAGCATTAAGTTTATACAAATCTCATTTAGTTTGTGTTTAAAAGTCTTAAAATGAATATTATTAATATCGGCTAATATTGCTTTTATAATTCCAAAATAATTGTTTCATATATTTCGTAACCCACAGGAATTTATTTGTAGCGGTAATTGATTGCTAATTTGTAACTGTTATTAATTAAAATTTCTTGTTTAATAATGGGATATTTAATCATTTCTTGTAAACTCAAATAATAAGAATCAAATCAGACACAGCCATTCTTTTAACTATTCAATCTTATTAGATACATTGATAGAAGTCTCTCTGAAAAATGGTCAAATAACAATTTATTTAACTGTTATTTTAGCATACTCAACCAAAACAGTCTAATAACCATGAAAAAGATGGTATTCAAACTATTAATTGTGAGAAAAATCGTAGATTTGCTATTTCCATCTAATACGGTTGAGCTTCCAAAATTTTATCCGCTCCAATTAGGCCCATACCCAATGAGAATAGAGCGCACGGATCTTCGAAGGCTATATGATGAGGATTAGGAACTCATGTTTTGATTTTTTCATCAACAGATTTCTGATACAACAGTGGATGCGTAATAATCTTATAGTAATAAGTGTATGGTGACGACCTTATGAAGCCACTTAGTTCATTAAGTTGAATACAAACTTTTGCGGAGAGGGCTAATCTGCCTACGTCATGATTGGCTGAACGGGGGTTCAACTCCCAGCTTTGACACTACAATATTTCCTCAATTTTTTTTACACATGGGGAGTTTCCAGTATGCTCCACTGATCAATCGGTAACTCAGGACTATTTGAATATGAAACTACGATTCCCGCAAATCTGCCTAACATGAAAAAGTCCAGTTTACATTCCACGGTAAACTTAGAAATACAGAACTGAATCACAAGCTACCTTCAATGTCTAGCTAAAATTCATTTTTACGGTTTTGAAACTATACTAGTTGTAAATGTACAAAACCACAGAGCTTTGTATTCACGGTTTTTTAATGATACCAGTAGTAAACGATTTCTAACCATAAGCTTTGCAGTTAGTTGGGTTGACTGCTGTCAATTAATTTACTGCTAATTTGGAATGAAAACTCTAGCAGTGTATGAAGAGGAGATAAAACTTTTATCCTGCAACTTTATCGTACTTTATTTGAAAAAAAAAATTAAAAGCTATGGAATTAAAATGACTAAATTGTAATATTAAAATTCAATTTATTCATGGGCACTTTAACAGGTAATAAGTTCTATGAACATAAAAGCTCCATAAATATGAAAAAATTAACTTTGCTTTTAATATACCTAATTGAGCAATTTATAAAAAATTAGTTTCAATTCAATTTTGTTTACTGGCAAAAGCATATTAGTTATGTCAAGTCTAACTGAACTGAAACTGCAATAATTAAAATTGAACTTATTATTTAGTATATTTTTGATTGAATTTTTTAGCATTTAAAGTATTTTTCTGATTCTCATTTTTCTTAATATAGTTTTATCTTATATTTGTCAAACGATTAAAAAAATAA
Organism: Parasteatoda tepidariorum; assembly: GCF_043381705.1. Classification (NCBI taxonomy): domain Eukaryota; kingdom Metazoa; phylum Arthropoda; class Arachnida; order Araneae; family Theridiidae; genus Parasteatoda; species Parasteatoda tepidariorum. The sequence goes on from NC_092214.1 coordinate 52,653,601, forward strand.
CTAAATAAATTCTCTCGTTATTTAATAATTTACTTAAAGTCTTAGAACTTATTTTATTTTACGATTGAGATTTAATATTATATGAAATAACGATCTAAAAATACCCATTATGCATAATTAATTACAGGTAAATTTAATTATAATATTCTTCTTTATGTATTTTTTTGTTAGAACTAGAGGAAAAATTGCTTACGTTTTAAAAATATTGAAATAATATAGTGTGATATATCGTGTGGCAAGAAGATTAAGCTATTATTTCCGCAAGCTAAGAGGTAAGGTGTAAATTTTTTACATAAGTTTTCATTTCTTTCACTTCAAAGTTAGAGTAACGTAAAGAAAATGTGTTCTTTTCTCATCGCTCGTTTTTTAATAAATCACCTGTAAAATAAAACTGTAAGTTTTCAATCAAGACAAAATTTCTTCTGAAAAGTCTTTTGAAAATAAATTATAAAATCTTGAACTGCTTACATTATTTCCTACGAGTACGTTTAGTAATTACTTTTGCAGAGCTTATAAAATAACTTCTCAACGTCAATGTAAAAAAGAATAAATAAAAATAGTTGTTGAAATTGAAAAGTGTTTTATTTTCATTTGTTTTTATGTAGAAAGCTCTTTATAAGTACTTTTCAAACAAAAAAAAACTACTTTTTTTGTTGCCTCAATTACGCTTTTGATGACTAAGGACTTATAGTTAGTTTTTGTTTTGCTTGTAAAGTTTCAAGTTTATGTTTGCGTTACAAAAAGGTTTGTGTACAGGAAAGTGTTGCAAAAAGGTTTGATTGAAAGAAATAGTTTTTCAGTATTAGCTATTCATAAGTTAGCAATTAAGTGAAAATATGGTATTACGAGAAATGAAACAGGGCACTATTTTTTTAAAACAAATATTCTTCGTAATTGATTAAAATTTATTTAATCGCTTCATGCGGCATAACTATGCAACCTTTCACCCACTATTAAAAAAGTTAGAATGAAAATTGGATTGACTACAGCTATATTTAGTTACGAAGTAAGAAAGTAGATTAAAAAAATGGAATTAAAAGTATATTTCATGATGTGTATAGACACATTTATTATTATACATTTTTTCACAACGTTTTAACTTTTTCTTAGTTTCAAACACTTTTTGACTTATGCCTTATGAGAATTCGTGTTTTGTGAGACCCTATTTTTGTTTAATGCCTCAAGAATGCATAATGTAAATTTGCAGATTTATTGAGTTGAATTAATTAGAATTTCAAAGTAACGTTACATCTTTTCCTCCCTTTAAATAAGACAACTTTAATGTAATGTTGACGGTATGATATAAACTATAACAATATTTATTATTTTTAACATAATGATCAGTGAAAATTCTGAAACTAGCTAATTTATGGTTAATCATCGATTAATCTGAATTAATGAACTGCAAAATGCTTTAAAATAGATTAATTCAAACATAACTAGTTCCGCTATTTTGAATTTAAAGAATCTTTCACAAATTCTACACCTTGTTTGTGTGTGCATATATATATATATAGGTGTAATCAAATTTTATATNATATTAAACGAGAAAGAATCTCTACGAAACTGAACGCTTTTTTGATTTGGTATTTAAGATATTCCTTGACAATGAAATAACGTAATCGAATGCAAAAAGCATTCCAATTTTTCGGCACCGTTTTTAAAAATGATACAGTTTTTTTATGGCCCGAAAACGAGCAGTATAACTACAAAAATATGATAACAATATCTAGCACTGTATTTTTTTCTGCAATTTTACAGTTTAGTTACATAATCTCAGCATACGATTCTTTACATTATACTGCACAAGACCGAGTGCTAATTAATGATATGAATCCATTTTATGGTTAATTTACATATGTATATATATATATATATATATATATATATACATATTGAAAAAAGAAATTAAAAAAGAAACATTAGTTCATTAATTCTATCATAATTTAATAATGCAACTTAAGAGAAATTCGAATTTCTGAAATAATAAACAGTGTTCGTGTTCATTTAAATTTTGACATTTATCGTAAAGCGATACTTTTTAAAAATTTAATAATGCAATCATTAATTTGAATTCAAAATTTAAGGAGTTTTCGGAAATGTAATTTATTTAAATTGTAATTTACAGGAATAGATAGCAAACAGTAAAGTTTAATTTCAAAGTTTTGCTTGAGTTAATAGGAAATCTGTTTTCGGAAAACAATGACATTTGTGCTTTTATTAAACATATCTGAAATATTTTAAGGTTACGAGCGCCATCTTTCGAATAAATGATAAAGTAGCATTTATTTATTGCTTGAAATGTTACCAGGTGGAGCAACAATTCTTCATCCACTGTGTTTCCATTTATCCTACAGTTCCATTTTAGAGGATTTTCTACCTTCGGGCAGCATTCTCACTTTGCATTGTTATAATATTTTTCAATTAGTTTTTCAATTTTTTTTTTAAGAATCTTATTAAGATAAACTTCAGAAGTTTTAAGTCGTTTCACTACTTAATAGCTGTTGTTTGCTCTATATAATTTTAGATTCTGATAACGAAAAAATTAATTAATATTTATTCATGTAGAAATGTAGGAAAAGCTAATGAGTATTTTTTCAATCTAAGAAAAAAAAACATTTTTCAAATTTTTTATTTAGCGTTTTTAATTTTTTTTAATCGTAGAAGCGTGTGGAGAATACTTTCTAAAATTACAGTCTAAATTTATTATAAAAAAACTACTTGTGAAGCTTTAATTTTGTGATATGACATTCTACGATTTTTACAATGTAATTAAGGGGCATATATACAGATTGCTTTACATATAGATTTAAATGTCATGTCATTTGGAAATTATAAAAAAAGAGGGAAAAATATGCTATTTGATAATATGCATTTTTTAGAATATAATTAACACATTTAATTATTCTATACTATTTGAATGCTTTTTATCAGTTGTAATAATAATTTTTTACTTAGTTTTTTTTTAAACCAGATAGGGGAAAATTATGTCTTTTACTGAAATCCCAGTTATTTTTACATATTTTAGACAAAGATATTTCGGATGTAACTTTGATGCTATTAAAAATACGTAAATTTAAATAAAAAAAAACTTTGAAAATAATATATTTTATACCAAGTTTGTTACGTCTAATACCAAATAGGGTAACACACGTGACATTTTTAAGAATAAAAATTCAGGAAGCTAAATAATTCTAAAAATAAATAAAAATTCCATTTAACATAGAATGAAAATGTAATAAACCAAATTATCGAATCAAATATATATATAAATATTTTATAAAACTAGCTATTGACTTATGAAACTTTCAACAGATACAGATATTAAATATTAACACAGATATTGAACAACAAAAACATCCTTATCCTTCGTAAGTTTCTTCTTCAACCAAACACAGAAAAATAATGAAAAGTGTTGCTTATATTTCCTTTTTTAAATATTCTTCATTGGTGAACAAGTGCTTCGATTCAAAAATTCAAAATATGTTGTTAAATATTAATAGGTGTATGGTAACAGGCAAGATATTCATCCAGAATGTTTTTAGAATATAATTTACACTGTAAAAAATTCCAGATCAAATTACGGTAAGAAGTAATGACATCCTGAGTGTCGGTACTTTTAACAGTAAAACCCATTTTTACGGTAAAATTTTACGAAGAAAAATCTGAGATACCGAAATTTTTTACTGCAATATTTACTGTAAAATCACTGTAATTAAATAAAGATTACTGCAAAAATTGCAGTAAATGTTGATTTAACGATAAAATGGACTTAACGAATGCTTCAATGGGGTGCCAGTAATTTTATTCGGAGTTTTTTTTTACAGTGTAGAGGATCTATAGTTTGAAAGAAATTCCGAAAGAAGCATTTTAGGCTTTACGATTTAGACAGACTATATTTTCAGTTCATAGCTCCCTTACAACTAATGTCTTTAAAATGCTTTTTTTCTTAAATATTGTCTTACAATTTAATATTTTCTTGCCCTGTGTTACACAAAAGTGTTTACAAATGCTCTTGGTATAAATAAGAATCGTAAAAAGCTTCGAACATCTACAAAAAAAAATATTTTTCTGGCAGACAACAAATGATACCAAATTATGAAATTATGAAAACCATCCATATAATAAAATCAAATTTATTTTAATTTACATAACTACTTTAAAAACACAAATCAACCTAGTGAGGCTGTATTGTTGTGTATCAGCTTAACTTTAATTGTTTGAGGAAGCTTATTTTATTAATTTTTTTTATCATTTTATGCTCATATAAGTCATTCCTATTTTATTTTAAAATTAGAGCAACTCTAGCGTATACCCACAGTTGAACAGAAGGTACCCCAAAGCAAATAAGGTTGAAAAAAAAATTCATTTAATAGACGTATAGGCTCTGGGCCTGAAATGAACCAAATTTGAGTTAATCTGCTATTTAAATAAAGTCTTTATACAGTAAATAGTTATGGTTAAATACTTTATTTCCGTTTTTAAGGGATTTAAAATATCATTCTTACTTTTGCGAAAGAAAATGGAAAAATAAAAATGAATGAAAAAGAATATATTGTGCATTTATTGTTTCAAACTTAACATTATTTTGACAGATAAAAAATTCGAATGAACATTTGAGGTATTTAATAATTGTCAATTTTTTTCCTTTTTATTGTGAGACTAAGAGGTCTGAATTAACGTTGCTGTCGTTTTCGATAATTATTTTCATAAATTGAGTTTATAAGCTAAACTGAAAAAATATTATAAATTACTGCAATATAAAAAATTCATATATAGTTTGATTTTCATAAAGTGCACCTGCTGTAAATAAAAACTGCATGAAGTCTTTGAAAACTCAATACTTATTAAAAACTCTTTCTATAAATAAGACAAAAATAACCCAAGAGAAATGTAAAGGAATTAAGAAAAATATAACTCGATCTAATTTTCACTGATGCACAAAAACATAGTTGTCGCTTTTATTTATACTGTACACAATATTCAATTATATGCCTGAAATCAGTTTCATCGACAAAGTATGAACAGAATAAGTTCTTACGAAAACTTATTGCTTCATTGATTTATTTGTATTCATTTTATATGTGGGATGAAGCTTGATCAAATACTTTCAAAGATCTACATTATACAGAAAATTGTTGATATGAGAATAAAGTATCTTGTCATAAACATGTTATTTTCACATTTGATTATTCTATTCTATTATTCTTCAATTGTTCGCTCATGTTTAGAACACGAACTTTTATTCTGTGACGATGCGTATTATTTTCCCGGTACTTTGGCGGAAAACTGCTATAGATAAGGAATTTTCGGATATTATTATAAAATCTATTCTTAGTTCTTTGACATTATGTAATATATTTTAAACTAAAATTCATTGTCATTTCTTCGACATTGTGTATTATATTTCAAACTAAAATTCATTGTCATTACTTTGACATAATGTATTCTTTATGCAAAAAAGATTTATATGGACTATAATAAACTTATGAATATTATTTTTAAAAAAAATTCAACTTGTTTTTATATTTAAGAAGGTGAGGTATATTTTTTTAAAAATTTGTTTCTTAAAGGAAAATCCACTCTTTTTAAAAAGATGCTAAAATTATGCTGTAAAAAAAGTACACTATCATAACTCTCCGTATTGTATGATAGTGAGTATATTATTTTTTAGATGTCTTGTGTAAAACAATCTAAGTCTTCCAGCAAACAAAGTAGGCGAAAATAAAACGATTGCTGATCATGTCTGACAGCAGTTAGTTAAGAACTAAAACTCAAAAATTTTAAAATCCTGAAATTATAAATAGAAAAATAAGCATTATTTAAAAACACTGCAGACTTAAAATACGCTGTTAGAGGACTAGTAGTTATTTCTTTTAATTAATCGTAATTAATTTTTCATGATTAGCACATTGTCTGCTACCTATTAACTATGAGTTTTATTATATTTTTTTTTTTGCGTTTTAACAGACTATCGGAAGACTAAGAACTATCATATTATTTTAGTTTGAAGATATGGGTCATTGTCACCATATACTAACCTTTCAAAGCTTCTTGAAAAAGTAAAAAGGTTATTTCTATAGCTCCTTAACCTTTTCAATTGGGTCTATTCATAAGAGGAAAAAATTGCACTTAGAACAAAATTCAATTCTCAAATAGAAACAAGTTTGACACTATCAGTCAAATCTGCACCGGTAACATGACTATGAAATTGTGAATAAAATTAAATTTTATTGTTAAAAACCCCAATCTATTGTTATTTACGAATGAGATAATTAAAAAATAATGGTAATGGACATGAAGGAAATAAAAATATTAAAGTAATTTTATTTCTGGTCATAACTCTAACTGAAAAAGTCATTTAAGCTGATAGAAATATGTGCTATTATTTTTAAATTGAACTAAATAACAAGTATGGTTAACCCTCTTGCTGCGAGTCCCGCGATTTCCAAGGGCAACGTAGCAGTAGAAAAATTTGCACAATCCACGATTTTCGTGGGAATGCATTTCCCCCGTCTGTTTAAAAGTGTAACTCAATCTTCTTCGTTCATGGTTTCATTCTGTAATATTTAATTGTTTATTCAGAAATAGTTTAGCATATGGCCTTAATTGTCCATTTTCCCACTAAATATACAAGTATGTTTTGCAGTATTTTACACACTCTTTTCAAAATGTGCTTTTTGCTGCTTAAAAAAATGCTGATAGGCGTGATTTTGTAAAAGAAAAAAAACGCGAGGTATAAAATATAGCTAGAAAACCTTTATTAGAAATGAAGTTTATTGTACTAAATTTCACTTTTCATAAATGTTTTGTAAGTATTTTGCATATACGTATACGTTTTACCATACGTCATAAGTATATACTTTGTATTTCATAAAATAGTTCATAATTTAACCAAGATTAATTTTCACAATTTAGCTTTTATATGATTATTCTTCAATTTTTATTTTTAGACTTCCTTTTTTTATTATCTAATTCTGTATTGAAAAAAAACTATTTTACAATTTTTTTTTAACTTTAAAATACATGCAGATTTGAAGTATGTAATAAAAAGAGTACGCAATTTTTGAACCTAGTTTGATATAAAAATACAAAATTAAACAATCAGACGATAACAAACTTAGTAATAAATACATTTGGTATTTAGTTATAACCTTAGTAATAAGTAATTATTCAAACTGTCAGTTAATATATAAAGTGGTAAAACCTGTTTAATTTTTAAATTAATTTAATTAAACATAAGGCGTAAACACACATTTTAAAGGATCAGACTGATTTGTCTGCTTTAATCTTTTTAAACAAATTATTTTATTGAATTTTTAAATTCAAAATTTTAAGATTGCTTTTTGTGCAATATATTTAACAGATTCATTATTCGAAATATCTAGACATGATAAAACTTTCTAATTTTAGGAAGACGAGTGAATATATAGATTGCAAGCATAATATGAAAATGACTTTGACTTGAAATGATATAAAATTTGACAGAAATATTTATACAAATAAGTTGTACAGAATTTAGTTGCAATAAATGTATCCAATTTTTTTTTATTAAATTAAAATTTATTTAAAACTTTACACCAGCAGTAGCAATTAGAGCTAAAAATAAGAAATACAGTAGCGCTCATTACGTAATTTCAATACACTCTCTGCTATCAAACAAATTAATTAACTCTTGCATTTTTATTTCAAGAAAAGAATTTAACATACATAACATAATTTTGCCTTAACCAAGTAACTTTTCTTAGAAGTGGCCACCGCTCTACACACTAGGGCAGGTTATTGGACAGTTTATCGAACACTTGTGATTTTTATACGACCCTCTATTTTGAGCTGTTTCCGAGTTTGATAAATTAATTTTAAAAAGCCATAAACAAGTATATATATCCGTAATTTTGTCAAAAATAATATAACAGCTTTCTGCTCTGAAACAGGCATTTATTGCGATAGAAAAATATTTAATTTTCCATAATAACTGAATCTATAATTCAGCGTATTTAAGAAAACTTATTAGCATTTCTTATAACTAATTAAAGTGAACCATATAGTAAAACCCTAATTTCCGTAGGTTATATAATTTTTCTTAAAATACAAATGAAATGTAAAAATAATAGATGTGCAACTTTATAATAATAGAGAGATTTTTGATAATGAGTTGCAGTAACCAGCTGTACACTGTAAAATATTTCGGATCAAACTATGGTAAAAAGTACCAGCACACAATTGCAGTAATTTTTACCGTAAAATATATTTTTGCCAGAACATTTTACGGAACAAAAAATCTGATATATCGTAATTTTTTCTGTATTAATTACCGTAAAATCCCTTAATCATTCTAATAATTGAATAAATATTATTATTAAAATTACGGTATAATATTTTACGTTAAAAATGGATTTTACAGATGATGCACTCAAAGAGCCAGTACTTAATACTGTAATATGATCTAGATTTTTTTACAATGTACCAACTTCGGGGAATATTCAGCTTCTTCTTAATTAGTACTTGTTGTTTAGTCGTACTTCTAAATTAGTTTTTAATAATAGTTATATGTGAAAATAATTGTTTATGGTAATAAGTAGATCTTAAAATCAACATGATGCCAAATGCACATGCTTTCACGTGATCATGAAAATCAGGAAGCAAATTTTAAGTTTCAAACAAATTTTCTTCCTCTTTCCAATATTTTAAAAAATCTACAAACTAGTATCTTTCAGCCCGATTTTCTTTTCTTTTTAGCAATGTTTTCTAGTTCTGACTACAAATTTAAAAATGTTTGTTCTTTGTTCTTTAAATCTACATATAAAAATGAAATTGAGCTCGATCAATTGGAGCGAAGTAAAATTGTATTCCCACACCTTTGTCGCTTTAGGCTTTGCTAAAGATGATAGAATAGATTCATCAGGTTTAAATTCTTTAAAGAGATGATTAAATTTATTTTAAACGAGTAGTTTTACAATAGCTGTGACAAAAAATGCAATGTTAATATTACAAACTGAATTGCTTTTGTAATCTCTTAAAGTTTCAAAATGTAGTAAGTGTCCATTTTCCATGTCCTGAAGAAATAATTTTAATTGATATCCAAACAAAAATATTGCTTCCAAAAGAGTGTGAATAATATTAGTCTATTAGAATTTTATTCAAGTCTATTAGAATTTTATTCAAGTTGTTTGAATGAAATCTCATGTAAACAGAAAATAAAAATTTTGCAGCCACTTATCATTAGGATACTAATTTAGGATGTTCAATTCTTTTTTTAGAGTAGGAAGCTCTTGATATGCTCAAGGCATGAAGCAAAACGTTTTAGTTCTGAGCATCTGAAAACCTAACCGACTTTATTATGAAAAAAAAAAGGAATCAGATTGTTCAGAACTGTCTATAAGAAAGTCCTTTTGCCAATAAACAGTTTACAAAATCCATCTCACATTCCCATGCAATTTCTTTTGAAAACATTTGTGTCCAAAGTGCTCACTGATGCATTACGTAGTAAAACAAAACCACTCCTTGATTCAACTATTTTGTGAACAGGGAAACGGAACCATTGATTTTACGTGCAATACTTGGTTCTCCTAAAAACTGAAAACAAATTCAATCAAATCTTTTAAAGTTTTCTAAAATAGCAGTACATTCACTTACCGAAGAAAGTCTACGTACGATCGATAATCTTATATGTTTATTCCATTTATCTCAAATTAAATGGAGTCTTTATGAACTAAAGTAGTTCTTATTAATTTTCTGCAGCGTCTTGTACCTTTTCAAAGTCAAAAAAGGCTTAAGTCTGTTATACTATAAGACTTGGACAAATTAACTGCAGAAGAGACCTTTGAACTACATAAATCAATACCAAGTAGGTTGAATGAAGTTAATAACTTTAGGTCTTCAGTAAATATTGTAGATGTTTCAGATGTTGTACGCAGACTTTTGTTGAGCACGATTTGTGCCAACATTATGTTAAGAGTTTTTAATATTCTTTATTTAATAAGCAAACTTAAGTTGTTTTAAAAATGTGAAGAACAGGGCATTTACAAAAAAATTATTTTGTTTACAAAGATTCCATTTACTTAGTGATCATTATATAAATATTAAAGATGATAATCTGTGCGCAAATTTTCGATGATAAGTATATGTATTCATTACGAGTTTGATTCTAAATAGTCAGTAGTGTTTCACGAAGATCTGTTTAGGATATACACTAGTGAAACTTGTGTGGTATCTTTTTCATCAGATGACACATCACACGCAATAGAGAACGCCGTTTTCAAGTCTTCAATTCGTTGACTTGTTATAGTTTTCGTCAACTGGATAGTTCATGAATTATCTTTTCTGACAATATAGTGTCGTTAATTTACTTTTATACTTTTAAAACTTACTTTTAAAATCTTAAAAAATATGATAGGCCATATTTGAAACGCAATTTTTAGCATATTTTCGATCGAAGAGTATTCTATTCTTAGTTATATCCTGGGCAACAGCAAAATTGACTGCTATTGCTAACTAATCTAGCAGAACTAGTATTATTTACTATTAGTAATATTAGAAACTAATATTAGTAAAACTGATATCCAACTGCTAATTCCTGACTGTTGACTTCAGCATTCGAAAATGTAATTTGATCAGTTTTTCCTTTTTTTTATCTCCAGGGTATACTTTCTGACAGAAGATTTATGATTTGTTAAGAAATGATGCTCGAATTTGACCTTTTGTTACTTGATAAATTTTCATTGCAGATTCAGCTTGTTGGCAGACCCAGGGTGATTTATATATAGGGTGTCCCGTAAATGTTGAAACAAACTTCTAGGAGAAATAGGGCACATCATAAGGATTAAGAATTACTTAGGAAACCATCACCGGAAGTGTCATCTTACGATGCTAGGGGTGCTTTCCCATTATGGACGTGTTGTTCGAACGACTTTGAACTTTCGCTTTCATTTTGCCAAATTTTTTCAATTTAATATTAACTTTATGCTACTATTAGTAATTTTAAGTACTATTAGTTATACTATTATTTATTTTTATAACAGTCTTTGAATAGCCGACCCATTTTTGGGTTTACGACTATTAATGTTCAACTCCAGAGCTTTAAAATTTTGCACCCAATCCAGAAGACAAGGGGACTCCAGGATCAAGTATTGGGAGAAATTCGCCTTCGTGGAAGACTTTTTCATAGAACTAGCCCGTATTCGCGTTACACGGTGAGGAAAACCACAAAAACCTCCTATGGTTAACCTGTTGGCAAGGAGTAGTTATACTATTAGTTATGGTCGAGAGTTCCATTAAAATAGGCTCAGAAATGCTGCTTTATCGTAATTTAATGATCAGGTGAGCTTGTCCAGTTAGTCGCCAAATCATTAAATTGCGATAAAACAGCTTATACTGTAGCTATTTGAAAGCAGTTTTCGACAATAATTGATGGAAAAAAATAAAGATAATTTAGATAAATAAAAGTACCCCGTGTAAAAAGGCACACGATGTAACAGTTCATAATAGGAAAGCTCCCTTAGCGGGAATATGACAACATTTCCGGTCATGGTTTCCTAGGTAGTTCTTAATCCTTATGATGTGTCCTACTTCCTCTAGAAGTTAGTCGCAACTTTTACAGGACATCCTATATATGACTAGGTGCTCATCTTGAACATTAATCTGATTTTCATGGTGTAAATCCTGATTTTTAAACAGATTTTTCTGTATTGCCATGGTGAAAGTATGATCTGATTTGAGTATGAATGAAGAAAAAGGTGTCATAAGTTATTAAACTAATTGTGTTTTTTAAAATAATCATTCATTATTTTTTTACAAAATATATGCATTATTTTCTAACAATAATTTATGAATTTCGAATATTTTGGATTAAACAAATATTGAAGTTAGTAGATTTATTATTATTATTATTATTTTAATCATTGTGCTATAATTATTGATCAGAAATACAAGGAATTATTATTTTTTTGAATCAAAAAGGTTTGCTGCATTTTTAAATCACGCAAAAATAATTCAAGTTCGAGAAAATTTTTAAACCGATAATCTTATAAATTCTGTATGAAATCATTTTCCATTTACTTTGACTTCAAACTACTCAACTAAATTTTAATGAGACAGGGATTACGACTTTCAAAACTTCGAATAATATGCAAGAATGCTTCAGAAGAATTTTCAAGATAATTGTAATTGAATCATGAAATGAAGCATTTTATTCTTTCATGGTACGTTAGAATAGATAGATTAATAGATTTTTTTTATTCGAAATGAAATTTATATTTTTCTCTCCAATTATATTGCCTTTGTTTTTTTTTTTTAATTCCTTACCTTTTGAAACTTCTTAAAAATATTTCTGATGTTCATTTTTTTAGCTATAAAAAAGTTCTTATATTTGATGTGCTTTTTGCAAAAAATTATTTTTACGATATTTTTAGCAGATTGTGACTTTTCTAGACTTCTCAAATTCATAATTTTTTATGTTTGAAAAAATATCGCGTAAATTTAAAATACTCTTTAGAAGATATAGAAGCAAGAATTCGTAAAATATCTAAAATTTGTAAAATAATCTAAATATTTCTCATTAATGTTTAATAGCGGAGAATTAGGAGTGAAACCCATCGGTCAAGAGTTTTTCTTGCTTTTAGTTCCAAACATTTGTTACAAAACTAATAATTGCCAATTACCTGATAAGTGAAGCTTGGGGAGTGGAAAAGACAGAGAAACATAACGAAAGAAAATTGGCTGAAATATTTTCTTTTTTTTATGAAAAATACCGATTAATTTATATTTTATAGCAATAAAATAGTGGACTTCTGAAAATTGAAAAAAAAAGTGTTTCTTATTGAAGCTGATCAAAAATGAAATACAACGATTGATTCAAATCAATTTTTTTAAAGCGCATTTTTATTTGGATCAGTTGATGTAAATTTTTTAAGCAGATTCAAAATCGAAAAAAATTAATTTAAAAATTGGGTAGAAATGCAAATATCAGTTGCTTTTTTAACAATAAGTACATGCTTCTCGCAAATTTTTATTTTTTCTCTTCTTGAAAAGTCAATATTTCTAATAAAAAAAGAAATGCCCTGCATTAATATAAACAGTTGGCAAATAGAATTCTAAACACATTTTATTGCTTTATTTATTTTTTTATAAACACAAAATTAAATCTTTAGCTTTGATGTCTAATTTTATACTATTTTTTAATCACTTTACCTTTTCCTATTGTTTTCATTTAATATAAGTGCTTTATTTAAATAAATTCTGCAGGAAAAAATCTGTCAAATTTATCAAAAAAAAGAAAAAAATGTCTGCTGGTGTGCAAGTATAAAACTGTTTATTTAGAAAAAAACTGTCATTTAATAACGTACAATTGGTTTTTAGGCAGATAAGGGCTGTTATTTTAGCAAACAAACTTCGTTATTTTAACAAAAACTCCATTACTTTAAGAAAAAGTTCTGTTTTAACAAATATGTGCGCTTTTTCAATGCTGGGACTCGTGCCTGGATCCACTCACCAGGACGCGAGAGCTCTGTCCCCTGAACTATCGAAGCTCTAATTGTCATTATGAAAAGAAATCTTGAACAGTATTTATTTTAAAAATTAAAATCATATTTAAGAGTAAAAACATTTAAAAGTATAGTGACCCACTCTTATAAAATTGTCTGGCAACTAAACTTACCAAAACATGATTAGCCGATAGAGTATCATTTTGAAAAAAAAAATTGATTCGCAGCTTTATTTATACGATGTTCAAAATCATAAAATAATTGTTGAAAAGTAAGAGCAAGTGGAGAGAATAATCGTAAAATGATTTGAAGAAAGGTACGGTAAACAAAACTGAATGGCAAAAACTAGAATTTGAACTAACGGTTTAAATCCGTTTATGATTTAGGGTGAAAAACAGTTTTGTTAACTAACAGCGTTGACCCATCAAATTTACAGGGAAAGTTCGAAAAAAAAAGTCTTTTTTTTTCTTTTTTTTTTCGTTTTACGGATAATGGTTAAAAACAGAAAAAAATCTGTAATTTTCTTTAATAAAATATTTTTTTGATAAAACATATTTTTTTCTGTAAAACTTACAATTATTTTTTACTATATATTACGGCAAAAATAAATAAATATAAACATGAATCCATGCTTTTAGCTAAAATTTTCTCTTTCGAGAAAGGTAAATTGCCAATTATGATGACTCATTACTGAGTATCATTTTTTGCTTTTCGTGAAAGAAAATAAGTAAATAAATAAAATAAAAAAGACATATTCGAAACATGATGTTCGAATCTTAAGAAAAAGTAAATCAAAAAGCAGGAAAATAAAATATAGCTGCTCACAAAGTTAAGTTTCCGTCATAGCATTCAAATGAGTTATCTTGATTTTCTTATCGAGTAAGAAAGGCACGTGAGCTAAGTTTTCCCTTGAGAGTCTATTATCTGTGAAAAATTCAACCCGCTGGCTAGACGCCCATACGTGTAATCTTAGTGAATTCAAGAAAAAACGATCGAATACACTTTCTTCAGTGAAAGTGCTAGAGTAAAACTAAAATCTTATCCAGGATAGCTGGAAAGAGGGTTATAAAATATTGAAAATCAAAGAATTTGAAAAGCAAGAGAGTTTCCGTGGAATAATAGAAGAATGAGATATAAGTTTTGGGACAAAAGTGAAATGTTGAGATTGTGAGGACTATGAATGAAATATTCATCGATATAACCGTATATCTTAATCTTGAAACTGACATTATTTTAAATATTTATCTCGGAGGTTTAGAAATGTTTTATAATGCATTTACCTTTTTTTACAAAAACTGCAAAGCTATTGAAGGCGGGAAAGTAACTTGAATTGTATTGTGTCAATCAAATGCTAAAGAAAACGTTATTAAATTCTCCTGCGAATAAAATATCTTAGCCTTGAATAGATTTAGAAAAGAAGCATTAGTGAAAAAAATATGCGCATAAGAATTCTGAACTTTAAAGTAATTTCCGTTCCATCTTTCATTTAGCTTTAGAAAACAAAATAAATATTGTCTAATTGTTTTATTTTTCAAAAAAAAAAAAAAAAAAAAAAAAACAGACTTAAAAGTCTTATTGAAAATATATTTAAAGGAAAAACATTTAAAACTAAAGTGGTTAGCCCTTATAAAATTGTCTGGCAACTTGACTTGCCAAAATTAAAAAATTACATGTAAAGAAACAGAAATAATCCGGTAGAGTATCATTTTGAAAATAAAGTCGATTCGCAGTTTTATTTACACGATGTTTAAAACTGTAAAATAATTGCTGAAATGTAAGAGCAAATATAGAAAATAATTATAAAACTATTTGGGAAAAATATGAAGTTATCGTACAGTAAGCAAAACTGAATAGCAAGCAACAGAATTTGAACCGACAGTTTTAATTCGTTTATAATTAAGGTGGAAAACAGAGTAAAACCATTTTGTCCACAAATCAGCTTTAAACCGTTCAATATACAGTGAAAGTCAGTGAAAGAACACAGAAAGAGATAAAGCTCTAAGTTTACAGGTCATAGTATATTTTAGGTAAGGTAATTATTCGATATTTTTCTGTATTGAAACTTTTGTCTGATCACTATATGTTTACAGTTAAAAATTATAGATCAAGTGGATGTTGATATAATGTTGTTTAAATTTGCTGTCACCTGAATACAGTGACAATTTGAACCAATATATAGTGAATATTAGCACTCTTGAATTTGATTACATGATTTATGTGGTTTACCTTGGATAAAACCATGTGGGAATCATTAAAATATACTTTAAATGCATTTTTTAAATTTTTAAATAACGCAACTAAACATTTATATCAAGCAAAAGCATTTTCAAAAAATATTTTTAATGCAGAAGTAAATAAAAGTCAAAAGTAAAATAAAAAACGGGCTATTTTTTCAACATCTATTTAATATAATATTATTGGAGCTGTTTCTTCTGGTGTTCGTTTAAACGAATTAAAGAATAAGAAATTTTAAGTAAGCTACATTGTAAAAAATTCCGGATCAAATTCCGGTAAAAAGTACCGGCACTCAGGCTGTCGGTACTTCCCCTCCCCCCATAAAATCCATTTTTACCGAAGCATGTTACGGAAAAAAATCTTATACACTGTCATTTTTACAGTAATAATTACCGCAAAATCACTGAATCACTTTCATTAATTAAAAATTATTGTAAAAGTTACGGTATTATATTTTACGGAAAAAATGAATGTGACGCATGATGCACATGTAGTGCTGGTACATTCTACCAAAATTTGTTTTGGAATTTTTCACAGTGTACTTCATATAAAGCAAAATAACTCAAACAGTACATATTTAAAATAATTATGTTAAATTTCTCCAGAATAGAATAATACAACTTTCTACAGATTTGATAAATAAATTTTGAATGACGTATATTATTTTAGACACATAACATAAAAATCTATATTTATAATTTATAATTATATAATTTACAAAAATATACATACATTATATATAAATATATACAATCATATATATTCACATACGAATTTTATTAACAATATTACATAAACATATACTATCATATATATTTATATACCCAATTATCTTAACAATCTAAAGTTGTAAACATTCTATACCCAATAACTGACCATAAAATTGCTTCTGTAATTAACCGAGTTTAAAACTGAATCGGAATTATAAATCAATGTTTCTTAGAACTTAGACAGTAGCTACCAGACATCTGTTATGTTAATACTGAGATGCTTTCAGAAAAGGATTTGAAAAGTTTTATCCATAGTAATTCTGATCATGAATTTTAGAGTTAAAATTGATGATATAACGTATTCTCAAATCATTAAATTTTTATCTCTTATTGTCGATACAATCTCATTCACTTCATTTCTTCAGAGTGTTCTCATAATTCAAGTATAAATTAATTCATAATTTTATTCATATATCTTAAAGAGTCAAAAGTGAAAGGATCTAAGCAAAGCGTAAGCCGGAGTTGAAACTTTTAAAGGATAAGTATTTAACGCGAATCAAGCAGGAAGAAGATTAATAATTCCCTGATAAAGACTTTTCGTAGAAATATCCCCAAGGAAGGTAGAAAGATATAATTTTAAATGGAATTTCGAATACATTTTGATGATGCTTCTTAATGGACTTTAAGTACGAAGGTTTCGGTGGTAAACTAATTCTAAAGAGTAATTTAACATATTTGAGAGAAGTAATTTAGAACCTGTTTCGCATTGTCGTTTGGGAAATTCACTTGATAATTTTCATTTATCAGTGTTTTAGGAAGACAAAGACGTAATTCAAAACTTATTTGCAAAGTATTTGTTATATGTTAACAATACTTTTTTCACCTAATTTCAGTTTCTACCTAGTTTAAAGTAATAAAGGTAAGTGCGCTTTTTGATTTTTTAACTGCTTTTAATTATTTTGAGAGTATTCCTTTATATCTATTTGTATTCTTTTCCATTTAAAATATAATTTTAGATTTTTTTAGGAATGACTTTTGTGATCTGTTAATTGGTTAAGTAAATTATGAACAACTGCAAAGAATTTTGAAGCACAAATAAGTTTATAGAAATGGAAATCGCTTTCCATGGAGTAAGCTGACCCAGATGTATGGAAGTAGGCATTAAATAGAGAGTACAATGTGTCCCACTTAAAAGAGCTTCCATGATTTTGTGCCATAATTGTATTCAAAGGAAAATCTAATGTTAACCAAATCTGTATAATAAGTACCAAATATGTGTATGTCTTTATTTAAGAGGGACAATGTGCCCCACTTAAGTAAAGCTTCCATGATTTTTTGCATAATTGTACGCAAAGAAATATTCATTGTTAACCAAATATGTTTATTAAGATAGTTGATATCCAAACAAATAAGGGAATACAGCTATAATCAGAAGTGACTTTATTTCGGTGGGACATTTTTTTCTTTTTTTACTCTTTGGTTTTTTTTATTGCTGTTGTTGTTCACTTAAGTCGCACTAGAGCTGCACAATGGGCTATTGGCGACGGTCTGGGAAACATCCCTGAGGATGATAGGATGAAGGCCGTAGAACAGTTTAACGAGGACCAATACCGCACAACCTCGGTCCCTACGCACACTGATCCAAGTGGTCACCCACCGGCACACTGACCGCAGTCAGTGATGCTTGACTTCGGTGATCTGTTGGGAACCGTGTCTTAACGATCAGTCTACTGCGGGACTTTTTATTGACCAGGAAAAGCAGAGAGTGAGTTACTCTTTATAAAGACGTGTTTGGGTATTAACTTTCTTAATCTACATGTTTGGTTCCATTGGTTTTCTTTGAGTCAAATTACGGCATAAAATAAATGTAGCTTTATTTAAGTGGGTCACACTGTAGATAGTTTTTATAATCTCTGTATTGTCATTAAACAATGCATGCTAAAAATAAAATATCTCAGTTTAACCTACATTAGCAATTACGCCATTTTTTTCTGATCACACATAATATTAGGCCAAAAGGAAACTTTTCTGAATTTAAATCATAGCGTTTTCTGAATTTTAAATAGGAAGCGGCTTAACCCTAAACTCTTACAAGAATTTACTTTTAATTTTCTTTTTATTTTCTGAAAATTTTTAGTATTTCAAATAATATATCATGCTGATTTTCTAAAAATTTCTAATTTTAAAAATAAATAAAACAACCACCAATACTGATTTGAATCAACTGTATCATCTTCGGTTCATCATGTTTGATCAACAGTATCACGTTTGAATCAACAGTATCATGTTCGGTTCATCATGTTTGATCAACAGTATCACGTTTGAATCAACGGTATCATGTTCAGTTCATCATGTTTGATCAACAGTATCATGTTTGAATCAACAGTATCATGTTAAATTTTATTAGCAATTTTCATGAAATTTTTTTGATCTGATCCATTCTAAATGTCAAACGCCACTGTTTTTACGATTTTCATTTTTATGAGATTATGAATATTGTAATTTTTCATAATAAAACGTAGGAACTTTAGACATCTCTATTTTTTTAATTTTTTTTATCAGATTAAAATGTCATTTTTATGCAAAAAAATAAAATAAAAATGTACGTAGTATATGCTCATAAAAATTCAGAAATAAAGCTATCAGAAATTTCTTCTATACATTGTAGAGAATGCAATTACCTGCAATCGCATGAATCAAAATTAAAATCACCTGTATAGTTTCGTGGATGGTGCAAAGTTGAAAGCAATGGTTTTTTGGAACGTGACTGAGCTTAGAAGATTTGTATATGCCGTTATACAATTCTACATTGTTCTTTGTAATTTCTTCAAGAATTCGAATTCCCAAAAATGCTTAAGACAAATTATTCGATAAACTATGAGCTTCCAAAAAATGCAGAGAAAAAAATGAGTAAAAAATAAAGTGCTTACTACTTTTTAAAACCATAACCATAATAATCCATAATTTTTTATAAAAAATAAAATTTTACTGAATGTGAGTAATAAATCAAATAAAACAAATGATAATGCTGAAAGACTATAGAAAATGGAGCAATAATAATTGAATTTAGAAAAATGCGCATGAAATATGAAACAATTCATTATTGTATTAATTTAAATAAAATGTTGAAAATCTCTTTTTTTTAATCCACATAGAAATGCATAGGTCTTTTCTTCAAGATGTTGTAGCAAAGTTCCACATCAAAGATTTTGTAGATCATAAACTATACATTTATGATTTCGAGCACTTTTTAATTTTAAGAGAAAGAAATCATTTTTTCACAATGAGTCATAAAAAGGCAAGATCTCAATTAAAAGATTATTTTCTGAAGTTAAGTGGTAATAATTCTTAGAAATATGCTTATTAGGAAATCCCAAAAATTCCCTATAGTCTGCATAGCATCATCTATTAAAATGAACAAGATGGTAAAATTTTCCCTTCTGAATGACTTTCGATTACGTTAAAGATTTTCTAGCTGTCCATTCCCTTTCAAAATCCCAGAATAAGAGACGGAACAGAACAGTTTCACCTGGCTTTTTTCATGATGTAACAGCTAGCAAAACTAAGGCCCCAATGACCAAACCTCATGATCCAGATTTTGGAAATATTTTTCTTAAAGAATTTATCATAAGATGTGAAATAAAACTTTTAAGAAACCAACCTGTGCGTCGTCTTTGGAAATTACCTGCTTTCTCTTCAAATAAGCAAGCAAGATAGCAAGATCTTACATACTATATATATATAAGTGGGTCACACTGTAGATAGNTATATATATATATATATATATATATATATATATATATATATATATATATATATATATATATATATATATATATATATATATATATATATATATATATATATATATATATATATATATATATATATATATATATATATATATATATATATATATATATATATATATATATATATATATATATATATATATATATATATATATATATATATATATATATATATATATATATATATATATATATATATATATATATATATATATATATATATATATATATATATATATATATATATATATATATATATATATATATATATATATATATATATATATATATATATATATATATATATATATATATATATATATATATATATATATATATATATATATATATATATATATATATATATATATATATATATATATATATATATATATATATATATATATATATATATATATATATATATATATATATATATATATATATATATATATATATATATATATATATATATATATATATATATATATATATATATATATATATATATATATATATATATATATATATATATATATATATATATATATATATATATATATATATATATATATATATATATATATATATATATATATATATATATATATATATATATATATATATATATATATATATATATATATATATATATATATATATATATATATATATATATATATATATATATATATATATATATATATATATATATATATATATATATATATATATATATATATATATATATATATATATATATATATATATATATATATATATATATATATATATATATATATATATATATATATATATATATATATATATATATATATATATATATATATATATATATATATATATATATATATATATATATATATATATATATATATATATATATATATATATATATATATATATATATATATATATATATATATATATATATATATATATATATATATATATATATATATATATATATATATATATATATATATATATATATATATATATATATATATATATATATATATATATATATATATATATATATATATATATATATATATATATATATATATATATATATATATATATATATATATATATATATATATATATATATATATATATATATATATATATATATATATATATATATATATATATATATATATATATATATATATATATATATATATATATATATATATATATATATATATATATATATATATATATATATATATATATATATATATATATATATATATATATATATATATATATATATATATATATATATATATATATATATATATATATATATATATATATATATATATATATATATATATATATATATATATATATATATATATATATATATATATATATATATATATATATATATATATATATATATATATATATATATATATATATATATATATATATATATATATATATATATATATATATATATATATATATATATATATATATATATATATATATATATATATATATATATATATATATATATATATATATATATATATATATATATATATATATATATATATATATATATATATATATATATATATATATATATATATATATATATATATATATATATATATATATATATATATATATATATATATATATATATATATATATATATATATATATATATATATATATATATATATATATATATATATATATATATATATATATATATATATATATATATATATATATATATATATATATATATATATATATATATATATATATATATATATATATATATATATATATATATATATATATATATATATATATATATATATATATATATATATATATATATATATATATATATATATATATATATATATATATATATATATATATATATATATATATATATATATATATATATATATATATATATATATATATATATATATATATATATATATATATATATATATATATATATATATATATATATATATATATATATATATATATATATATATATATATATATATATATATATATATATATATATATATATATATATATATATATATATATATATATATATATATATATATATATATATATATATATATATATATATATATATATATATATATATATATATATATATATATATATATATATATATATATATATATATATATATATATATATATATATATATATATATATATATATATATATATATATATATATATATATATATATATATATATATATATATATATATATATATATATATATATATATATATATATATATATATATATATATATATATATATATATATATATATATATATATATATATATATATATATATATATATATATATATATATATATATATATATATATATATATATATATATATATATATATATATATATATATATATATATATATATATATATATATATATATATATATATATATATATATATATATATATATATATATATATATATATATATATATATATATATATATATATATATATATATATATATATATATATATATATATATATATATATATATATATATATATATATATATATATATATATATATATATATATATATATATATATATATATATATATATATATATATATATATATATATATATATATATATATATATATATATATATATATATATATATATATATATATATATATATATATATATATATATATATATATATATATATATATATATATATATATATATATATATATATATATATATATATATATATATATATATATATATATATATATATATATATATATATATATATATATATATATATATATATATATATATATATATATATATATATATATATATATATATATATATATATATATATATATATATATATATATATATATATATATATATATATATATATATATATATATATATATATATATATATATATATATATATATATATATATATATATATATATATATATATATATATATATATATATATATATATATATATATATATATATATATATATATATATATATATATATATATATATATATATATATATATATATATATATATATATATATATATATATATATATATATATATATATATATATATATATATATATATATATATATATATATATATATATATATATATATATATATATATATATATATATATATATATATATATATATATATATATATATATATATATATATATATATATATATATATATATATATATATATATATATATATATATATATATATATATATATATATATATATATATATATATATATATATATATATATATATATATATATATATATACATATATATATATATATATATATATTATAATATTTGCATCAATACATTATTTAAACAGCATTCATTCAATGCAATTTCCTAGTCGCTTTTCTCCAGGCTAGTTAAAAAAAACAATATACATTTTGCTCTTAAGAGCACTGTAATGATTCCTTTATCTTCTATTAAAAAAACAAACAAACTGAAAATTAGCTTTTACCAATTCTTATCAGTCGAAATAATAAATTAAAAACGTCCATATCTCTTATTGTTCGAAACTAAATATTTAAATATCTGAATATATAATGTTTCAATTTGCATTGTTTCAAAGAAGCTATTTGTGTTGTTCGTTTTCTTAGACTCTCCTAAGCTAATCAGAAAGTAAAAAAATTATTCAGATTAAAATTCGCGGTAATTTATCTAATTGCCTTCCATTGTCGGAAAAATGCGAGCAATTTATTTCAGAACGAATAAATATCCTAAATGACTAAAAACATTTATCTTATTTTAGGAAGATCGAAATGTTTAAGTTTTAATTAAGCTAATTAGAGGTTAATAGGTTCCTCGCATAATCAAAGGGAGGAAAATGAGTTATTTTTTTTATTCCGTTGAATGGAATTTAAAAGTGAACAGACATGTTTCTCACAATTTTTAATAAAACTTTCAACTTTTGACTCAATTAGTTTTTGATTTTTATTGTTCATTGGACGATTATTGATAACAACTCTCTTTCTTGTATTGAAAAGGAAACAGTGAATTCGAAAAATTTAATGCTTTCAATTACACGTCTAAACGTGTCGCTCTTTATTTATTTGCTGAAGGTGAGAAAATAAGCAAAAGTTTTATTGATAAAATAAAACGGATGTAACCGAGTGAAGGTTTACCAAGTGATGAAGAAGAGCAGAATGAGCAATTTATCGATTATACGTAAAGGATATCGATCAAATCGAGAAAGGTTGCCTAGCAACAAGTCCACATTTACACAGTCAAACTCTTTCCTGTTGACAGAAATCTTGAAGAAGAAATAACTCTCATACCAAGATATCATTGAAATCAAAGAAGTTCAGACGATCACTTTCTTATTCGGATCTTAGATATGTTGTCATTAAAAGCGATGCCACTGGAGTAATGTAGAAATAGAGGGCAGTAGTTGTCTTATAGCTATGTCAGAGAATGAAAGAGAGTAAGGTAATGGGGAAGTATGGAGTTCTTCATCTTCGAAAGAACTTTGAAAAGATTCCAGTTTATTGCAATTTTTATTATCTAATATAAAAAAAAGTTCCTACTACTTTCCATAATTATAATACAGTTTGAAATAGAAAAGAAACTTAAAGCAATAAATTTAAAAAATATATTCGAAAGCTCTTTACAAATATAGAAGGTCGTATGATAGTGTATTGAGGAAAGTAATTCTTTTTTTTTTGAATTAAAAAAAAAGATTACTGCAAAAAATTTTAATGTACCTTCATATTAATTTAAACTGCACTAAAATAAGAACGTAGATAGTTTTTAAAATATGAGATTTTTTTGTGAAATGAGAGGAAAAAGGTTTAAAAATAAATAGTTTTGTAATATTAAAATAGTATAAAAAGTATTCCATTCAGGAAATTATTATTAAATACTTCGTGTAGGGGAAATTTTTTTTCCATTAAATAAACTTATTTTGAAGACACAATTATAGATAAAATAGTTTGTAAGTTCATGTTTGATTTTTTTTTAAATTTCCTATTGAACGGATTGAAAAAAATATTTCGTATTACCGGAAAGTAAATTAGAGCCAATTTTTGTACGCTATCTGGTGATTGCATAAGTTTATGCACAATACAATACATTCTTGTAAAAAATATTTCTTTCTATAGAAATTCTGTGATTTTCCTTCAAAGAGAGGTAATGACGATTTCGATTTCTTTTTATAAGTCGCAATACTTAAGCCTGAGTAAATACAGAGGATTTTTATTTTTATTTTAACATCATAATTTTTGCTGTGTCTGCTGAGTGACATGTGGTCAAATAATATCCCTTTTGACGGAGAACAAGTAGATATTTTACTTAAATTTCGACGTTGTAAGCTAGTTACATCACAGTACTTTCACATTTGTTGATCACATTCCTCTGCACTTACACCGAGTATTTGAAAATAGTTATTTTTATGTACTTATGTTCGGACACCATCTTTTGCAGTCACCTGATATATGCATCATAATAATTTTATTTATTTATAAGTATGTTTTAACTTTCAAAAGTTAACTTCAAAAAAATTAATAAAAAATTGTATTGTCATTAAAAGTAAAAACTCTATGATAATTTGAAATATTTTAAAATATTTCTTGTTTCTTATTATTAAAACGATAATAAAGAAGGTACAAAATATTGTAATGAGAGAAGTAGCTTAGGGTCTCTGGATTTATTAGATTTTATTTGTCTTAACGAATATTAAATGCATGAACAACAAAATGTAAAAAAAGTCCCCTGAGAAAATTGATTAAATAAAGTTTTTAACACAATAAAAGCAAAGCTTTTACCGTCAGGTAAATAGAAAGTAAATTTACTGATATACGTTCCTATTAATGAATTAACCTCTTTTTATGGAAAAAAATTGAAAAAAAGCTCTTCTGAGTTGCAAGTTATGAAAAAAGCTGCCAAGAAGTTAAAAATTATAACTTTTTCTCTTGAATCTATAAGTATAAAATGTATGGCTATAAAATCCAGGACATGACTTTAAAGTTATCTCAGGGGAGAAAGAAATAGCAGTAGTGATAAATGCTGTATTTAATAAATCAAAAGTAAGTAGAATTTATTGGAAAGTCTTTAAACTAAGTTTTTGGTACGAAAGTATCCCAAACTTTTTAACGTTTTCTTTTCGTTTAAAAATATCATTGATAGATGTAATGTATACCATCTCACAAAAATGAGTTATGATGTTAATTTAAACAGTTAAGATATAAAAGTGGCAAGATTATGTACTTGTACATAGAACTAGTTACTTTATTGCAGATTTCAAAAATTTAAGAAATATATATATATATAAGATATCATTGAAAT
>NC_092214.1:52681040-52715313 GCF_043381705.1 Parasteatoda tepidariorum
TCTTGTTATCCAAATAGCTACCTATATATATATAGACTACTACAACTATTAATAACAATGGAAAAATTGAAAGAAAGGGGAGAGCTCAGTTTTATTAATAATTAGTTTTACCAATTATAAAAATATGTTGAATCAGTCACAATCTTGAAGACAACATCATTAGCGGAAGTTGATTTTCCTTCACCTATCGTGGGTTTTAAAACAATTTTGTGACGTTCATGAATGGAAGAAAGTAATCTATTGATAGTTTTGAAATTGTTGTTATTGTTGAAGAAAAGCCGCAAGGTTTCTTGCTTTTTCATCAATCCTTAACTTACGAACGAGAGCATCTTCCTCCACATCTTATGAAATTATTTGAAGGTAGGCTTGTCCACATCATCATTTTCCTCGTGCTTATCGTCGTGTTGTCGTTTATCGTCCAATTAACACTTTCCCTCAGGTTTCCTATATCTTTTCTTTTTTTTCTTCAAAAATGTCAATATTTTTGACTAAGAATTTTGCTTTAGGCCTTGAATAGTTTTTGAAATTATTATTAGTTTTGCACAAACATGAAGACGTTTCTGAAACAACTTTATTTTAAAGTAAAAGTTTACGAGATTTGCAGAATTTGAAATCTAGTTTTTATACATTTCTATTTAACATTATATACTCCTATATCTTTTATATCTTCCAAAAATGTCAATATTTTTGACTACGAATTTTGCTTTAGGCCTTGAACAGTTTTTGAGATTATTATTAGTTTTGTGCAAACATGAAGACGTTTCTTAAACAACTTAATTTAAAAATGAAAATTTACGAGATTTGCGGAATTTGAAATCTAGTTTTTATATATTTCTATTTAATATTATATATTCGTATAACTTTTCTATTCTTCAAAAATGCCAATATTTTTGACTAAGAATGTTACTTTAGGCTTTGAATAATTTTTGATATTATTATTAGTTTTGTACAAACATGAAGCGTTTCTAAAACAACTTTACTTTTAATTAAAAGTTTACGGGATTTGCAGAATTTGAAATCTAGTTTTTATATATTTCTTGCAGAAAATATAAATAGATAATTTTCCAGTGATAACAACAACCATAATAAAGAACATTTGTGAGACACAAAGGCAGAAATGCGAATTAGGCACAGAGCTTTATAATTATTAAAAAATTTATAATAATACTTATAATAAATTTACTTTAATTTCAGTGTTTCTTAAATTGCTGAATTAAAGCTTTCACAAAGTAGCTTTTTTATAAATTAATTTTAATTTAATCAAATATTAAAAAGTACAATACTCATAACAATATGATTTCAGCTTTCTCTTTCATAATTAACTAAGTATTTTATTCTTCTTGATAAATAATTATTTTCTAATACTTTTATCCAAATTTAAAAACGCCAACTGAACATAATACTCAATTTTTAATTTTTTAATGCTCGTTATTTTTTACTTACTTAAATCTTTCACCGAAAATATATTTCACTTAATGAGAACCTATTCAGAGCTTTCAAGCATGAAGAAAACTTATCACGCTTGAGAAAATCGCATCACAAAATATTATTTTTTATTAATATTTTAATGTTTCTCATCTATTTCAATGAGATGCAGCTGTTTATGAGAGAAGAAAGAATATTGCAAAAAGAAAAAAAAGTCATTGAGCTCTTTTTTTGTTCGATATTTCGTAAAGTGATTTTATAATTAAATAAAAATGGGTTACTTCTTTTAGAAAATGATTTTTAAAATGATTTTTTCAAAATGCATATTTTCTCAACGCTATATGTTATGCAAAAACTATAGAGAGATAATTAGATAAAAAATGTTATCTAAAAATTAAATATAAATCAATGAATATTTTAATTGTTATTGCGAAAAATGGAATAATAAATAATAAATACAATTATTAATTATTATTAATTTAATAAATTACATTATATTGATTGTCATAATTTTTATATTTGTAATATGTTATAATTTATGTAGAAAGCTATATACAATTTAGATAAAAATTGCAAGTTTTAACTAAAGAATTAAGTGCTAAAAATTAGAAGAAGTGAAAGTTGATTGTTTGTGTTAGTGTTGGAAAGTTGATTGTTTACAATAAATTAATGTATTAATTAAAAATTTTTATTATTAATATTGATTTTTTGATATATTTTCTTATTTTAAATTTTATAAACCACCATTACGCACAGTGAATCAAAGTTATTTTTTAAATCAATTCATAAAACAGGGGATAAAGCGTCAGAAAAAGTTTCCCTTTTTAAGACTTTTCTAGTGTGATAAATTAAAATTGTATTGCCTAAGTTTATAGGTTTATAAATGTCATTCAAATCACCTGCTAGCGCAGTATATTGTAGAAAATTCTGGATCAAATTACGGTATTAAGTACCGGCACATGGAGTGCATCATCTATAAAATCTATTTTATCGTAAAAATCCAATTTTACAGTTAAATATTATATTGTAATTTTTGCAGTAATATTTACTTAATTAGAGTGATTAAGTGATTTTACGATAATTATTACTGCAGAAAATAAGTGCATTACAGTTTTGTGCTTTTATATGAAAGGAAATATTGTACATAATCTAAACAAATCATTCAAATTCAATTGAAAATATTATAACAACTTTTTATGCCTTGTTTCCTGAGCACTATTTTTATTATTGTTTTTAAACAATCAATATGTCATAAAATGATAGGTTTCAATCTTTCCAGAAATACTGATATTTCTATCTAGATTATAATATCAACAGAAATTTAATGATAACTCTAAATTTGCAGTCGGAGCAGCAATATCAAAAAATTAATTAAGGGGCCATAAAGGTTAGATAAAGAAAGTGAAGTTAATCATTGAGAAGGAAATTATACTAAGTGTAGCGTAAGCATACGATATTAAACAGTTATATTTATTATTAATTATAAATAGTTGATAATAAATATAATACTTTACTTAATATTTATTATTGATATATATATATANATTGTTTGGAAACATGATAATTCGAACCAAAAAATTTCTTAAAATTTAAAAATTTAAAGTCTTCAAGATGATCTAAATTTTTTTTTGTATACTTCTTTATTTACATTTATTAATATCTTACAGACAGCAGTGTAGTTTATTGACATTTGCTCGTGAAAAAAAATAAATGGAAATTCACCAAATCTTGAATACCAGGAAAATGACATATTAGCTTAGAAGTTTAAAAAACAGTCCTTTAATTTAATAGTAAGTAATTCAACTTAAGTCTTTATCTTAGATGGACCATAAATTGCTTAAATTAATTCTTTTTATCCACTGTAGAAAGAATCAAATATTTTTTGTTGCTGATATGTACGGAATAAAATTGTGTATAATAATCAATCATTAAATAAATAAATAACTTTGATTACATCTAACCATATTGCAATCATACATAAACTTGGTATTTGGTTAATATTTGCTTTTCCTCCTTAAAGTATTAGCAGTTGAAAAAAATTTCTGGTAACACTTCAATGTCCTGGAAATCATAAGCCAGGAAAATGACAGCCAGGATTATGACAAATTCGCTTTAATTTAATATAATATTTTGACTTTAATTTAATTTTTTGACTTTAATTTAATATTTTGGCCTAAGACGCTTACATATTGCATAAAACAACAGGACTTCTTAAAATTACTCAGATAAATCCATGTAGTTTATGTTATTAATGATTTCAAGAAGCCAGGAAAATGACAACACAAAAACCTACTAACCTTGAAAGATTTTTTGAAATAGAGTTTGAACCAGAAAATTGGTTTTTTATTCATTCAACAAGACATGTTTAAATAGGAGGGTATCTAATCAATCTATTAACATAAGATATGGATTGCTGGCTCTATCTATTTTGGTTATAAACCAATAAAATAAAGGTAGCCAGGAAAATGACAGATTTTGTTGGGACAAACAAATTATTGACAGAAAAAATTATTTTAAGCGAAGTTTTTGTAAATGATATCCTCTGCGCATATTTTAGAAATGCTAACATAGGATACGATAAAAAAAAATTAGATTTTGAAAAATGTATCTGAAGTTTGGAAGCTAGTTACTATTGGAAACATTGTTTGGAACATGCCAGGACAATGACATTTCGAAGTTCAATTAAATTTTTTTGCTATACAAAACAGTCAATGCTAGTGCAAAGTCATTTTAAAACACTCTCTTGTAAAACTAGAAGTGCTAAACAACTAAAACAGAGAATCCTGTGTTTTTTAAAATGCGTAATAAAACGCTTCTTCTCCATTTCAAAGTGATGTATCGACTCACGGAGAAAAAAAATCTGATAATATTACAGTACGAGTATCATGATAAAACTTTCATAATACGTATCATGAGAAAATTACCAAAATTTTATAACGTATTATAAAACCATATTTTATTTTTATTTCAATCACTGACTCTATGTTCCCATGGAGTCAGAAACACGGTAAACTTTACCATTTTCTGGCAAATTTTGACCAAAATTTTCTTCAGTGCACTTCTCAAATAAACCTCGTAAATTGTTATGTTAGTTAAATTTGTAAAACAAATCCCTTTTAAGCATTATAATATAAAAGACTATATAGAACGGCTTTTTCATTTCTTTAAAAATCTAATATGTTATTAAAGCTATAATACTACACCACACTTATAATTAAAATGATTACAAAAGATGCATTTTATATAACACAAATGTTTTCGTTCTAATTAAAATAGTTGTAAGTGTGTAAATTGCTAATAAAAGGCTTGAGTGAATTACTATTCTAAACTATGCTTTTAGATCTAACTCTTACGAAACAAACATTTTTCAAACTTTTCTTTGCACTTTTATATTGCGAAGCTTACGTAACAAACGCATTTTCTAAACTTCTATCTTTTCTCCAGTTTCTAATTCTTCTTCTTATTCACTGCAATCTGTATCGAGTTCGATAAAAGCGATTGTCGATACTTAGAAATTCTAATCAAATTTCGTTTCTTCGGGCGCTGTAAATTTCAAGCGGCTTAAGGGAAAGAGATGGCATACAAAAGAATCTTTAGTTAAAAGTGAAGGATGTTAAAAGAGAAAAAGGAAAAAGATTTTTCAATACCTCCTTCTTTGAATTCCACTCAAGCTGAATTCTTTTGTTTTAAAAACTGTACTTTACTAGAATTCCATAAATAGAATTATTTTTTTTATTCAAAATCTGAGATTTGATAAAAGTTTCTGAAAAGTTTTGCAAATTATTTACTGTTAAACTTTAACATATATTTGCTTAAATTATTCGATTAGAGTGCGTTGTTTTTTATCTGAAAAGAGCAAATATTAGAATTGTTTGCTTTTGTTTATAATTTCATTCAAAACCAGTGAAGGGGTTAAATTTTTATAGCAATTGTGTTTGTAGAAATTTTCAGAGTATTTTATTATTCATTGGATTTTAAGTGTTGGTTTATATTGTAGATTATACTCCATTGCTTATGAAACTTATTTTTAACTTTTAGGCACGTATCATGGAAATTTAAGCTAATACATAAGTTTAAGTAATTGCTATTCCTTTTCACTTGCTGAACTTTTTACATAATCATTAACTAAAATAATGTTTTAAATGAAAAATTGGACGAATCGAGTAAAATTTAATAACCAGTAAGACTTCTGTAGATTTTAATTTTATTGGAAACTTTATTTAACATATTTTCAAGAGCTAAAAAATACTTTGAAAACAAATTAAAACTATTTCCCCCCCCCCCATTTTTTTCTGATTTCTTAATAACGTTAAGATCAAGTGCAAGTCTAAGCTTTGGCAGTTATGTGTTCATAGCTACATATCTTGACGCATTGCTTTGCTAGAAATAAAGTAATTTCTCAAAAAAGCTGTAGCAAAAAGTGAAATTTTTTTCGATCCTAACGCAATTTATGGAATTTATTTTATTTGGTCAAAAACCTACCGCGAAACATTTTTCTTGTTATCCAAATAGCTACCCAAACCTTTTCTAAAATAGCCAGTCGTATTTTTCAGAAACAAGGATGCATTACGTATGGAAATATATGACCAGGACAAGAAATCAGACCTCTTTGTATTTTTTATTAGAGAAAGTTGGTATTTTTTATTAGGCTTATTTTAAATGCCTAGATTGCTGGAAGAACTGTTTGCTTTATTTCTGTAAGATATATAGATGTTTTCTTCAGTTATGATTTGTTTGAATTTTTTATGGAAGAAATACTTTAATTCTTCAAGAAAAATATAATAAATAAAATAGAACTCTATTCATCTAGTCCCATTTTTGAAAAGAACCTTCTAGCTATGATAATAAATTTTTAGGGATATTTGCACTAAAATATAAATTTATTTAATGTACAAACAAATTTTTTATTTTATTAAATGTGACCTACATTAATACTTTATATGATCGTTTGATATGAATTAAATTAACTTGTATTGATTAATTATGTATTCAAATTGATTAGGATTTGACTACTTGATAAGTAAATGGATATCTTTGTAGTTTTCTTCCTTACTTTATTCTCTTTCCCTTTTGGAACAGATTATACTATGATGTTTTGATTATTTCTGTTGTACTTATTATTATTGGATATGGTTTACTAGTTTTGTTGATTGAAAAATTATCATAAAATTTCCCTCAAAACTTAGAGTGGCCAACAAAGTTCCCCAATGCGCGTTTAGATGTACACATCATCAAGCATCGGATTTGAGTTTTATTCTTCAAAAAGGACAGTTGATAACAAAAGTGGGTGTTATATCTTGGAGCATTTTTCCTATCTTAAATTTGATTTGACAATTATATTCATGTTTACAATATTAAATGCAAAAACGCTGTTATCAGTAGTACATTTTTTCCGATTAATTGTAAATTTGAAATTAAGCATTATTTAGCTGTTTAAAGCTAGAACTTGCAAACTCTTTCATGGTACAATACCTTGCTGTATCCTGTCACATACCTACTTATTCAACTATTCATCAAATAATTGAACCAATCTTAAGCCAACATTTTTTTAATGCTCAAAGTTAATAAATAGAAATAAACACCTTGTATGACTTTTGATCAATTGAGCGGATCTTCTTTTACTAGGACTCAATCTTGAACTATTAACTATTAACATGTGGTTATTAAACTATTAGACATGTAGTTTTTAATTTTTCTAAGAAATATATTCTTTTAGGAAGTTTGAAACTGAGAGATATATAGTATTTTAAGAAAAACACAGCTACCTACATATGCCTATACTTTGCGTGTCAAAAGTGAACTGTGTATTGATAATTGCTTTCTGTTCTACACTACTACTTCCTCACAAACTACTGGTACATAATTTTTTAGGGTTGACTCTGGCAGAAAGGTAATTCTGAATGCTGCAAAAAAGGCCCTTTTTAAAACCTTCTAAATCTACTCGATTCAACGGGGAATCAATACTGCATAGATTTAAGTGAGCCAATACTAATGAATAATGCTTCAAAAGAGCAAGATATTTGATTTGTACTTATGACGTTTAGGAATATTTGATCTGTAAAGAGTAAAAACAGAAATTCTGAATACATTTCAAAATCATTGAAACTGTGAGTGAAATGGGCACTTTCCCAAGACTACTGGGTATAAAATTAACTGGAATAGAAGACTTAAGTACAACAGAATCAATGTCAATTCACAGTCCTATGAAAACTTATTTAACATTTATATAAGGATGTTTTAAGTGTGCCTAGTGGAAGAAGGTAAAAGGGATGAAAAATACACATTGCTATTTAGACAAGTCAGTGTTTCCATTGTATTTTTGACTCAAAGTTGAATGAAACTAAATCCAAATTGATAGGATTAATAGTCCAAAAGTTATGAAAATTTTTATGTACAGAAAGAACATTGATTATATACATATCAGATGAATTTACATAACATACGTTCTGTACACTTTTGATACTTATGTATCGGTCAGTTAAACTCACTCTAGACTGTACTACACTCACGAAAAACTTTTGTAACCCTGAGTGTACTTTTCTAAAATAATTATTTCGATTTGATGCAAATTTATGCTTTAAATGTTCAGCAACTGGGGAACAAATTCTTCGTTGCATTTATACAAATACTCGATCTTGCCTAATTTGGGTGTGAGGATTTCAAACCTGATATTAGTTTTGCTCCTAAAGCTACATATTTTTTAAAATTATATCTTTGGTCTAGTTTATGTCGAAATGTACAAGCTCAGAAGCACACGAAGAAACAGTTCATAAAAAGGAAGCGCCCTCAACGGAGTATGATGAACTTTCTGGTCATAAGTTCCTATGCGTTTTTAATTTTTGATGATGTGTCATAACTCCCTTATAAGTTTGTCGTATATGTTATATATAACTACCCCTCTGTTATATATAACGTTTTTAAACTTGTATATGTTTCCAAAAAAATTTCATTAAAAAAAGCGCTCTAGTTTGGAGAGAGAAACCGATTGCTGATTTGAAATCAGCGATACGAAAGTATCTAGGATCTGTTAAAAAAATCTCATGCCACAGAAAAAAAAGTGTTCCTCAGCGTTATTAGTCAAATTTAATTTCAAATGTGTCCTTCCCAATGAAAAATATTAAACTCGATTAGATTTTACGAACAAGATTAAAAAGTTACCTAGTAGCATTTTAATAGAATATGAACCTGATAATTATAAAATAGAGTTAAGTGACCTCGCTATCTTTTAAGTTATCGGAGTGAAAAATCTGCAATTTTAATTTTGGATTTAATTAATTTATTAGCGTTTAACTTTTAACTTAACTTTTGGATTAAGCTTCAGATTTGAATAATTCGATTGTTGAATGGAAATGGTGAGAGATGAAGTTCCCGTTTTAGGTCATGTCATTTCCTTTAACTTATTTGCTATAGAGTTTGAGAAAATAAAGAAAACCAAATTTACTAAAGTAAGATGTCATACAAATATCTATGATAAATAGATTAATTCATAAATTCTCCCACTGAAAGATTTTTTCTGGGGTAAAAGATTTTTTAAATTGATAAAAATGGGTATCATTTAAATCTAGTACATATTAAACGTCTAAAATGAAAACATGTATTAGAGTAAATTGTAATTATATTATAAAAGTGGTTTCACGCAAATCTTTATGCTTGGTTAAGTTGTTTTCCATCTTTTAAGATGGATTCAACTTGACACGAATCCAAAGAGGAATACTTAAAGTCTGAAAACAACTTGTAATTATTATAATTAATTTCAGAAAAAGAACAAAAAATTTAAAATTTCTAAGTCTTATTTTTTTGGAATCTTGACTCAACAGTTTCTTTCTTATCCGAGTTGGATTTAAATTGAAAAATGCTACGAAATTAATAAAAACTGATATAAAAACAATATAAAAACTTAGGGTACTATTAAAATGCTTAGTTATTTAGTAGCATTTTAATAGTATATGAAGCCGAGAATTACAAAACTAAAGTTAAGTGATATCGCTATCTTTTAAGTCATAAAAGTAAAAAAACAGCAATTTTAATTTTCGGATTCAATTAATTTACTTGTGGTAACTTTTAACTTAGACATTTGGATTAAGTTTCAGATTTGAATAATTTGATTGTTCAATGGAAGTGGTGAGAATGATCTGTTTTTCGATCATGTTATTTCTCTTAACTTGTTATAGAATTTGAAAAAAAAATGAAACATTTATTAATGTAAATTGTAATTGCATAATAAAAGTTATTCCACGCAAATCTGTTTACTTGGTTAAATTTTTTTTTATCTTTTAAGTTGGATTCAAATTAACACGAATCCAAAGAAAAACACTTAGAGTCCGAGAATAATTTGTATTCATTAAAGGTAGCTGTAAGAAAAATAAAAATTTCGAAGTATAATTTTTTTTGGAATCTTGACTCAACAGTTTCTTTATCATTCGAGTTGGATTTATATTGAAAAATGCTACAAAATGGAAGAAGAAAAAAAAGATATAAAAACAATATAGAAGCTTAAAGACGCTGTTAAAACAGAAACAATAACATATATAACTCATTATAAAACTAATCTCACAATAAACTACGACGGAAAAAAACTCTTAGGTATCCATCTCATATTTTTTTCATTTTCTATATCATCTTCATTTTCACATAGCTTAAGAAATTTATCTACAAAAAGCTTCATCTGTAGATTCTTTGCCTAGTACGTTTAAGCATCTTTATTCTTCTGTAAGTCTTTTTCTTGATTCCGTATTTTTCCCTTTTGCATTAGCCTATTGTTAAACACAACACTATGTTCTCCCTTTCTTTCTTATTATATGACATGATATTTCTTTTGCAATTGTATCCATCTATTGGTAACCAAAGAATTTTTCTCTATTATTCGAATGATGAAAATGAAGAAAGATAGGCGTGCAATGTATGTTACACTTACGAAAAAAATATTTTTCTCTATAACGTAGGCCGTTTTTAGAAATTTTTAATTACTTTGCGTGCAATCCTTTATCTATAATATGTCATTAATTTATTGGATAATTTAAATAAAGGTTTTAATGCTGTAAAAGTCACCCAGTGTCCCATCCAACTATTAAAGGAAAATCGCAAGAGATAAAAATTTTCAATTTGCAATGCTTTGCTTAGAAATCCAAATTATTTATTCTCTTAAAGGTTTAGTATCAGCTTCAAAGTTTACTAACAGTTGGCGTTTCTAACTTAGATGAACTTTAAAACAGTATTATCAAGCACAAATGCGGTGCAGTTAGTGAAAAACAAAATTAACGAGCTCCAGTGCAAATATTTCATTTTGAAAATAATGACAAGCAGCAGAAAATATTCTTTTAAGTAGATTTGCAGGTAAACAGTGCCGTACAAATTTGTTTTTAATTTTACAGCATAGTGTGAACAAAATTCTGGCAAAGGAGAGCAGTGACTCTTACTTTTCTATTTCCTTATATTTTTCTATAATTGATTTTTTAAATCGTGTGTCATCTTTGTGACACTCGATAGAATGACAGAATTACGGTATACAACTTGATTACAATTTTTTTTAATGAATTAAATTGAAAATAGGGCATTAAAAATTATTTAACTTAAAAATGTAATAAAATGGTTGATAGAAAAATATGGTTCAGTTTAGTTATACTTAGGATATTTGTTTTAAGAATATTTTTGATATTTGCAGCTTTACAATTTATTGTCAATCTTTCACTATTTTAAGCAAAATTGCCTTACTGCCATTGCGATCTTTATCACAATATTTGTATTCTTTGTCCTGAACACGCACTGTTAGAAATTTGTTAAAAAAATGTACACCTTTATAGCCAATGCCAATGTATTATTTTGAATTATTATTAGATTATTTATTATTGGAAATGCCAATTTATTATTTTACCATATTCAACCAAAACAGTTAAATAATTTTAGCGAAGATGGTATTTAAACTGTCAATGGTGAGAAAGTCGTTTATTGACTGTTTTCGCCTCATACAGTTTAGCAACCAGAACTTTGTTTATCTCAACTAGGCCCACAGTCTAAGAGGATCGAGTTCACGTTCTTCGAAAGTTGGTAGCTAAGCAATTTAGATATTAAAACAAACATGAACGCTGGAAAAAGTAATAAAATAGAATATATGTGTGTCTGTAAGACAGCACTTCTTCAGGGGACACACTGTCTACAAACACACAGCAATTTTTCTGTTGTCAGTGGAAAAACCAAAACTGACAGTGCCCCGAGGCCACATAATGGATAGACAAATAAGAAAATCATTATCAGAATTGAAAAGCACTGAAAAATAATGAACCAGCAAACACTACTTAAAAGCACACAAAGTAAGACTTGCAAATGAACTATAAATAACATTAACATAACATGATTTACTTATAAATCAAAATATAAATAGATAAACATAGTGATAGTTACAGTTAGATTAACCAAATCAAAATAAATAAAATGAAATATAAATTGCCGAATCAGCAAGAAAATGTTATGAATCAAGTGCTGACACCTGTTTGAAAATCCTGAACAACGAAACAAAAGTATTCAATGAGCAAAAAATTCTTGCTGTGCTGCCATCTGCTTTGGAAAAAGAAATCCTTAATTTTCACCGCATAGGCCTATTTATGCGGGATTCAATATCTGCCAAACTATTTTAATGTATTTAAAATATTTAAGCTAAGCCATGTAATAAGGATTACGAATTCATATTTTTATTTTCTATCATTGGATGCCTGACCCAACAGAAATGGCTAATACTCTTATAGTAATTAGTGTATGATGAACATCTTATGAAACCATTTAGTTCCTTGCTGCTGTGTAGATACTTTGGCCGCGAGAGCTTATCTGTCAATCTCAAGACCGGCTGAACAGGGGTTCGAATCCTAGCGTTGAGATCACAATATTTCCTTTATTTCTTCAACACCTGAAGATTTTCCATTGTCCTTAGATTCTCCATTGGTAACCCTGGACTATTGGAATACGAAACTCTCATACACGCATAAATGGCAGCACTACAGAGCTGCTTAACACGAAAAATCTAGTATTTCCAATATCTCATGATACACGGCACCACTAGATAAACTAATTAAGCCATATTCTATAGTTTGATTGACAAAACACAACTCAACCACAACCTAACTCCAATGTTCCGTTAAATATCATTTTTTATGGCTTAGAAACCATGCTAGCTGTAAATGATTACAAAACCGTAGAGTTTTCTATTCACGTTTTTTGACCAAATTAGGCGTAAACTGTTTCCAACCCGTAATGGTAAAAATATCTTTCTGACTGTAAGCTTTATGGTTAATTGGATAGGCAGACTGCTGCCGCTTATTTTTCCGTAATTTCAGAAAGAAAATTTATAACAATGCAGCACACACATTATTTTCTACTCAGTGGTAATGTTATGGAACTATAAAACTCTGTTTTTAATTATAAAACCTTATGATATATAGTTTTCCTAATTGAAATTTCGAATTCGAATACTTTTGATAAAGAAATTTTTCTGAAATTTTACTTTCTCGTGCATTGGTTTTGAATAATTTATTATGATATTTTATTTATATTTTATGACAGGTATAATTCGAGATTTTAGATTCATTCATTTTTAAAACACGATAAATTACGAATGTTACTGCCATTTTATAAAACATACGGTAGGGCTCATTATTTACGTTATTACTTTAAAAAAAAAAATTTTTTTTTTTGAAAATGCTTTTTAAATAATTTTAGCAGAACCTGCGCTTTTACGAAAGGTCTGATTTAGATAAACTTATTATAAACATATCATAAATTCATCTCTTAAGTATGCAAGTCCTTATTGTATGTAATATAAGGAAATTCTACTTAGGTCAAACTTTCTAAGCTTTTCATGGAGGAAATGTTCCCCCACAGTCATTTAATTAAAATTCTAAGACAACTATTACTCGACATTATATCTTGTTTATAAATAATATCTGTTCATTAGGCATTGATTTAAAGTGTCCTATAATTTAGACTTATACACAATAATATTTTCATAAAGTTAACATATAATTAAAATAAATTCTTAAAGATGTTTTGATTTTTCTATTTTCTCTGCTAATTACTGAGAAACTTAAGCTCTGCGTATACTTACGCTGTATCTGGCATTTTACCTTTAAAAAAACTTAAGTTGTTTAAAATATCGGCTGGTTCACATCTCCATAACAGCCTAACACTCCTAGTTTCCATTACATAATGCCTGGTCTACTTTTTGCAAAAAATCACAACTGAATTGAAAAGTTTTGTCTTTAAACCATTTTATTTTAGTTAAAAATGAGATATACTTAATGGTCTATAATTAGTAAATTAAATGCAAGCGCTTTCTAGATATTTTTATTTATTTAACAGAAGTAAGGACAGATTGAACTTGCTTTAACATGTTTTGGTGAGGAATTTTGTGGCATGCATCCTGTAAAATGACGAGGCTGATGTTACATGAGTTAAGCTGTATGCAACTCATGTAACATCACTATCAGATGAATATCAGGTGAACTCTCACTATTCACCTGATTTTTCACTAACAGAGTTGTATTTGTTTAGCCTCCTAGATAACGTTCTTTTTGGCTAACGGTTCTCTCAATGTATGGAGGTTCAATAAACAGGTCATAACTTTTGACCTTCTTTTGAGTTCATAACCTTTTTCCTAAAAATGGCATATATGAGCCTAAGTATGACAAGTACTCACTTTTTAGTTATCACCATTCAAGTTCAGTTATCATTTCCGGGACATTTCATTTGCACAGACTAAGTATAAATAATTAGAAAATAAATTAGAAAGTACGTTGGAAGTTCTAAATTATAATAAAGGCTTCTTTTATTATAATTCATAGGCTTTAGTTTTTAGTCCAAAGGCTTTCTTTGTTTATTGGTTGTTTTTGTTATCAGCATTGTGGGTGATGGTAAAAATGGTCAGAATACAAATTTTTTGACTTTGTTTGGATTGTAGCCACAAGAAGTATTAAAAAATGGCTGCAATTTGATATTGCCTGTTTTTCGAAGATATTATACTAAATTTATAAAACATTTTTCACAAAATAATTACTTTATATCGTCTTTTTAGCTTTTTTAATGAATTATTCAAATGGGAAGTGGTTAAGAAATCATATAAATCTAGGAAGGAATTTCTAACTTTGTTCATTAATGCAAGCAAATATTATTCATTAAAAACATTATATAAAACTTGTTTCGGGAGATATAATTGAAATTATTAAAAATAAATATTTATCGTTTATAAAATTTGATTACGAAGCTGAATCAAGTTTAAAATTATGTATAAAATATTTCAAACTTATTTCTTTAATTTTGTAACTCTTCAACGTTTATCAAACTCTCAAATTATTATTCTGTTCTGGAAATACATTTGACTTAGTTCTAGAATTAAGCATAATTTAACGAAATGCAGCCTTTTGAAAGATTTATGATGCGTTTATTTTTACAAATTTCCATTTACTGAATGTCTTTCAAAGTTTGTGATAAACGCGAATAAAACAATTTGTGCACGCTTTAACTATTGGAGTAAAAATTTCTTTTTACTAATACTTTTACGCCCATTATCACACGAATGCAAAGTACGTTAATTGCACGAATTAAAGTTTTTGTATATCGTGTTGAAAAAAAAATAATACTCCAACGAATGATCGAAACAAATAATTATGTACAGTGCCCAAAATTAAAAAAAAAGATCCTCCCTAAATAACTTTTGATCTAATGATTTACGTTCTTGGACTCAATCTTAATGGTTCGAGGCGGTGACCTCAAATATGATAATTAGTTAGTTAATAACATACACAAGAACATACTAAATAAACATACCTTTTTTTCAATGGATTTAGATTTCTGACCTTCAGAATATTGGTAGCAGCAATTTGGGAAATATGATCCCCATAGTTAGGTCAGGAGAGTGGTCCAAAGTTTGAACCCCTTAATGTAAATTTTACTTTTTGTATATTTCGTCGTATCTTTTTTTAAACAAATTGTTTAACTTTTTAAACTTTTTAAAGAAATTAAAAAATTTTTGCACCCAAATATAAAATTCGCTTATCCAAAGATAATTCCATGCAAAAAAACAGCTTTCAGGAGACTTGTCGAATTATTTTTGAGAAATCAAATTTTAAGAATACAAAAAAATTATAAGAATAAAAAGAAATTCTTGCTAAAATTAATTTTTAAATGGAACAAACTCAGAAAAAATATTGATAACTTATGCAGTGAAAAAACTTTGGGTACAATTACCGCACTATATGTCAATGCCATTTCTGGCTTAAAAAAAAAAGAAAAAAAAACATAATTCTAGTAAATGAAATAAAAATACAAATATTCCGAAGATTCTGGTTTTCGAAATTATAATTTTAATCTCACAAATTTAGAAAAAAAAATTCGAAAATGAAAAGTAAATTAATCTTTATGCCATGCTCTTAGGTAAAATTACCTAATATTACCACATTTACCAAATTTTATCACGCATTATAAAACATTTTTTATAACTAATTTTAACACAGTCATTACCAAAGTTCTTCGGGAAAAATTGCCCAGCATTTTGGTGTTCCCATAGAGCTAGAAAAACGGTAATTTAATCATATTAAGTTAGTATCGACAGATGCTTTTTTTCTCAGTGTGGAGAAATCATATAAAACACGTTTTATTTGCAAATAAAATTTTTAATTACATATAAAAATGAAACTCGACTATTTGTTTAATAGTTCTAGTTTTCAAAACTTTTGATCTCAAATACCATTTAAAACAAATGTTACAGAGAATATTGTTTTAAAAATTATACGGTGCGAGCAAAAAATTAATAAATAAGTCTTGACAAAATCAAATACTTGCAATGATTTTTAACCAGTATTGTTAAAAACCCATTTACAAAATATTTGAAGTAAACAGCTCAAATTCAGAAGCGTGATTAAATTTTACTAAAAATTTAGTTAATATATATACGAAATTTAGGATTCACACTGAAAGTGTCCCGAAACGGGGACTTAAAGTGCGGAATTTTTTTTTTTGGTCTTGCATAGAAGATTTCATAATAATAATGTCATTTAAATTCAATTCATTACGCCATAGCCTTATCTAGGGTAATCATCTGTTTAAACTGTAATGTGTATTGGAGAACATCTTTTCATCTGTGTAATGAAAAATTCAGCTCATCATA
The DNA here is from genome assembly GCF_043381705.1 of Parasteatoda tepidariorum. Lineage (NCBI taxonomy): Eukaryota > Metazoa > Arthropoda > Arachnida > Araneae > Theridiidae > Parasteatoda > Parasteatoda tepidariorum. The sequence continues at coordinate 52,697,614 of NC_092214.1, forward strand.
TTGTGTATATTTTTCCTTTGTAATCACTTGATTAACTTGTCAATATATATGGGAGAGCATCTTTTCATCTGTAAAAGATACAACTCATTGCCTCATCATTGTATTTTTTTACCACAGATGTTTCTGCTGGATTGTATTTGCTGTACTTCACGCATTTTTCTGGTTTAAATAAATCTTTGCGGCCTTCCAGGAGGGGGAGGGGCGGTGGATCGTAGGGCTGCTCTGCGCGTGCAGCACCCAGGTAGGAACTTTCATTTAAATTTACAAGTATCCGTTGATACATTTCAATCACCTGTGCATCCCCTGTTCGAGAGCCGCCCAAATCACTGGCCAACCATCTTCGCCAGTGGTGCAAGAATCGCTACCAAGCCATCCATATAGTGTCACCCTGTCTACTGATGCAGTTACGTACGCACACACAGTCAACAGTATTCCTTGAATGCCCCCTATGGGGGCGGGACAGGGTTAAGTCTTCCTTATTGGTCTTGCATATGTTTAAACAACGTCCAATTTTTTTTCAAACGTTATTTTCCTTAGGACTTTCAAAATCTCTTTTATTGCTTGCTTGTGTACAAAAATAAACAATTAAATAGGACAAACAATTAAATTAAACAATTAAAAATAAACAATTAATAAAACTTAACTTTTACGTTGCTGATAATTGGCTAAGTTTATAGTAATAACTTGTGAAGCAAGCAAACAGAAAAACATACTACAATAATGAATACTCTTTTGAAAATTTGTTTTCTTTTTTTCCAATTTTTGAAATTTTAAAATTATGTAATGGGGAAAGTAAAGTATAAAGTGAGGTGATAGGATACACATACAAAAATATATGTGTCTAAGAAGTGACGGTGAAGTTAAAAAAAACAACTTGTTTTTAACTCGCAGAGATTGTGTATGTAATAAAAAAACGTGTTGCATTTTTTTTCACTTTAAGAAATCTACATTTCCTTGAAAACATTGCATTACTTTTTACGTTTGAAAACATAAATTTTTGTAAGAAAAATAATTATCTCTGGAAAAAGTCCGACTAGTTCTGCACAAGGACTAAAACGCATAATTTTTTTACGAGTGATACATCCTTCCTTTGATAATAACTGTCGTTACCAGCACCTGCCTTTCTTCACAGAAAAATAACTGCTTACTTTTTTTATAGACCTGGAAACCAATGAGGCAAAGTAACTAAAGCTTTTAACATATTTGTGATTGTGAAAGAGTTTTAGCAAAGTTGCGTAACAGTGTGAATGCATGCAGCAGCTGCAACGTTTCTTCTCTGCTTTAATAAATAACGAGCATCAGTTTTATTTTTATATATTTTCTATTTAATCATTTCAATGCCTCTGATTATGCGATTTATCTATTTTTTTTAAAAAAAAATATTATTTTTTCTAAGAGAGGAAGTTTAAAGAAGAATCTTTACTTTGTTAGAAAAAAAAACAACGAAAATATTCTTTTGCGAAGCGTTTATTTTTAAAATTGCGTTGTCTACCTTTTTTTTCGAAATTGATTTTTGTCTTCTTTTGAATATCTGTGCTTAAATAAGTAAAGCCCGAGTATAATGACGAGGGACTTGGGAAACAGAAAAATGTTTGTTAAATCCGGCCGCTTGCTAAATTCCTGTTCAAGGTTAGTACAAAAAAAATGAACATAAAAAGCAACTAACTTGAAATGTTTAATTTTACATATTTTAATTACATATTGTAATATTTTTTCTCCCTTACTTGAGAGCTTTAAAATTTGAGGTTATCTACCGTTTTTTCGGAATTGACTTTTGCCTTATTTTTAATATCTATACTTTAATGAGAAAAGCCCGTGTATTACGAAGAGAGATTCGGGAAACAGAAAGTGTTCGTTAAATCCGGTCTTTCGCTAAATCCCAGTTCAAGATTAGTACGAAAAAATTAACCTTAAAAAACAACATATTGCAAAATGTTTTTCTTCTCATTTATCTAAGTAAACTAAAATTAAATCTTGGTAAACTTTATTTTAAATCCTAAGGAAGATTTAATAAAAGAATGCTTGTGTCTCACAAAGTTACCACCTTGTGTGGGGTAACTTTGGGACACCCAATTTATTACCTTAAAATGAACTAAAACATTATTCTCTCACATAATAAATCTTCTTGATATTGAATATAGACACACAATTTTTAAAACATATTTAAAGATTTTTATTATATAATTTTTTAAAGAAATTATTTTTTTTGGTGGAGAGAGGAGGTAATGACAAGTATCAGATATAAAAGCATTATTTTTTAAATTGCTATAATTATTTTTATTATTATTATCATTATTTCTATCATTATCATTTCTATCATTATTTTCACTATTTCTATTATTATTATTATTATTTCTTTTATTATTTTCACTATTTCTATTATTATCATTTCTGTTATTATAATCATTATTTCCATTAATATTTCTATTCCTATTATTATTTCTATCAGTATTATAATTTTCTCTATTAGTATCTGGAATTTAATTACTATAATGTATCTTATTATAATTAATTCGATTAGTACAATGAATTCAATTATTATTGCTAATTATAATTGATATTATTTATGATTAAACTTCAAAATCAGGATCAAATATCTGATAGATTTTGACTGGTACAAAAAAATTCTATTCAGAAGTGGGATCTTTTTTTTATTCGATTTCTCTTGTACCAGTCTAAATCAAGTAATTCAATGATTTCCAATATTTTGCTCTTTTTTTCACCAGAACAAAAAACGATGCTTCTTCACTTTCCCTGATGTTTACAAGAGTCCTCGCAGCATACAGTTTGCTGAAATACTGAACCTAAACAAAGTATAACATTATGCTTTAATTCTTTGTGTTTCATTTATGGATCAGGCTATCTTAACCTCCTCCACTGGTATCGTGACGTTAGAGTAAACATTGCCCACATATTTTTGTCTTAGTCGTCATGAATACTGCATTCATTATTGATTAAAAAATGATCAAAACTTTTAGCAAAGTCAGTATCCCAAGTGCAATATTTTTAGTTATAAAATGAAATAAAAAACATAAAGGGTTTTGAATATTAATAAATACGTTCTTTGTACAAGTTTTCTGAATGTTAACTTATCAATAGTAATATTCTAATTATGTACTTTAGATGGGATTTGACAAATTTCATTGCTGACGAAAAGAAACACAATCAGATGACAATTTTTAAAAATCGAATAGTATAAGTTATCACAGATATGACAACTATTTCACCACAAAATTCTGATTTTGAGACTGATGAAAAATTCTCATAAAATTATTTATATTTTTCATTAAGCTGGAGGTCATTTATGGAGGCCTTAAATTTTAGATGCCTCAAAGTAACTTTCTCTGTTACAAAGTAACCCCATTTTAAGATATATTATATATGAGTAAGTACCAATTTCTGCGATATCAGTTACTAATATTAATACAACTAAGTATCAGTTACAAGCACTTGATACTTTTTGTATCAAATATACACCAAATTTAATTTAGATCTCAACTAATTATGGGAATGAAGAGCTGCTAACAAAAAATACCATTACTTTTGTGATATATAATTTATTAAATTTTAGCTCACCTTATATGCAGAACTAGGAATAATTTGTTCCTTAAAACAGTAATTTAAATCGATTAAAACATTGTAAAGGAAGTACTTTTTCGAAAAATAATATCGTTAACCTGTGCTTTTTATCGTTAAAAAATTTATCTCGTCCATAAAAAAAAAAAAAAATCAACAGATTCATATTAAAAAACAACTGTCACAAACTCATGCATTAATAGCAACTGAATAATAAATTAACTATTACTAAAGAAATTTTTTGGGTTAATTTGCTTCCTGATAATTTAATTAGCTCTTAAAAGCTCATCAGAAAATATTTTAGGAATAAAATTGAAAATATTCCTTTAAATTGCCTGTAAACTTTTAAAATAAGGTTTGCTAATATAAAAAAAAAAGATATTCATTTAATAAAAAAATTATTTCATAATAAAACTATTTAAAAAATGTAAATTGTTTTTAAAAGGGGAAAATATTTTAAGCTTCTCATTTTATCTTATTATTTTTTAACTTTTGGCACTGGGATTCTTTTTCCTTTTTTATTAAGATTTTTATTTTATTTTAATTTATAAAGTACGGAAGGAACGTGCAGTGCACGTTTACGAATTTTTTTACTTAAATCCTCACTGTTCGCGACCCCTATCAAGAACAGACAGGAAAAAAAGACAAAATTACTGTGCTTTCTTCTTTCGTTTCGTTGTTGTAAAACTCCTATAAGAAGTGTTGTATTGTTAGTTCTTCAAAACTTATGAAAGATATTTTAATACATCTCTGCCTAATTCTACTGTTTGTTATACTAAAAATTTCATTTCAACTCTAATTTTGTAACTTTTTTAATATTTGCAATTCTTAGTTATTAGGTGTATATTAAAATGGTTCCAAATGCATCTGATGAAAGGAAAATTCTTGCATTAATGTAATAACTAAAGTAATTCAAAGTATATTTCATTTTTGGCTCATTGTACAAGACATTTTTCAAACTGATATTTTAAACTAAAGCAGGAAAATGAACTTTATTCAGTAATTTTAGTGCTTGTATTCAGTTTAGATTTGAAAATCGTGAATTGAAATAAAAAAAAAGCATTTTGATTTAAAGATTTTAGTCACTAGAATCAAATTCCAGGTTACTGGTGCTCAGCGTAAGACTTAAAAAAATATTTCTCACAAAATTTATTTCACTATTTCTTAAATTGTTACACTTAGTTATTTTATTACTCTATTTTGTTGAATTTCTCAAATTGATAAAAGGTAATTTAATTATTCAAAAACAAGTAAAAGATTTGTTTAGCAAATATTTTTTAAACGTTTTTAGAGCACAAAATACTTTGATGTAGATGAAAAAATAGAAATAAAAATAAAATAATAAAGAAATCCTTACGTTATCAGCAGCGGCAGGTTCACTTTAATTTTTTTTAAAACGCAAATCTTTACCATTTTTTTAACAAGCTCTTCAGAAGGAAATGAGGAAACATTTAAAAATGCAAAAGAGAAGATTTTTTAGAATTAAATTAAAAGTTTAAAGGCTTGAAGGTACGCATTTACATAAAAAAGAGTATGGTTTTATATTTGTTTAAAAAATAATTCTTTAAAATATTTTCTTTTTTCTACTTTTCTAGTTGAAATCAGATGAAGGGCTTGACGTTTACAAATTAATTTAAAATAATTCTCCGGAAAATAAGCTTTTCTTATGATGATTTTTAGAGAGCAATATAAAAAAGTAAACACTCTGAATAACAGAATCAGATATTTTTACATACTAAGACTTAAACATATGGTTCGAGGACTTAGCCTTAAATATGCCATTTAATTTATGCAGAGAACGTTATGAAATCAGACAAAAAGCGTAATTTCTCTGAGAAAATGTACATTTATTTTGACGGATTCGAATTCTTTACTCGAATTTCTTCGACTTTAAAGAAATGCATCTGAAATCTGGAAATTCTGATCATAATTATTTAGGCAGGAGATAAGTTAAAATATAAGATGTATACAGTTGTACATTTTTGGGTAATATATACACATGCAATTTTATATAATATGTATGCAAAATATAAAGCAAATACGTAGTCAAATTTGACTGAGAAAATACAAAATTTGAAGGAAACTGGTCGAATAATTTCTGACTTATTTAAATTTTAAGAGTCGTAGTCGTATTTCTCAAAAATTGTTCCACCGATTTCATTCAAACTGCCACAAATCTGCCAGAAAAAAAATAGATTAAATAATTATATATCTATCTTTTGGGATGCATTTTTGTATTTATTTACTTAATTTCAATTAATAACTTAGAGACATATTTATATTATTACTATTATAGAAATATTTATATTTATTTATTTACAGCTGTATAATTTATTGACATGCATAATCAGACAAAATTAAAAAAATCAAAATGTCAGAGTCATTAGAAAATATTTTGAACAGGAAAAGCCTTTTTTTAAGTTTGTAAAAAATGAAAATCATACACTATAAAAACAAGTACATTTTACTACAAAAGCTACAGCAAGAGCTAGATATATTATTTTAAAAACTCCTCGGAACAAGATTTAAAATAATTTTCAAGGACGACACAATTGTTTTCTGGAAGAGGTAATTTATATGTTTCTCGGATTCAGTGATACTATTCTTGCTTTTAGATCAAGATACTATAATCTTTCTTAGGTGTCCCCTCAATCTTAGCTATTAATAATAATTAGAAAAAAAATGAAGAGCAATGCCTGAAACAATAATAGACATTAGTATACATTATATATTAGCCATATAGAATTTTTTTTTAACTTAACTCATATCATATTTGCATCATCATCAATTTCAGCGATACCTGTGCTAACTAAATAGAGGACAAGGAAAAAAAAATTAGAAGTGTTTTTGAATATTTTTTAGCAGCTGTAAATGTTTTTAGAAATTTTGACACTTTTCCTTTGATTTGATATTAATATGAAAAATCTCTTTTGAACTAAAACATTATAAAAAATTAAGTGCCCGCCAAATGACCCCCTCAAGCGCAGCTATTAATATTTTTTTTTTTAAAAAAAGAGAGCAATGCTTATAACCGAAACAGACAATCATATACCTTAAATATCGGCTATACAGAATATTTCAATCCACCTCATATTATATTTGTATCTTCAGCGACCCCTTTGCTAACTCTATGCAGTGAAAAGGGAAAATTTTTTTTTTTACATATTTTATACATATTTTTTGGCAAATGTATATGTTTCTAAAAATCTTGACACCAATTATTTGACTTGATATTAATATCAAAGTTCTCCTTTGAATCAAAAAATTATAAGAAATTATTATAGTGTCCGCAAAATAAACCCCTCATACGCAATTATTAATAATATTTAGAAAACAAAGGAGTGCAATGCCCTTAACCGAAATGGACAATCATATGCATTAAATTTAGGCTATACAAATTTTTTTAACCCAACTTATACCTTATTTGTATCATTATCGATTTTTGTGCAAATTTTATAGAGTGACAAAGACAAAAAAAAAAAAGTTTAAAACTCTTTTAGAAATATTTTTTTGGCATATATATAGGTTTTTAGAAATTTTGACACCGATTCTTTGACTTGATATTAATATCGAAATTCTCTATTGAATCAAAAAATTATAAAAAATTATTAAAATGTTCAAACAAGGACCCCCTCTAACGCAGCCATTAATATTATTTAGAAAACAAAAGAGAGCAATGCCAATAAACAAAACAGACAATCACATACATTAAATAACGGCTATAAAGTATTTTTTAACCCACCTCGTATCATATTTCTATCATCAGTGATTTCAGCGACACCTGTGCTAATTATATGCAGCGAAAAGGAAAATAAAGTTTTTTTTTAATATTTTGTGGATATTTTTAAACATATGTATATGTTTTTAAGAATGTTGACACGAATCCTTTGACTTGATATTAATAACTCAGTTCTCTTTTGAATTGAAAAATTATGAAAAATTATTGTGTCCGCAAAATAAACCCCTCAAACGCAGCTGGTAATAATATTTAGAAAACAAAGGAGTGCGATGCCTTTAACCGAGATGGACAATCGGATGCATTAAATTTAGGCTATACAATAATTTTTAACCCACTTTATACCTTATTTGCATCTTGATCGATTTTTTTGCTAATTATAAAGAGTGACAAAGACAAAAAATAAATTTTTTCAAAACTGCTTTATAAATATTTTTTAGCATATGTATATGCTTTTAGAAATTTTAACACCTATCCTTTGACTTGATATTAATATCAAAATTCTTTTTTGAATCAAAAAATTATAAAAACATATTAAAGTGTCTTCAAAATGACCCGCTCAAACGCAGCTTTTAATAATATTTAGAAAACAAATGAGAGCTATTCCTATAACCGAAATAGATATTAGTATAGATTAAATAGAGGCTATACAGAATTTTTCAACCCTCCTCCTCCCATGTTTGCATTATCATCGATTCTTACGAAGCCTATGCTGACTATACAGAGTGACTAAAACAAAATAAAAAGATTTAAAATTTTTTTAAATGTATATTTTTTAGCACATGTATATATTTATAGAACTTTTGACGCACATCCTTTTACTTGATGTTAATATTAAAGCTCTCTTTGAACCACAAAATTATTAAAAAATTATTTAATTGACCATCAAATCACCCCTCAAAGGCAGCTATTAATAATAATTCGAAAAAATAAGAAGAGTAATACCTAAAACCGAAATATACAATAGTTTACATTAAATGTCAGCTTGCAGCATTTTTTTTAACTTAACTTCTATCATTCTATTATTTGCCTCATCATTGATTTCACCACCACCTGTGCTAACTATTTCGAGGAAAGGACAAATTAAAGAAATTTTTAAAAATGTTTTTATACATTTTTAGTATAGTAGTTATTAGAAATTTTGGCACCTATCCTTTGATTTGAAATTAATATTAAAGTTCTCTTGTGTAAAAAAAAGTATTAAAGTGTCTGCAAAATGACCCCCTCAAACATAGTTATTAATATTTATTTGAAAACAAAGCCTATAACCGAGTAAAGTATACATTAAATATAGGCTATACAAAAATTTTTAACCTGCCTCATTGCATATATTCATCAACATCGATCAACTATATAGTGAAAAGGAAATATTTTTTAAACATTTTTTATACATATCTTTTAGCATATGTATATGTTTTTAGAAATTTTGACGCCTACCATTTGACTTGATATTAATATCAAAATTCTCTTTTGAAAAACAATTTTAAGAAATTATTAAAGTTTTCTCAAAATGACCCCCTCAAATGCAGATATTAATATTATTTAGAAAGCAAGGGAGAGCAATGCCTATAACCCAAATAGTCGATCATATAAATTAAATTTAGGCAATATGGAATTTTTTAACCTCGTATCATATATGCATCATCAGCGATTTCAGTGACTCCAGTGCTAACTACATGCAGTGAAATGGAAAAAAAATTAAACTCTTTTTACATATTTTTTAGTATATGTATATGTTTTTGAAAATTTGCACACCTATATTTTGCTTGATTTTAATAACAAAGTTCTCTTTTGAAAAAAAAAATTACGAAGGTGTCAAAAGTTCTAAAAATATATACATGTGCTAAAAATATTTATAAAACATTTTTAACTTTGTATTTATTTTGTCCTTGTCAAACTATGTTGTTATCTCGAAAAACGATTATGATGTAAACAAGGTATGAGGCAGTTTAAAAATTCTGTATGGCCTATATATAAAGCATACCTATTGCCTATTTCGGTTATAGGTATTGCTCTTCTTTTTCTTCTAATTATTACTAAACGCTACAATAGAGGGGTCATTTGGTGGACAACTTTGGTTCTAAAATTTTTCAAATTTTTGGTTCAAAAGAGAACTTTGATATTAATATCAAGTCAAAGGATAGGAGTCAAAATTTCTAAAAACATATACGTATGCTGAAAAATATTTATAAAACAGTTTTGAGAATTTCATATTTTGTTTTTGTCACTTATTAAATTCTAATTTCACTGTCTCAAATTATTGTGTAAGTTAACTAAATTTAAAATAAGTAATTAAATAAATTATGGGCAACAACACGCCAACAAGACCAGTATTATAAAGCTTGCTTTCTGACATATCTGAAAGGGGAATGCGCAAAAAAACTCCATCTATTTTCTTCTGATTTGTTTTAAAAGCTAACAATTTAAATAGTCTTCCGTTGCGCGTAGATTTTTAAAAAATTATATTAAGAAAAAAAAAAAACGCAGTAACTTATATATACGATTGTATCTAAATTTTTAGAACATTGCTTTTACATATGACTAATATAGAATTGTGTTAAAAATAACATTTTATTGTTTCATATTCCTCCTAAACCGCAAAAAATTGTAAAATCATCGATTTTTGTAGCTCTTATGAAGTAGGCATCGTTGACTTATTTTCTTTCTGCAATAACTACTTAAAATACAATATATTTAATATATAATTAATGCGCATCATAAATAGTTGAATATATATATTTTAGTGAACACTTATGAACATTTAAACAGTTTAAAACTGCTAAATTATAATATGAAATACAATTTTATTTAAAAATAATATAACTATCTAATCAACAAGTAAAGAAAGCCGAGTACCACATAAGCTAACGATACAAAACCGCTTATGCATGTCCTGAAAGTTACAAACAGTAAAAAAGTTTTTAAAACCTTGGTGAAATGTTTTAATACATATTATACCGAAGAAAAATAGGACGCTGAATGTGATCTAGTAAAACATGAAACCTCTGAGGAATAAAGAAGTTTAAAAATAGGTCCCCCCTATTTCCTCCCTATTTCCTATTAATCCCAGATACCGATCTAACTCCTCCCTGTTAGCAAGTTTACCAAGTGATTGAAATGCGGACCTGAACGGGCAGACGGAGGGTACAAGGTGGGGGTGTGAGAGACGCCCTGTTTGAGCCCTTCATATCCGTATCGATCCGGCTCAGGGCGGCCGCCGAGAGAAGTTACCTTACATCTCTTCTTACTTCTCGACACCATGTTCACATTCCTTTGCCTATTTGGATCACTCAATGATATAATCAGATGGGACAGAAAGGGTTTTAAACTACTTACAATGACATTTTTTTCCTAAATAGAACTCTTTCCTTTTAAAGCAGTTTCAAACCGTAAATACCATTAATTTTTCTTTTTACGATTTCTTTGGAAAATTGCTCTTTGTTTTCGTTTTTGCTCCACTGGATCCTTCAACATATTCGTTATTTTTCTACAAAGTAAAATGACTTTTAAGAAAAGCGGAAGTCCCCAAGTTTCTTTGCAAAGCTAAGTTTAATCACCAAGTCTTTTTATAAGTTTGTTGGAGAATAATTTAATTCGGGATTGTGATATTTTAAATTAAAGCTTTAAATTATTTTAAAGTATATGTAAAACTTATGTTTGATATATGACATTACCTTTGTATTATTTTTAGAAAAATTTGTAAGTTAATGCAATGTTTAAGGAAAACAAAGGGAAAAATTAGGTTTTGAATTGTAAAATCAACATTTCGATATCTAAGAGTAACATCTGATTATATAGTATTTCACTTATAACTCATAAATTTAATATTTAAAATACTCCTATTTTAATAACGCTTTTAAAATATTAGAACTATTTCGATACTCTGCACTGTTATAAATAACTATAAATTCTACAGAAAAAAAATCTATTTTTTACAGAAAATAAAACTGCTCATGAAAATTATAGATTTTTTCTGTTTTTATCTGTTATCCGCGCGTTTTAAAAAATTATGGTTTCTATTTGCAAATTTTCGCAGTATATTTGACGGTTTAAAGCTGTTTTGTTGTCAAAATGGTTTTTCCTCAATGGTAGGCGGATCATGGGTTAGATTCACCTTGCTGCTAGGCTAACCGTATGAGGTTTTTGTGGTTTTCCTCGCCATGTAAAGCAAAAGCAGGTTAGTTCTATCGAAAAGTACTCCACGAAGGCAAATTTCTCCCAATACTTGATCCAGGAGTTCCCTTGTCTTCTGGATTGGGATCAAAATTTCAAGGTTACCGAGTTGAACAGCAGTCGTAAACCCAAAAATTAGATCGGCTGTTCAATGACGGCTATAAAATATAAAATAAAATAAAATACCGTAACTCTAGTGTTGCGGTAACAGAGAGAACAGAGCGCTCGCCTCTCTATGAGGTGACCCAAGTTCGAGTCCTGGCGTCGACTGATAGCACGACGGCTGTTTTTGGCTCACGCAGGCTGCAATGATGAAAGATATTTTATACAGTTTTTCGTTAAAGCAGCAACGCTTGTTAAATTCACGGAGTTTGTTAAAATAACAGTACTTACGCTTACTGATTATAATAATAATAATAAAAAAAAACATGAGTCTGTTTTTAAATAACAGTAATTGTTTGTGAAATAAACTTTTTTTTTACTATCACACCAGCTGACAGTTTTTTTCTGCAAATTTAACATATTTTCTAACAGTACAATCAAAGTTTGTATAACTTATTTGAAGTTCATGAGTAAACATAAAGCTATGAAACTATCATACATTTTAAAAGATAGAAAGATTTGGAAAATAAGAAATAAAATAAGATTATTTGACGATAATAAAAACTGGAGTTGAACAAGATCAACGGTTTAATTGAGATAAAAAAATCTTATAAAAATCGAAATCGAAGGTAAAAATTAAAAAAAAAAGCTGACAACGAACAGGATTATTTTAACTGAAATACTTTCAGAATCCCAATACATATCGATGAATATGGAAGAGAGGGAAAGAAGAAAAAAAAAAAATCTTGAAACTGTCTCTCTATAAAGAAAAGACTTATCTCTTTTAGGTAAAATAATCACCCAGACTTAAAAGACTAAGATGTTTTACAAAGCATTCAGAATAAAATTGTTTGTTCGCTTATTGTTTTTTCTCTATATTGTTCACTTTCGACGATGCAGAGCACTTTCTGTGTTCTCCAAAATATTGAAAATCGTAAAATCTTTATGAGTAAATTAAACATACTAAATCTGCATAAGAACTATTATAAGTTCTTTGTATGTTTCATCTATTTGCTAGTTAGTTTTTAGAAAGTTAGTTTTTAGAAAGTTATACTCCTAGTGAGAGTTCTTTTAATAATTTATTAAAAAAATATAAATTAAAACATTTTTTAGTTATATAAATAAAAAGTTTTTATTTATATTTTTGCAAAAAATGCAGATAAAACTTTTTTTCTTGCTATTTAATAAATAAACTAATTTTGTATTACAAAAGGTGTTGCAAATATAATTTAAAATGTAATATTTGTAACTACCACTAGTACGAATAATATTTAAAAGTTACAAGAGTTGCAAGCATTATTATTAAAGTTATTGAAATAACTGTATTATTCAAAATAGACTTATTTCAATAATTTTCACTACAGTGTCTTACAATGCTCAAAGGAGTATCTTTCTCGGTAATATATTAACACCCTCTTCATGATTGGCAATTGGCTACAGCTTTTCTGAACATGTTTAAAGTTCATTATTTTAAAGTTGTACTAACTTTTGTTTAGCTTATTTAGTTTATTCATTACAGAAACTCCTGTTTGTTATCGAGTACATTTTGTAATTATTTGTCCATATAAAAACAACATAAATGAAAAGAAAAATAGAAAATGTAAAGGTTCTCGTCAAGATGTAATTTGGCAAACAAAGATCAAGATGTAATTGCAAACTAAAAAAACAGTAATCTTAAAACATAAGTAATTTTTTTGAATACATTTATTCCCTTAAAAAGAAAAACATAATTGGAAGCTAATTTTAAAAAAGAAAGAAGAAAGAAATGAAAGAAAACTTATCATCACAAATTGCTACATGACACCAAATTAAAAACAAATTATTAAAATAAGTTTGACCTGTCTAAATCATAATTTCATGGCTCGTTCCTGCCGACCTGGTGGCCGAGTGGTTAGCGTGCCTGACTGCGGAGCAGCTGGTCGCGGGTTCGAATCCTGCTCAAGGCATGGATATTTCTTTCTCTCTGTGTTCTATGTCCTTTCTTCTTTGTGTGTGATTGTGTGAATGTGACCCGCCCTATAAACGTGGTTGTGTGATGTGGGCGACGCTGCTCCACCGCCGTGGCTTCACCACGGGTGCCTACTGGGTAACGAGAAGAGAGTAGCAGTTCTGGCACTTCTGTGGCCAATGAGACAACCCCCAAGTGCCCGTCATTGAAAAAAAGTGGTTCCTTCCTAATTTTATGTTCATAAATTGAGTCTTTTAATCAGTAATATTTTTTTAAATTCTAACTGGTAAAAAAGATAGAGCACGATACAAAGACAACCCCTAAAATAGAATAATCATCAGTATACAGACATAGCATGCTGTATTTTTGCCCTCATCCTGCTTATTTCGGTCTAGACCATGCAAAACTGTGTACTTAAATTGAAGCAACTTTGCCTGGTTTTCAAAATTAGAGTATTTGGGTCCCTGATAAGTTCCTGAACTACACAATAAGAGAAACAATGGTCTCACATACTTATTGGTTCAAGAACTTGTTATGTCACCAAAAATTTTATTTCATGAAAGTTGGTGAATTTTTATATATTTAAGCAATTATGTTTCCGCAATAAGTATCTTTAAAGTATATTTTTATAATCTGTGTCAATGAAGATGTAAAAAATGCACATATGATTGATTACAAAAGTATATTTAAGATATCCGACAAGTTTCGACAGCTTTTCTTTTGAAATATTATTATAAAATTTTAAAAAACTAGTTTGTTTTTTTTATTGTGTGTAAAAACTTATGAAACTAGCAAAAAAGCTATTTATATTATTATTTCTTCAAATTACCATATTTAGGTAAAAATAAGGCATTCTTTTTGCATATACGCTAAACACTATAAAAAAGATTCTATATCCTAAAACTAAAACTCCTTTGAAGGTAATCAACTATGTTATGAACTATTATCTTAAAAACAAGTGCATGTACTACTAAGTTAGGGATCAATGTAGTTAAAAAAGCAAGTTTTTAAAAATTCTCGCACTTTCGCACAATTTTGAAAATTTGCGAAAAAACATGAATTAAAAATAAAGTTCTATTTTTTTCTCTTAGTCTGTAGTTCAAAACATGTGTACTATAATCATAAACACTCATGAAATTTGCAGACAATTCTTTTAAATACAACGTGAGAAATCGAGTTAAAATTGTAAAATGAGAAAAAAATCTTATTTAAAAAAAAAAAAACGCATTTGAAGACTTAAAATCATTAGTCTATCCATTTTTATCATTTTGTACAAAAACTGTTATAACTTAGTAAATAATCGGAGTATAAACAAAAGTAAAATATTTTTAGAAAGCTGAGAGTACAAGGATTCTAAATTTATTATAAACTCAATTTCGAAAATTTTGCCCCAAATCATGTTTTTGCACTAGTTAGATACCTTAAATGAGAAAGAAAATGCTATCGAAATCTAACAAATCACTGTTGAAAAAGGCGGAAGCAGCGTGAGAAATAGTGTCAAGATTGTAAAATGTGAAAAAAGTCTGATTTTGAAAAAAACACATTTGAAGACTTAATATCATTAGTCTATCCATTTTTATCATTTTGCACAAAAACTGTTATAACTTAGTAAATAATTGGAGTATAAACAAAAGTAAAGTATCTTTAAAAAGCTGAGAGTACAAGGATTCTAAATTTATTATAAACTCAATTTCGAAAATTTTGCCCCAAATCATGTTTTTGCACTAGTTGGATACCTTAAATGAGAAAAAAAAATGCTTTCGAAATCTAACAAATCACTGTTGAAAAAGGCTGAAGCGTAAACATTAAAAATTTTTTTTGTCATCTAATAAAACCGAGTGAAGTTCAAAGGCGATTACTTGAAGCATCTCAAGGTTTCATCAGTTAATGAAATTGGTTTTGATATTTTTTATTACGTCTTCCTTACAAGTGATTAAACAGAATTCAAAAGCTTTGTTGCTTAGCATTTGCTTATGACATTTATTTATGACCCTTAATGTGCATAACCGTTTTACTTAATTTTTAACAAGTATTCTTCTTCTCATCTTCTACAGTAATACAGCTTTCAGGGAGCTTTTGCTTGCCGAAGAATAACCTTTCAAACTTTCCTATTTTTGGCTCTCGGCTTTCAGATTTTCTTCTTCAATGTGCTTAGATCTTTGGTGGTATCATCCATTCATCTCTTGTCGATCTTTGGTATCGAATTCAAAAGTTACCAATTTAAAAGTTTTTTAAGATTTCTATTAACATTTAATCTTTTAAAGGGCCTCAACCGTGCCAAACATCTAAATTTATTAAGCCGATGTATGTTTTTTAGTCTGATTAGTTAGTCAAGTTCACAATTGTTTCTTAATCTCCACTGTGTGTCATCTACTTTAATTGTTTTTTTCCCTTTCTTTTGAAGTTTAGTAGCTTTGATTCGTCCTTATATGTCTGATAACTGCTTTATATATGTTAAATTTGAATTCCCCATGGATTCTAAAAATATGTATTAAAGGTGCTCTTTAAGAAAACCCTATATCTGAAAAATATAATTAAATAAAGTATCGAAATTATTTTACAAATTAATTGGATTTTTTTAAATTAAGCTAATTTTATTATAATTCTTATTAAAAGGAGACGTATGTATAGAACGATTTTTTTATACTAAAATAAAAAAGCGATGTCTCATTTTGCGACTCAAACTCACTTGAACTAAAGTAACTTCTAGTAAATTCAAACGCAAATTTTGGTTTCTTCTTATTTTATGTAATGGTCATTAAATAGATACGGGATCAGAAATACAATAACTTCGATCTCAAATAACAACAAAGCAACGACACCATCACATGCTTTATTGCTTTTTCTGTACATCAATGCATCTCTGAAAACATTTCAGCTAATGGATGGATTATTCGAAGAAATTCCTTATTTTCTTGTTTATGAAGTAGCATTATTGATGTCACTCTGCTACTGCCACTGGATTCAGTTGAATATTGTGCAATTAATGATCCGCAAAGAGAATTGGAAATTGTTATGTTTATGAAAGCCTCATAAAATGAAATTTCAAAAGAAATTACTTTCATTAAGTTACCTCAGTGCAAAGGTTATTTTTTCAAGCAGGTGATTAGTTGCAGTAATATGATTCATTTATTATCTTCGTAAAGCGTAATGTTCATATCCGCCATAATATAATTTACAATATGAGATTTAATAAGGATATGAAGTTAAATAAATGTTCTTTTGTCCAGAGTCTGAAGTGAAAGTTAATATAAAAAATATTCAAAGTCAATACTTAAATAAGTGGGCAGGGCATTTATCACGTACTTTAACAATATGATCTTGGCTATATCGGACAAACCAAAGGTGATTAAAAATTTAGACTAAATAAACTCGATAGCTATGTTTGCTATGCAGAATGCGGTAGATCATCTATTGCCATACATTCGTAGAATTTCGGATATAAATTCAATTTCTCGATTCAATTCAAAACTCCTTCCAACACTCACACACCAACTCGCCTTGATGCTCTGGAATCCTGTTTCATTCATACAAAAGGCGATTCCCCTGTTAACGACATGGGTTCCTTTCCATCGCTCAACAGCGTGTGGTAATGTATTTTGTTATTTGCTTCTCTCGACTACTGCAAGTTTTCTAATTTTGTTTCTTCAACTTTATTTATTTCTTTTTCTTTTCACTTTATGTTTTATTCTCGTCTACTGTGGTTTTTCAATATCTGTTATTCGTTGGTAATTTTACATTTTTCGCTTCAAGCCACTTTTATTTTCCTTATTCGCTTCGGGTGACTTTTGAGAATGGGCGCCTATTTTTGAGAGCACGAAACCTGTCGACTTTTATGACCATCTTCATATTATTTAAAACAAAGGAAGCTTTATATTATCAGGTACATAGATAACTATAAGCAAACAAGTAAGAGCTCCAATTTATATAGCAATAAACGGATTACTATTTTATAAATATATAAATACTACAAATAACAAGTAAATTAAGTCCACTACCATTTTATAACTTCTTTATCTGTTTGTTCCGTTCCCTCATGTGACATTAACGGATACATCTTAGCGGGTCAACTCTTGCTATCCACCCATGCATTGCATGGTGAAATTCACTCGTTTAAATGCTTTCTATTATTCCCTAAAGCTTCACCCATTATATATATATATAT
>NC_092214.1:52715805-52717394 GCF_043381705.1 Parasteatoda tepidariorum
ATTTTATTTGTATATATATATATATGGAAGAAGGAGAGAGGTGAGTTCGGGTTCGCTTTTAGTGGTCCGAGCAAGTCCGGTCCCTAGGAATTTTAATCCGCAGCCACTCGAACCCAAGATATGTAGGACTACTTAGATCCCGAGGTATATGTCGGATAAATTACATTTAATGAATAACGTTTCTAATAGAGTGACTTTTTACAGAACATTCACGATACATTTAACAATATTTTTTACTAAGAAAATTAATCTTCAGCTGCTTCTTTTGTTCTTTTGAATGCCGCAAGCTCGCCACTGTTTGCATTTCGCTTACATCGACTAGTCAAGGAACGATGTCCAACGCCTAGTATAGTAACGAATGAAATTTTGAAATGGCAAAGATAAAAATTTAAGAATAAAAAAATAAAAACATAATCTAAATAAATGTCATTTGACAATTAGTATTAACCAAACGTTTGCTTAAAAGTAGTGAAAAGTTCGAGCCAGGTACTTTAATTCAGTGAGCGAGCCCGAGTTATCTCTAATATACGCAATATGATGCAGTTAAAAAACTCCGACAACGAAAATGATTGAGTTAAATCGTTCGTTTACTTTATATACAATCGTTGTACACAAAAATTAGGAAACGCTAAAAAATTCGCTTCGGCTGGAATGGGATAGATTAAAAGAAGAAGACTTGCGGCCCATTGCTGCAAACTGCAATAAGCGTTAAGGCCGCTGCAACGCGGAAACCAATAAAAAAATTTTATTAGTCAAGGTCTACTCTTAATATTGTTTGTTATATTCTGCTGATTTATTTATTTTTATAAAATTGCATTAAAAATTGTTTTTCAGGACTTTTTGCTGCACTCTGTATGCTATATATATATATTAAAAAAATTTAAAATTTAGGAGCCGGAAAACAAAATAAGGAAAATATATAATCTCTTCATCAATTCACACTATTATATATGCAAAAAAGAGTGCTTTCTGATATTGTATTAATATATCCAAAGCAAAATATATCAATACAATAGAACGATCAGCACCCGAAAAATTAAAACGAAAATAGGACATATTAAGCAATAATTGCTAAATAAAATATAGCAAGCAAAAAATGGAAAATAAAATTCCAGAAAACATTGAAAAAACACGAAATGTAATTAATAAAGAGAGTAGCAAAATTACATGTACATACACTTAACAGCATTTTTTAAAAATGACTAAAAATATTTTCGTAACAAATTTGCCAGATTACAAAATATGAAAATCAAAGCGTAAATAGAGGTTGGTGGGATCACTTTATGGAGTGTTCTTACTGAAGTACAGATTCAAGTTTCTTTTGTAAGTTACCTTTGATTGGCCCGAAAATTAATGTGTGGAAGTAATAATAATAATAATATATATATATATATAGGGGAGAGTGGGGTCAATTGTAACAGGGTACGATTGTAACAGAGCTTCTATTGTTAAGATGACATTGATCCCCATATATGGTGCTCACGATGAAGTGATTATTTAGTAGAAAAGTTAAATACTTTAGACACTATAAGTTTTTTTTTTTTTTTTTTTTTTTTTTTTTTTTTTTTTTTTTTTTTTTTTTTTTTTTT